>NW_005054458.1:568981-608102 GCF_000277835.1 Geospiza fortis | reverse complement strand
TCTTTCCCCCTTCTCTGCTGTCCAAAATGTAAATACATTTTCACTTTTCTACATCCCTGCACTGCCCTGCAATAGATGATTTCCCCATTCCCAGCCTCCCTTCACTTGAAGCTGTGTCCTTGCTCAGCTCCAGTGTTTGTTGATCACATTTTTTATGGCCTTCCTGTTTGCAGGTCTAGCTTTGGGCCTGCAGTAATTCCTCCTGGAAATCTTGGGTCCCACAGAGAGCTCTCTCTTAACTCAGGAAGCATTTGTGCTTTCTGGTTTGTACGCAGATGCCAAAGTTCTCAGCTGTGGAGCAGAAATCTCTATTCTGTCCTCCATTCCTTGGTTTCAAGTGAAAAAAACAACATGAAACCCCAAGCCCCAACAACAAAAACCAAACTCCAAACCATTGTATTCTTTTTTCATTCTTCCCATTGATGGAGTTTCAGTGTTCATCAAATGACTCTTTAGCTTTTGCATTCCTGGGGACATCATTCTCCAATGCCTCAATTCACATGCTTTTTATCACAGTGAGGCAGTAAAATTCATTGCATTTTGTTAATTTTGTTTGTTGCCCTTTATCCCATCATCAGCCCATTACATACACTGTGCTTGCTTCCACATTGGTCTGAAAGTTGTTTGGTTTGGTTTTTTTCTCCAGAAATCACTCCCAAAGCTCTGGCACTGGTTTGCTTTGTTGCCAGCACACTGCCCCAGAGCACCTCTGGTCTGACCCACATCATTGTATCTCACAGACACACAGGCTGATGCACCTGGGAGAAGTCAGGGAATGCCCAGTGGCCACACAAGTGCAGTGAGAGCTGCAGCAAGGCCATCAGTGGATGCACAGCTCCAGGATAGCCCCTGGTGCCTCCCCTGAGCCTGGCCAGGAGAGCAGAGGAGCTGGGGTGAGTTTATGGCCCAGTAGAGACCCATTGCTCCTGTGCCCAGCAGCAGCTCCTTCAAAACCTTCACCTAGGAATTGTTTGGACACAACTTGGAGGAGGGTCTGGCTGGTTCCTGTGGCAGCCTGGCTGGACATCTGCCAGCCCAAGGGTGAAGGACACACCTGATGTGAAAAATCTATCCCAAGGCATTGAATGCAAAATTCTTCTTGTGTGAGAGCACCAAGGAGAGACATTTACTCTCATTGGTTTTCTTTATGAAAAGCCACAGGCTTTCTTTGGCTCCTTCTTAGGCACGTTTGAAAACACAATAAACCATTTCTTAGGGAGCAGCCAATGAGCCCTCCAACCCCCAGTGTGTTTCCATTGACTTTCACATATTTTTGTCATATTTCTCTTGGCCTGTGCTATAATTTAGGCACTTGCTTCTCTGCCTCTTTGGTAAAGTTTTATATGGACCTAAAATCCCATGGTGCTTTGCTGTGTAGGCTTGGGTCTGGCTAAATTTTTTTAGGATCTTCAGCTCTTTTGAGTTTTTTTTTCTATGCTGCATAGTACCATTGGTTAACAGCTCTGCTTTTGCAGTAAATTAAATGGGAGCCTGTTTGTATTCCTGGTGTTTTCTCTTGCAGAAATGCCAATAGTCATGAGGAAAGCTTCAAAAGCAAAGGCTTATGTGACAATATTTTTGTGTGTTGGTGTTTGAAATGGACTCCAGTTGTGCTAGGGGAGGTTTAGATTGGGTATTAAGAAAAAATTCTTCACTGGAAGGGTGGTCAAGCATTGAAATAGGCTGCTTAGGGAAGTGTTGGAGTCATCATCCCTGTAAGTGTCCAAAAAATTTGTGGATGTGGCACTCTGGGAGGTGGTTCAGTGGTGGATTTGGTAGTGTCAAGTTACTGATTTAACTTGATGGTCTTAGAGGCCTTTTGCAATCTTAATGTTCTTCCTTACTGTGCTGGGTTTTTTTAGTATTTCTGCCCTATCGTGATGTCTTATGACAGAGGGAGAGCTTATGCTCTGTCAGGAGCTCAGAACCTCACTATGCACTGGACTGCAGGGCTTGCAGCTTGAGGAGCAGAGCCCCACACCGAGGGCATGTTGATCCAGAGAGAGCTGGAATCAGTGTGTGGCTGTGGAACTGAGCATAAACATGCAAGAGTGAAGAGCTGATGTGTTTACCCACCCTGCCATCCCTTTTAGAGCAGGGGCTGACAAAGCTTGAAAGGATATTTATACTGGAGCCTGTTCCCATTCAGTGAATTGAACTTCTACCCTCTTCCCCCTGAATCTGGTATCAAAACACCTCAGCAGAATAAATATAACAACTATAAAACATACTATTTACCTTGATACTTTCTGTATTTATTTTACAGCACGTTTGCCCAGTTCAACCCCTGGCCACTCACTCCAGCCATGCCTGTGGCAGGGCGAGCTCGTGAAGCCATGGTTAGAGATGAGATCCTTCTGCTTAATTGCTTTTAATCAACTGAAGCTTTTATTTGGTGAGGTATTCAGAACCAGATGCTCTTGGTGAAGCTGAAGCATGGAGAAACCTGCTGACCTCCAGCAGTGATGTGTGAGTGCATCATCCCACAGCCCTGTGGGGATTGCTGGGCCTGGTGCTTACAGCTGGAGACCCTTCTTGGGCTGAAAAGCCTCTCTGGGCTCATGTCCTCACCCAGAATCTGGCATATTCCCCCTCCTTGGACATGTCTCCCAGAGGGTCCTTTCACACTCACAGAGGATGAGGGGGGTTTCCTCTTGATGGATGCAGCTCTTTAGAAGTGGGCACATGTCCTTGACATGAGTTTGTTGTCTTGCCCTTTGCCTGGTCACTGGGGAGGGAAAGGCATTTACAGAGCGGGATTCAACCTTCTCAGCATCCTTCTTTAGGATGGGATGGATCAAAACCCCAGAAGGGCTGAGGGGGATTCAAAGCTGGTTTTTGCATTCCCATGCTGTAAGGCAGGGCTGACTTCCACAATTGTCTGGAATGGCCCCACAAGGAGTTCTTGAGGGAGGTTGGACTGGTGGTGGTAAATCCAAAGCCATCCCAGCACCACTTATCCTCTGTCCTTTTCCTTCTTGTGTCCCTGTGGGGCTGTGTGCCACGTGCCTGCAGCAGTGTCACTGAGGGCCACTGTCCCTGGGGCCTCTGTGCTCCCACCTGGGTGTTTCAGCCACAAGGTTTCTGCCAGAGAAACAAAGCCAGCGTCTGCCTATACCTGTGAAACATGAAACTGCAGAGCAAATTTTCATATGCATGCATAGATAGCCAGAGATATCAGGATATTCAGAATAATCAGAAATCCACATATTTTCATACACTGACATCAGCAGTGCTGTAGTTTCCCTGGCTCTCTTGCAGGGCAGAAGGTCTGCAGAGATCTGACTGAGGTGGTTCATGTGCAGCAGCCTCTTCAGACCCCAGTGTCATTACAGCTCATCCTTGAAGAAGATTAGCACTCCACTTAACAGCTCTTTATATGACTACACACCATAAGTTAAATTCGGTTCAGAAAGAAGTGTATGCACTCCTGGCCCTTGTCTCTGAGCCCTTCTGTTAGGAGTAGAGCTATATTCCAGATTAAGATGCTATAATAGCTCTGGGCTTTGCCACAATTAAATCCCCTTCAGGTTTGAGCTGTCACCTGAGACAGATTCACTTTCTCCTGAACAAAGACACAGAAAGAAATGAGAACGGGCTATAATGGGGAAATTGGCCAAACGTCTTAATTTCCAGGCAAACATTTTGGGGTGGATGAAGGAATGAAGTGTCTGTGACAAACACAGAAAACCATGAAGAACTGCCATATGTGGGTGGGAGAGGAGAGATTTGGAGGAGCCTCCTAGCAGTGGCATCCTGGAGAGGTCATAGAGAGTAGCTCTGGATGCTGCTCTTGTGCCAGTGAGGGCAGCATCTGCTCCTGGGACTGAGACCTCAGGCAGCTGAAGGCTGAAGATGACCTGAGTGAGGTGCTTTTGGGACCTACAGAAGGTTTAAAGGAAAGACAATAGAAAAATAGGAAATAGTGAATATTTAAAATTATTTCCAAGGGGCTATTACAGGTTCTCTATCACTGGAAATATCTCCAGCTCAAGAACTACTCAGCTAATGCAGATTCAGATATCATGCATGGGCATAATGCAGATGAGACTCGGGTGGCTTGAGTAGTCTCCAGTGGGGGACACCCTCACTCTGGACCATAACCATAATAAAATAAAGGGGAGGAAAAACCTCGGGCAGGAGAATGGCCTGACTGGACACTAGGCTACATTAGATAACCAAAGGCTGGGGGTCATTCATACAAAGTAGTGGACTGAGTGACAAGGGCTGGTGTGGCGTTTGGAGCTCACTGCTGCAGGACACCGTGGGGGCTGGGAACTTATTCTGAGGCAGAACATGAGCAGAGTTTGGAATCAGGTGGGGAAGATGTAGAACCTGGTTTCTCACCTCTCTTCTTGCCCTCAGGAGGGTCCTGTGAGACACATTTAACCTTCATGACTGCCTGTAGATCATCCCCTCCTGAGACAGGCTCCCACCAGGCAGTGGTCTTTGACACTGGTTTACTCACACTGGCTTCAGTGGGGGCAGAGGCAAGGCAAGGCTGAGAGCTCTGTGGATGTGAGGGAATGCTTCAGTTCTTTTAGACTTCATTAAACCACCTAAAAAGAAAAGAAATATGTTTAAACCTCATTGTGAAGCCGTTCTGGGCTGGGGAAATTGGAATGGGATAACAGGTAATAATAACCTGTTATTACAGGTATAACCCTGCTCCTCTGCACAGGGAGGAATGGGAAGAAATCAGCACACACACACACACACATCTATCTATCTATCTATCTATCTATCTATCTATCTATCTATCTATCTATCTATCTATCTATCCACTGATATGTAGGGCTTGTAGTTACAGACACTTCAAGAACATGGTCACTGCACACGGGCATTGAAATTCCAGTTACACATCCCTGCAGGTTGTTCAGCCAAGGAGAGATGGGAACAGAATTGTATTTCTGCTTCTTGTTAAAAAGGCGCACTTTCAAATGCTGGGCCCTATCCTGACCTCAGTTACTTTGAGTGGCCTCTGCACTGTGAGGTGCTTTGCTTTGTGCTGTGATATTGAAATGGGGATCTGTCCTATTAGCTGACTTTTATTTTAATCTAAATATCAAAGCCACTGAAAGGATGGTTGATCTTTAAAATAGTAGTTGTTCTCATTAATTGTTCCAAGTGCAGTTCAGACTGGGTTGTAGAATTCATAATTGAAAGGAATGTGTAAATTTGAGTCCATACCAGATTCAGCTGCAATTAGCATTCCCATTAATATGCTGATTTATTCCCATACAGTCCTTTGTTACTCAGGGAGACAGGCAGTGAACAAGATCAGACACGTGGTCCTGCCCCTTCAGCATCTCCTGGAAAATCTCTGCTCCCTCCTGCCAGGAATTTTTGCAGTTGTGGCACTGGGACTTGTGTCTTGCTGCTCCTGGGTACCCCACACTGGTGTCCTACTGCATATAACCACTTTCCATACAACCACTTTTTTTTTTTTTTTAATAACCGCTTTTTAAAGTGATTAAAACAATTCCTCAGGAGGCCAAAGGTTTCCATCCACGTTACCTATTGGAAAACCAGTTCCTGGCCCATGCTGCTTTGTTGTGCCCCAGCATCTTGTGGGAGGCCAAGGACACTCATGGGACTATAGACAGGGTGTTTTTCCAGCTGGGATTCTAGGATGGATGTAACCACAAGGTGGAATCTGTTCTTCAGGACCCCTGTCCAGTGAATGCTGGTGGGGCCTGGCTCAGCTGCTGCCAGTAGAGCAGGTCCTGCTCTCTGCAGAGGAGAGGGAGAAATCTGTCTGTTCCTTGTGTTCACTATTCCATGGCTCCTGTAGCAGCAAAACAAAACACAGATTGATTGCAAAAACAGAGAGGCTAGGTTAGGACAGCTTGTTCCATTTTTTTTTTGGTGCACCCAGCTCTTCCTCCCACATTTCTGTGTGTACCACAGTGCAGATGTGCACAGCTGCTGTAACCTCCTCAGTGGTGGCTTTAGCACTGGGGCCATGCAGGACCATCCTTTCCTGTACAAACCTCAGTGGCTGGCTAACCCAGATTTGAGGAAATGACATTTCCAGATCATTTTGGGGAAGGCATACACTATCCCACACTGATGTCTAGGGTACTGAGTTCCCTGTCCATCTAAGTCCTCCAGAGGCCAGCCCAGGAATTTGAAGTGATGGGTCCTGAGGCAGGGTTTTCCCCAGACCAGAAGATAGATGTGAGAAGTGTTTTTCTCACTTTTGGTCTCCTCTGTGGGCATGGGACAGGCTCTGCTTACCAGCATTATCTCAGAGCTTTGTCTTACAAATCCCTCCCTACTGAATTTCACAGAATATTCTGAGTTGGAGGGCACCCACAAGGACCATGGAGCCCAACTCTTAAGTGAATGGCCCAGAGACCTGGCTTTCTCAGGCTCTCTTCTATAGTGGATATTTTTGCTCCCAATGAAGGAGAGGAATGATGAGGAGGAGTCCATCTTATCAGAAGGCTAATTAATTACTTTATTATACTATATTATTCTATACATTCTATACACCTGTATTACGTTATATTACATCACATCTAAACTGAATCTGCCAAGCACTCAACTGCACTCCACCTGGACAGAATCTCCACAGCATCTCGTGACTGTCAGCCCACAGTCCTGACACACACCTGGATTCAATTGCTCAGTGAATCAAAACACTCACAGCAGAATTCAATTATCAATTCCCTTCAGGTAAACAGTCTCCCACAGTGCATTCCACTTGTGAACAACACAGGAGCAGTAAATAAGAATTGTTTTTTCTTTCTCTGAGGTTCAGAGAATGTGAAACCCAGAAATATTCTTGGGAAGATGGGCCTTGCTTTTCTCTGTGAAGAGAAATGTGGTGACACTCTTCCACTGGCACATCAGAGTGGTTTCCCAAGGTGTTCTGCTGCAGGATGGAAGTTGGCCCCTTGAGTGGCCCTTGGAAGCACTGCAGAGCAGCCCTGCATGCCCAGATGAACTGTGCCATCTGGGATGGGTGGGTGTTTTTAGGACGCTGCAGGCAGTGACCCTCTCTGTTTGCCTTTGGAACAGCAGCAATGACCCCACTGTTGGCTGGGAAACTGTGAGCATTGGCCACGAGCTGCAGCCCTGGCTCGGTCACCAGCTGCTTTTACAACTCTGCCCGAGCTGTTTCCCTGTTTTACATCATGGAGGCAGTGTACAAGGATCATACACCCCTGAAGAGCTTTTTTCTCCAAATACATAACAGTGCTACCTGAGAACGAGATTACAGCTACAAATCACCCCCCTTTTGCCTCCAACAGTACAAAGCCTGCCTCCGTGGTTTTAGTGCAATACACCAGCTGTATATGACTGCACATTAGCTTTACTAGCCCCAGAGGTGCTGTTCAGTCTGCCACATTCTCTTTCCCACCCTAACACCTGCACATTATTTTTGTCTCTTGTATTTCTCAGCTGTGGCTGGAAGGTGTTCCCGCAGGCAGATGGGGACTGCACATGTCACAGGAGGCTCTAGATGGTGCTGCTGTCCCGGGAAAGCAAAGCTGGGATCTTTATTCACCCATGATAAAAGCAGTGTAAAATGAGCAGGTCAGAGGGACCGAGAAAACCAGGGCGGCTCAGAGCTGCGAGAGCACCTTGCCAGGTAAATCCCGAGCTCCAGGGCCAAACACGGGTCAGTCAAAAATGGGATGCAGAGAGGCTGTGGAGGAATCATGGATCACTGTGGGACTCACCAGGGCACTCTGCTTCGGCTGTCCCCTGCAGACCCTGCCTCCCTGAGATGAAGCTTTGCCCATGCCAGTATTTCCCAGGCACAGGCTGGAGGCTCAGGGAGGAGATGGAGCACACCTCAGGGGTTCAGGAATAGCTGAACTTCAGAGAAACATCCTCCTAATCCCCATTCACTGGTTTAAACACTGAGGAACTTTATTTCATCCAAACATCTTCTTTTTTGTTTGTTTAATTCTGGCTCTTGTGACTAGCTAATCTTGTTAGCCACAAGTGCAAGCCATTCTCTTTTGGATTCCTGCTAGGATTGTTGTGTATGGGAGGAAAATCACAAGCAGTTGAAGTGCTGTGGCATAATGAATTACCACTTCTCCTCTGGCCATTTGTGAGCTCTTAGCCCTCTCCACAGCAAAGCTCAGCAGCAGTTTTAGCCAAGATCCAGCCTGCATTTACAGAAGGGGAGGATGTCCCCAGCACCAGACTGCTTCAGTGCCATCCAGTGTGCTAAGGAGCAAGCCATGATCTGCTAATGCCCTGTAGCAATGAGTTTCACAGGTCACTTGGATAGTATTTAAAGTATTTCCTGATGCTGGTAACATGTCTGTGGCTGGCCAGGTGCCTCCAGCTTTCCTGTAACCTTCTAGCCCATGCAAAAGAGAGCCAAGATGGCCACATAGAAGCTTGGACTTGACTGCTGCGACTTGCCAGCAGGTTTTCAGCCCCAAAATACATGCCTAGCACTGCATAGCCTCACCCCTTACACAGAAAGTACTCCCCTTTCTGTGTGGAGATGCTTGAGGAGCAGCTTTCTGAGCCCTTCATCTGTGCTGTGCACAGTGCTGGAGTTTGTGCCACCACAGCAGCACTTTGGGACGGTTCAGATTGGGCATTTTTTGTCACATGGCTCAAGGAATGCTAGGTAATGCTTCAGCTTTAGAGCTGAGTCTTTACTTCAGGGCTGGCAGCACTGCACAAGTCCTGAATAACACCTTCATCAGACCCTTCAAGCAAATCAAGAAGCAAATTCAAGCCTGCCTCAACTCCATTTCAGCCTTGCAAAGACTTTTTCTTCTTTGCCTTCCCTCTCTCAGAGGAAGTTTATATCAGAATACTGCTGAAATTCAAGATCCTTCATCTGCCTCCCCCCACAAAAAACAGAGGCACAAAAGAGGCATTAAAGACACCGAACATGCAAATAATCAAATGTTTTCATATGTGGAAGAATGGCTGCTTTTAGTAACTCATCCCAGAACACGACAGCATTAGAGGTTTTGGAATGAGCACCTCCCAACAGCATCAATAAGGGGAAAAGGTCCAAAAAGTAAGCCAAACAGTGCTGCAGCCTGAATATAGCCTTTCATTCAGCTCTCCCCACACCGTTTCAGGCCCATTTTAGGAGTTTTTTTTGATAAATGATGGAATTTGTATTTTTTGGCTCCCGTTCAAGAGTTTTTATTTTCATTCTATAATTTCCTTAAACATTTAATTTCCTACATTAGCTGACAGTCTCTTGCATCTGTTGGAAAACTAGTTCTGGTACTTCTGTGCCTGTGCTGGGAGTTTATTTTTTAAAATATTTGTTGTTGAAGATACAGAGAGAGTGAACCCACCTGTGAGTCCTGTGAGTAGATGCTGTTGCACACTGACCTCTAGTTTTGCAGATGATATAGGATAAAGGATGAAGAGATATTTGAGTCAAAGGGCTCCACTTTTAAAGTGATTAGAGAATGTTCTGTTCTGCTTGGCTGTAATATTGTGGCCATCTCCTACAGATCTGGACCCAGAGGTGACAAATGCACAGGAAACAGAGTTCTCTTACAAATGCTGCCATTGACCTATGCAAATTGCTGCTTTGAGGTACTGGTGCCACCCTCAACCATCAGGCAGCATTTCTGTGAGGTCTCCCCACTCCTCCTCCATCTATGCTGTTCTTCCTTCCCAGTGCTGCCTCTGCAACCAAGGTGCTCCTCATTCCAGATTCACCTTTCCTACAATGGTGGAGGCAGCACCTCTGAAAAGCGGCAATCCCAAAAAGCAATATGAGGAAATATTTTTTCTAGTGCCCTTTAGGTCTCCAGGGCAAGAATTCATTTAGCATGGAGTATCAAAGAAGGTGCTCAGCATTGTTGGAGGAGAGGAGGTGGCAAGGTCTGGAAACAGACACAGGAAACAACTGCATAGAAAAAAATAGTTATGGATAGAGTAAAAAATGTGAGAGGCAAAATTACCCTGAAAAAGAGTAGCTAGGGAGCAGACCACAGGAGTGATTTTACCTGATCTGTCAGCCAGCATGGAACCCTTCTCTGCACAGCTGGGTACCAAAGGGCAGCCCCCCAAAGCTGGGGCCAGCAGTGAGCAGGCAGGGTGGCTCAGGCTGCAGTTGTCCTTGTCTCTGTCTGTAAGTCTCTGGGGACATTTTTTCTTGGAGTTTGTGATAGCACTTTGCATCTGGAAATTCTGATTCCTACAGTCCTTAGGAATGATATACTTTGAGAAGTGTCATTTGACTCTCTGGTGTCTTCTTCAAACAAACTGAGATGAGTTTTTTTGAGACAAAATCCCTGAACCTGATGCCACAAGTATATATTTTTTGGTGCTACTGCAGGAGTCAGAAGTAGTCAATTTGATTTCTCTCACCAGCAAATTATTCCCCACATTGAGTGACTCCTCATCAGTTCCTACTGGGCAGCTCTCAGATGGATTTGAAGATGCAAAATGTCAGGATCTGTCCCACCTTATCTAAGTTGTGCATTATTAAGGTTCCTGGAGAGTTGCACATTTGTGATTTCCTTGGTGCTTGGCTAGAAAGAAGCCACGTGCTTCAGCTTTTTCCAACACACAGGACTCAGGGTTCTTGGCACTGAGGCAAGCAAAGGGTTGGAGTCCTGGACTGAAGTGGGATCAGACTTCTGAATGGCAGATGATACACCTGTGGGACCATCAATAAACTACCCCATCAATAATTCAGGTGCTTTCTGACCAGGTTACATTATCTCTGGGATTTAGGTCTGGTTAGATGAGTCTGGTCTCATGAACACTCCTGGTTCTTGTAGCAGCCTGAGCTTGCCACCATAGTCTGAGGAAATCTGAACTGGTTTGAATTAGTGTAGTGTCATGAGAGATAAAGGCTTTCTCCCAATCAATATCAGCTGATACTTGCTCCAACAGACACCTTGCCCATCTTTTAATAAGTAAAATCTTCCACTGTCTGCACCTTAAAATTTGTCATATCTTAGTAGAAATGATCTGATGGAACATGTAACAAATTCTCTTTGTTCATTAAGCCCACAACATGCACAGTCCATTCCTTTCGATGGCTGAATTTCTTCTCCTTCCTTTCTGCACAGTATGCTGGTTGTCTCCTCCATCCCCTTCTTGTTCTTCAGGCTGGGATATTAGAAGAGCTGTGTGTGGTCCTGGCCAGCTGCTGATCCACACTTGCTCCAGGAGAAACTGAGGTTTGAAAGAAAAAGTGTGTGTGTGGAGTGGGACTTATTTTTCTTGATACCAAAAATGTCTGGAAAAATGAAGCTAGGCAAAGAAATCCTGCAAAAGCCACACATCACCTGAATTCCCAGAAAGGCAACGGTTGGAGAGCACAAAACAATATGTGAGAAAGTTTCAGAAGTGGAAAATGTACAATAGCAATTTTTAGGCCAGATATATTTGAAAAAGCAAAGCTCACAGTTCTGCCATCCTTTTCAGTGAGGGAAAACCTGATGCTGAGACTGGCCAGCAGAAAAAGGCACAAGGGCTCTTGTCCTGCTGGGAATTTTTGTTACAGCTCTGTGCTGAGAAGGAGGCTTTCCCCCTTTCCTCCAAAGATGACTTTCTTCCTGATGGCCTATCTGCTGCTCTGACCTTGATCTCATCTAGAAAACTCTGAGGGCTGGGACAAATGACCACCAGAGGAGGACAGATTCAGTGGGAGAGCCTGATGTCTTGAAGATGGTGATGGAGGGAATAGATGGACAGATCCAGCCCCCAGAATGGATCCAGGCCAAGGAAATGCTCATGAGGACAGACATTCCCAACGCTGGCCACCACAGCCCCACTCTCCCCCCATCTGTGTCCCAGGGAAGACAACAGGGGTGCAGCGTGAGGTGGGGATGTCCCTGGAGTGCTGACAGACCAATAAACTGATTCAGCTGGCTAAGAATTGTCCATCATTTATGCTAAAAAATAAACAAGGCCAACAATGCTGAAATGAAACATTTGGGCTCAGCTGTGTTGAGCATTTCTGTATGCTCAGCTCTCACAGAATGAGATCTGGTGGCCCCTTCTCCTACACAGACCAGGCCACTGGCTGGATTAGGAATTCTGAGCTGCACTACTGCTTTCTGCCTTGTTGGATTTCCGTGTGGTGCCATGGGACCTGGTGACGAATGCTGGGTGGGAAGCCTGGATGTTTTGAGCTGGTCAGAAAAGGAGCCTGGTGCCACAAGGCACTAGCATGGGGATGGCTGGGCAGCTCAGCCAGGTGCAAGTTCAAGCCTGAAACACGTCAAAATGACGTAAAAAATGCTGCTTCCCAGAACACTTCATCCTATGAAAATGCTTTGATATTTCAACATTTTGTCCCCAGTCATAACGGAAACAAATACTAAAATATTGGAAATTCCTGTGGGATGAAATTCCTGTGAAGTTCGTTTTTGCACTTAGTGAAAGTAAGTACAAAAATGCCTTGTGGGTGGTTTTTTGTTTTTGCTCCCTTAATTAAAGTTTCCTGGTTTTTCCACAGTGTCAGGGATGGTTTAAAGAGCTTTCTTCCTTCAAGAGTCATTGCACACATATAGGCCTTGAGATTTCCCCGTGGTGGGGAGGGAGATGTGTGTGGAAATCCAGATTGTCAGTGAGCATAGTCCAAGGCTGGGGAACAAAACCTCCTCCTTGTGTAGTTACAGGCACCTCTTTGCAGAGTGCTGATTGTTGCTTTGAATCAATGTGATACTGTCAGGAAGAAACGAAGTTATGCATTTTTGATTCATTTTCTTCCTGGCGTATGTAAAATGTGGTGCTTTGTTGGAAACCTTTCAGTTTATTTTTAATAGGAGCGTGGGACGTCAGGAAACATTGAGATTTCAAGCCTTGCACAGTGGCAGAATTCACATTCAGTGAGGTCTCAGGGAGCACTGCCTTTGGCCAGCAAGGTGCTCGCCAGCCCTGGCACTCTTCTTCTCCTCCCTGATGCCCAGCTCCAGTAACATGGCTGGTAAATTTATTGCTACCTTGTTTGGCAAGAGATTAACACCAGGCTGGGCTTTTCAAGCAATGGGCATTTTTGGCAGGTTTAGTCTGTCTGCCTCCTGAGATTCCCAGTTTGAGGTCCAAACTTTAATTTTTGTTCTGCCTCAATGTCCACAAATATTAGTAAGTTGAGATGTGACTTTTTGCTCCAGCATATGCCTTTCCTGAAACTCAGCAGCAAGAAACTGCTTTTACTCCATGCAGCATGTGTGTAACAGGGCCATGGCATCTCCAGCTCTTGATATTCCACTCAAATTTCTGCATCTTTGCTGTGTTTGGAGTGTGCAGGTGTTCTTACCTCTGAAGGGGCTAAGTCTGGGGGTGTCTGTGGTATCAGGGTGGGTTGATGCTACCTAGGGAAGCAGGGAAAAGCAGTTTCCCTGCTTTTGCCATTTTTCCAGGATAAAAGCTATCCAGTGCCAGCGAGCGTTTCCCAGCCCAGAGCCAAGGGAGCAATTTGGGATGGCTGGCCCTCAACACAAGAGGACTGTTATCTTGAGCACAGACTATTCTCCAGCATTTCCAGCACTTTAGAAACCTGTTTGTTTTGTTTGCCCTTGGAAAGGAAAATGTTGTGTATCAGAACAAAGTCCCAGGTTCATAGTAGTGACAAGGTGTAAGCACAGTATTTACAACATGCATGGGGAGACACAGAGGGACATGAACTTAAAGATTTCTGTATGTTTGAGGGGGCTGTGGCCCCACACCACCCCAAGTCCAGAGAGGTGACATTTCCGAGTGACTTTGAATCCAGTTGCACACACAGATTCTCTTGAAAATTGCCATGCTTCCTGTGTGTCTAATTTGGGATTTGTGGGTGAATTCTGTGGTAATCTGAGCCAGTGGTTTTGGGCGTGGGCCCTCTGAAGGGACTGGGGTGGCTGCAGAAGGCACAGCTGGTGTGGGCCCTCCCCTGCAGGCTGATGGGGAGCAGCCTCTCCTCAGGTTCCTGAGGAACTGACCACTGCAAGGACAGCTTATCTGGGGGAAAAGCTGGGAAAGTGATGTGTCCACGTGAAGGAGACAAGCCTGAGGGTCTCTTTGGAGGGGCAATAGCTGCAGCAAGCCAGGGCCTCTGCCCCTAGTGCAGGCTCATGGTGACGCCTTCCATGCAGGTCTCCACAGCATCCCCTGTGCCCAGCAAACTGCAGCCTGCTTTCCTGAAGTGGCAGAGCAGTGTCCCCTCAGGACCATGGTGTCAGCAGGTGACAAAGCTGTTTGGCTGCAGACAAGCCCTTTGTCTTGTCTCTGCAGAGGGGCAGGCAAACACAGTTTTCACAAGTGCCATTGTGTGCAGGGGAGGTGCTGGCTTGGGAGCTGCATATCACACAGGAACAGTGCAGGTTTGACAACAACTGAAGTGAAGCTTCAGCTCTTTTATTAGCCAGAACAGCAAATTCAGTAGAAATGCCCTCTCCCTCCAGTTTACTAGAATAATCCTTTCCATCTACACCAGGGATCAGATTACTCCTGTCTGGTCCAACCCCTTTGGTTCTCAGGACCATTTAACTGTAGGAAATGTCAGACAGAAAAAATATGGAGTCATGTGGGCTTGTTTCACTGGATGGCAAAATAACTTGAGGCACAGAATTACCAAAGTGTTAAAACTTTTCTCAGCCTTGATGCCCATTAAAATGCACCATGTGATGTTATTTGAATACAACATGTACTACAGTGCCTACATAGCCACGGTGTCAATATTATGGTACAAAATACCTTAATGCTAGAATAGGCACAAAATAACTAAAACTTCAGTATAGAATAATTGAACTTCTCCAAAATCTGTGCATGGGGAGATTTCATCCTCAACTCAGGTGTGGTCGGGCCAGGAGGGTGGATGTGATAAATGAGTGATCCTGAGGACCTTGTGCCTGCTGACAGCATCTTCACACACATCCTGAGCCCATTGCTGCCACGATGCAGCCAGTGAGAAAACTGGTTGTGCCAAGTCCCTTTCAAGTCACTTCCCTTTTTTTTCCTACATTTTCTCTATTCAGTACCCAAGAACTAGTTGCTCTTTTGTGCAAAAATAAGTATTAAGATGATAAGACTCTAATCTTGATTGACTTCTGGACGGTTAATTGTAACTAATGGTTCAGAGAAGGGAGACATTTCAGAGAAAATTAACAGAAGTCACACAGATACACTGCTGGAGATTGGTTTTCATGCTACAATTTGAATTTCAGTGTACTCCCCAGACAAAAAAATATTAAATAGTTCAAGCATGAGAACAACGTACAGGTTACAAGAACAAGAGGAATGGAGAGGTGGCTTCTCAGCTGGATGCAGATGGTGAGATATTGGTATGCTGAGCATGAAAAATTTGTCAACAAATTCAAAGAGCCCAGGGGTGGGGGATGACTGACATGGCCAGCACAGCCTTGGGAGCACACTTCAAAAGGTGAGTGCATGGGATGCTGCCAGGCACGGTGAGAGAAGACAAGTAGTAGCAGCTATTGCTGTCTGTGAGGTTTTCCTGAGGGAACCAGATGGTTGGGAGATGAATGGTGAGTCCCCAAAATCTTGCTCACACAAGCTTTCTCCAGGACAGCCCCTCTGCTCTCCCCACTCTTACAGGCCCTGGGTGTGCATGCTGAAGGTTGGGCTCAAATGCTTTGCCCTGACAATGTTTTCATCCTCTGTGTATGGACAAGCCCAGCTGAACAGTGTTTGGAGATGTATAAAGTCACTAAAATAAATAAGAGTGGAGAAAGCAAAGCTGACACTGATGGCTGTGAAAGAAACTTTAAAAAAAGCATTTTAATATAGCTGTTCCTCCCTCGGGCATTGAGGAATTTGCTCCCTGCTTCTTTAGCTTCCCCAGTGTGCTCTGGTGCATTCAGAGCAGACCTGTTCCTCCATGGACACCTCACCCTACTCCAGCCTGACAGGCTGAGCAGTCCACAGGGTGACGGAAACAACTCCAGAAGAGACTGTCCCACCTGGGGAGCTGCTCCTGCTGCACTCTGCATCATTCCTTGTATTAGAGTTGGCTTTGAGAAACCACCCACTCCCTCTTGCAGGTTTCACTGACTATCCACGTGCATCCTTCAGCTGGAGACCCTTCCCAAATCTCTCAGATCCTCCTGTGAGAAACCTCCATGTGAATCCACACCTGGAGCATGCCTGACCCTACAATCAGTGTACATCCCTGTTCCTCCCTCATCTCCTCCTGCTGCTGGGCTTTAAGCATCCTGTGGAGGCTGAAGTTATTCTTTTTTCACAGTGCAAGGAGCTTTGCAAATGCAGAACACATCAGAGAATGAGCAGAGGTCAGCTGGCAACGAGCTGGGTGAATCAGTCACCATGCACATTTTTCATTGTGGTTTGTGTTTCTTTTTATCACAGAGAAGGTGCTTTTTGTTCCTGAAGTAGGGGGAGACTGTCTGTAGTACTGCTGGTATTTGCTGAACTACCTTCCTGTGAGTGTAAATCTTCCCTCTTTCTTTCTCTCTATGGGGGAAAAACACTCAGCAAATCCCCTTTTTCAAGCCAGGGATCAGGTACATCAGCAGGCACGAAATGAATTTCCCATTGAGGCTGGATCTCCTCCTCTGCAGGGGTCTCTGGGTCTGCTAAACTTTCACACTTGATAGCTGAAGTCTGCTTGTGATTAAAGAGGAAAATGAAAAGCAGAGGGCTGAGGTGAAAGGTGCAGATTGCTCTGTTTTACTGCCCTGGGAGTGAAGTGGGTTGGTATGCAGGCCACTGCAGAGAAGCTCAAAAATTTCTTTCTTATTTCAAAGACTGAAGGGAGCATCACATCTTGCAGACAGTGCTGGTGAAGGGCCAGGTTCATACAGCCCAGTCTCAGGATGCAGCTTTAGCAGCACAGCAGCCTCTCTGTAGAGGAAGCTGGGGCAGAAAACCTGGGTAATAAGTGCTCCAAATTGCCCATCACACTTTCAGTATTGGCCAGGGGGAGAGATAGGCACCTGCTGGGGCAGTAAACCCAATCTGTACCCTGCTCAAACTCCTTTCATGGGTAAAGTATCAAAGGAAGAGTGGAGCAGAGAAATCAATAAAGCACTGAGTGATGCTTGCCCAGGGTCCTGTCACTTCTTCCAGAGGAGATATTTGAGACACTGTGGAAAGGTGGGACATCTTGCTGATTTTAGCAGTCCTGGCAGAAACTGGCTGATGCACTTGTCCATGGTGGTGCAGTGGGAGGAGCAGACACCAGAGAGATGCTCTGGTACCCGATGAATCAACTGAAGTGGCAACATCTGTAAACAGAGGTGAAGAACTGGTTCCATCCTTCACTTACTCCTTTCCAAACCTTCCTGGTTCACTTCTCCCAGTCTGGCTGTGTGCTGGGGTTGCGCTGGGACTTGTGCTTTGTCTGGACTCAGTGACTGCTGACTTCAGCCCAAGAGCTGAGTGAACCCACCCCATCTGACCAACACAGCCACAGCCACGCAGCCCTGGGGCCATTGTCACCATTTCAAGTCTTACTGCATTCCTGAAGGAACATTCCCAGCTTGGAGGATGAAGCCGAGGCCAAAATACAAGGGGGAAGTTGAGAAGTTTGGATTACACAAGCAAACTTTGCCTTGACTTTTGGGCTGGGCATCCATCACCAAAACAGAGGAATGATTTTGTGTGAGTTAGAAATCATCACCAAACCTTCCCAGACAGGCACAGCCACCACTTTTGCCTCCTTCAATATAGATGGGCCTGATGATGGCATGGGATGTCTCTCTGTCTCTCTCTCTCTCTCTTCAGCCTGGGAGTGGGGTTTTAAGCAGGCTAACCCAGTGTGTTTTCACTTCTCTCTGAAGGGCATAGCCTGAGAGACCCTACCCTGGTGACCACACGGACACTCTGCTTGCATCAGTAAATGAAGTGGTGAGAAATTATTGAAAGGATTAGCTGCTGGTCCAAAAGCTCTCTGCTGGGGCAGCCAAAATGCCTCTGCTGGTTCCTCTTGTAGTGTCTGTGATTTCATAATCTGGGGGTTCACAGCTCGTAGGGGAGTTGAACTGGTGAAGCAGCAAAAGGGCAGATTTCTCAACAAGACCTCAGAAAGAAGCTAAAGTTAGGAATGCTATCAAAATGTCATTTGCTGTCATTATCCATGGAGCCAAATCATAGAACAGACCGAGAAGGGCAGGCCAGGGCTCTGCCAGGTAGCTGCAAGAAGCAGCTGAACAGAGCAGCCTCTCTTCCCACCCCTGCTCCACTCCATTTATAGAGGGCTAAGCAGATATCTCACCTTTTCTGGGGCCCTGAAATATTTGCCAAAAGGGTATTCTGGCTGAGTTGGGAGAGGTCCCAGGCCTCATAGAGAGGCTTCAGCACCTCACCTGCCCACCTCTCCTCCTTCCTGCCAGCAATGTCTTTTTTGAGGACCTGGGATATATTTGCTAAGGACTTTGTCCCTTCCACTGAAGCCTTTTACTTCTGAGCCAGTCTATATTTCTTGTCCCCTTAGGCAATATAAAACCAAAGGTGCAGTGTACTCACATTTCCACAGTGGTTCCTGCCAGAATAAAGAGAAGTAAAATTTTCTCTGTTGCTTGACTGCTTGCTCCCAGCCTGAGATCCTGGATCTGCATTCCCTTGAGAGCAAGTGGAGACATTTAGATCCCATGTTTAGCTTAACTTGTGGCTACTAAAAAAAAAAATAAATTCAGATCTAGGCTGTCTGGCACTCCAGAATTCAGGACTGTGAAGACCTCAGGGTTTGGTTTCTTAATTATATATTGTCTATATATGAAGCTAAGACAGGAAGCAAATGAGCATAAATTAGAGGAGAAAAACAATTTAGACATTAGGAATAGTAGAAAGGCAGTGAAGCATCAGCAGCATTAGCTGTGGGATCTGCCATGGAGATCTATGGGAACAGATTAAATCTTGTCTTCATAGAACTATGGAATGCTTTGGGTTGGCAGGGACCTTTAAAGGTCATCTAGTCCAAACCCCCTGCAATGAGCAGGGATATCTTCAACTGGATCATATTGCCCAGAACCCTGTTCAACCTGATGTTGAATATTTTCAGGAATTAGTCATCAGCTAACTCTGTGGGCAACATGTTCCAGTGTTTCACCACCCTCACAGTAAAAAATGTCATCCCTGTGTCTAGTCTAAATCTGCCCTCTGTCAGATTAAAACCACAACCTCTTGTGCTACTGCAACAGGCCATGCTGGAACTTCTGTCCCCACCTTTCTTATAAGCTCCTTTTAAGTACTGGAAGGTCACAGTAAAGGGTCCTTGGATACTTCTGTGCTCCAGGCTGAACTACCCCAACACCTTCAGCCTTTCCTTATGGGAGAGGTGCTCCAGCCCCCTGATAATTTTCCTGGTATTCCTGTGGACCTGTTCTAGCAGGTGCCTGTTATGTTGGGGACCCCAGAGCTGGAGGCAGCACTGCAGGTGAGCTCTCACCAGAGCAGAGCAGAGCAGAGGGGCAGAATCCCCTCCCTCCCCTGCTGCCCATGGGGCTTTTGATGCAGCCCAGGACATGTTTGGCTTTCTGGGCTCCCCCAAGTCCTTCTCCACAGGGCTGCTGTCTCGGGACAGCAGAATGTGGGACATGACTCCTGGGATTGTTTCCAGCCCTTTTCAATGATTTGGTAGCAGGGTTTTCCCTGGTTTCAGCTGGGTGCAATTTTTTTCTCTACTACTGGTCCCAGTGATTCTTTTATTCTCTCTTGTCATAATGTAGGCTGAGGAAGGTGGAAATATCTCCACATGTAATCTGCAATCCTTATTTCCTTTGGAATTACCAAAATGATATAAGTACAGCTATGATTTATTATCTTCTATGCCTAACACCCAAATGTTCCTGTGTATCCTTTGATTGGATTTCATTCATGCCATGCATCTCTTGTCACCAGCAAACTCCTTGATTCTTGATTTTGATTTGCAGTGCTCAAAGAGATCTGCTGCCTTGGCAGACTTGCACAGTTTTCTTCATCAGCCATTTGACTTCCTCTGAATTTATTTTACAGGCATAAACAAAGGTTATTCTGCAGTTCTTTTTAAGTGTGCTAACCAAAAGTATGGAGAGCAACACACATAGAGGCAAGAGGGAGTAGAATGAAAAACCTCTCACTGAATTGTCAGGACTCCAATGGCTTTTTATACAAAAGCTCTGCTTGTCTGAACTTACAGCCATTACCCACATCGAGATGTGAGGAGAAGGCATGGTCTCCATGTTGACCAGAACTGATGAACATCGGCTGTATGGACAATATTTCTGTCTTTACCTGGCTGGTGCAACATTGTTTTCCTGCTTGAGGGAGTTTTTATGAGTCTGTGAGTAATTTGATATCTACCAGAATGATTTATGTTAGTGTTATTAATTGTAGCTACCCAAATGCCACTTTAAGTGCTGAGATAAGATGCGATCCTCAGCGAGATATTGACAGGTATGGAAAGCTGGAGGAGAAAAGCTCTCTAAGGAAAAAACCCAGTAGGATTAATCCTGATCTGCCTGAAGTCCACTTATTACTGATTGCAAGTAATCTGGTGTCCATGCAAGCCTTTCTTTAGGCCCATAGGACCTTCCTGCAAACCTACATTCGTTCTACAAATGGGTCTACAAACATTCATCAGTTAGTATAGAGCTACAATAAATCCTCAAGTGTCCAGAATAGACTTTGCAAGACAATAATTACTTGACAATGGCATTTGGGATTTCCTCTTTATGCTGGAAAATAAACTGTTTAATTAAAAGGAAGAGTGGAATTAAAATGATAGAGATGAAAAGACTCTTCAGTAGGTCAGACTGTAATTGGTTCCTTAGCTCAGTGTGGTTCAATGAACTGTCCTGCACTCAGTGGCTCAATTATCTCTGACTATCTAGGGCTCTTTTGCAGCATTTCCTAGCTAGTGTAGTGAAAAGCTTTAAAATAGAAACATCTAGAAATATCAGAGGCTTTGTGTTTAGCTTTTCCTACTCAGAATCAGGGGAGGGGTATAAGGAAAAAGAAGAAGAAGACAAACTCTGGCATTTTGGTGTATCTCTTGGAATGAAGATGTTTAGACATTTGCTCAATCTTATCAGGCCAGCCAGGATGTCTGTTGTGTCTATTTGTGTTCCCTCACACGATTACAGAAAACAGCCTGGGCAGTGGAAATTCCAAGAGGATCCCAGCAGGGCAGTCACAGGCAGAGCTGGCTGTCAAAGACCATCCTACACTTCCCCTCTGCCTGGCTTCTGGTTTCCACCTCCAAATGCAGGTGGGATTTGAAAGAGATCCTCATTCTCTAGAAGCCCCCAAAGGGGAAGATTTTGGCTTTCTCTGACTTCAGTGGGGGGCCTGTGGAAACCACTGTCAGGAGCACGACTTTGGGCTCCACTCACATCCAGGACGCTCTCTCAAAATGTGGCAATTCTGTGTTTCCCTGAATTGTATCTCCATCAAAGCGTGAAAAGCAAAATGAGAAATCCTCAGGTATTTCTAGACATGCCAGTTCTTTCTTACTGGACTGAAGATCTGTCAGCAGAGAGAAAAATCCACGCCTGCATGCAGTGAAGTGTCCCCACCTGCAGTGCCTCAATAGCTTTAATCAAGATCCTTCTGTGCTGGAAGTTTGAGAGGTGCTAGTCAAGGTGTCAAAAGAAGAGACACGTTCATAGAGTGAAAAGATACTTTTTAGATTCCTTTATCTAGATGGAAATATTTCAACAACTATTTGGACACACAGAGCAAATCTGAAGGGCTTAAATTCCCCCAAAACACGTCAGGTCAGCTGCACAAGAAGGGCTCTGTGCCCTGCAAGCTGATGTTTAATTCCAGCTCTACCTGTCAGAAGCTTGCCCATGGCAGACTTGCATTGATCACCAGGGAGGGGCCCGTGCTCTCAGCAGGGAATTAAAGCAGGCAGAGACCTTGGGGAAAGCTGCTGTGGGACAGGAAGAATAGCAGCATTCATTGCTTTGAGGGAACCTGGCAGGATGGGCAGCTCCCCCTGCATCTTGGCACTCCCGCTTCTGATCCAGGGACCCTGAAAAACTGAAGGGAAAAGAAAGACAGGAGAAGAAAAAAAGCCCCAACCCCAAACCTCCATTATTCAGACTTTTAAAAACCTCCATCAAAGGGTTGGTTTGTGTTTTGGACATGTCTCAATGTAGGTTGTCATTAGTGACTGGCTAGCTATATTTGAATAGATGCAAGTGACAATCCAGAGCCTTTTCCCAGCCTTTTTTTTTTCCACTTCAGCATGTAGTTAAAAAAAGGTTCATTGCAGTCTAAAATACATCTGCAGATGGTGTGTGCTCTCCTTGGCTCCAGCTGGGGCTCAGAGTGAAACACCACAAAATGCCTCTTGTTACCAGCACTTTGGGCCTGCTATGGTAAGAAACCCTGCTTGGTCTCAGCAGATTTGGATCCCAGTTCCTGGCCCTAATGTTTCATGTGAACTTTTTGGATGGCACACTGGGGTTTGCCAGTTTCTGATTATAGACTGGCTCTTGGGAACCAGAAACAAAGCAATTGTCATCCTGCCTCAAATGTGGGCTGCATCCCAGGACCCCTGAGGTCAGCAGATCAGCAGCAGTGGATGCTAGAGGGAGCATGAAACCACAACAACTCTGCTGAAGCCCTTGAAAGGTGAGTAAAGTTCATTGCCCTCCCACTTCCAGTAAGTCTGGAATTTGGATCTTGATCCACAGAGGCATTTAGGTCCCTGACTCCCAGTGGTCTCCCTGCCATGGACCAGGTTAGGAGCTGAGTCCCTAAATAACTGGTGGCTGTGAGCCCAGTCTCTCTGCGTGTTCAGATGTATCTAACATTACTTGTGTTTTGTTGTATATTGAGATCCTGACTGGAATCTGGGCTCCTTGAAATAGAGACAGGGACACACAGGCTGGGATTTAGGTGGCCAAATATTGAAGTTCATGGTGTGGGTGCCACATCAGAGCTGTCGACAAAGGAAACAGTACAGAAAATACACTTTCTGCAGAGTGAGACATCATGAAGTAGTCACCCAAAGCTGATCTTCTGAGAAAGTCTCTTTCTCTTCATCAACTGCAAGGGAAGTAGGAGTTACATCTATGTTATTGGTCTCTAAATTTAGACAGGAGGTGTCCCATTCAGAATGGAAGGCAATTCCTTCTCCAGAGGTCATGATGCTGTAAAATCAAGGCAGCTTGAGCTGGGCTCTGAAAAGCAGAGGCAGTGAATTTTAGTTAAGGTGCAGCCAGTAGAGCCAGGAGTTGGCACAAGCTGTGGCAGTCAAAGCTGTTAGCCACTCCTGAAATCTTGGTCTGCTTTTCTCTCTGATCCTCTTCCCCTCTCTCCTCTTGCTCTCTGGCTCAGTTGTTTGGATTACATGAAGTGCAAAGTCTTCTTTCTTGCAGCCTTTGCCCAAAACTCCAGCAAGACACTTTATATCTGGTTTCCAACATCTTTGGAACAGATGAACAAGTTTTAGAAACCTAATTCTCCAGTGGTAGCAAATAGGAACATTTACCTGACCTCAGTAAGTTTTTAGATCAGATGAGGCTGAAGCATTTTGTCTTCTGTTATGTACTTCAAAGAAAGATGGCAAAACATGAAAATGTTTGCTGAGTTTTGTTTTATGGATTATGGGAAACTTTTTGATAATTTCTAATTTGTCTGGGGTAAACCCTACACCACCAGTTCTTTACATGTTCTGCTCAGCTGATGTCAGAGCAGATGGTGAGAGAATATTTTCACTTCAGCCTCTCCATGTGCACTCAGGCACTTCAGCTCCATAGACCTGATCCCAGCCCGGGCCTGTGGCCATTCCTGCAGGACACATGCTGGATAATAGCGCGTTTTCTTTTCTCATATCATATGCTGGGTATGTTTCCATCCCTTAGATAAACTTTATAGTGTTTCTATTTCCCTTTCCCCCATGATACTGATTATCCCAGAAATAGATAGGCACTGGAAAGCTGTGCTCTGGATCTGAACTATTTCTGCATTGCATCTGGCATTGTGACTGGATCCATTTTTTAGGAATGTGATAATTCTATGTTTGCCCTTGTGCCAAATTTTCTGTCTTTAAGTCTTGTTTTTTCCCCTACAGACATGGATTGATTTTTTTTTATAATTTCAAGTGATTCTTGTTTGAATAGTTTTGTTTTCATCTTTCCACTTGTGCATCTTTCTGCTTCTTGTTTTTTTTTTAACTTCTGCTGTGTCACCCACCCTGGTCTCTCAACAGCGACTAACAGCTGCACCTTCTGCAGTTAAAATACAGCAACAGTGGGACATCATGTTCTAAAGGGGAAAAAAAAGAAGACAAAAGCTACCTTTAAGTTTAGCTGTGCCTGAAGAGAATCTCAAACCCTGGGTGAGATGCTCACCTACTGGTGAGACTGAGATTTCAGCACTCTGCAGTTATTCTGGAAGGATGTGAAACTTCCCCAGGAGGAATTTGATACAGAAAACTTTGGTGTCCTTTTGGGAAGAGCAATGCTTCAGTGTTGGGTTTTCTACCCAGATGAGTGTGGGATGGGGTTAGCTAATGCCTGTGGAGATGATGGCACAGATGTTTCATTTGTAGTGTTTGTTTCAGGAAAGATGTGTCTGTGTCTGGGACAGAGCCAAACACCAGACAAGATAAGACAAAACCAAAATGAGTGTCCAGTGGCCAGAATGGGCTGGAAAATGAGTGATCACAAAGGGGCAGCACAAAGTGCCACCAGAGTGCTGGACCTCAGGGATTTACTGTCCCTTCCCTGCACAGCACACAGCCATCACCAGAGCAGCACTGCCTGCACTGCTCACCCAGACTCAGCCTAACACCTCTCCACATTTATTTTGGAATTGTTTTCCCCAGTTTGGCATTTCTCAGGGTTACAAGCAAACTGGGCAAAAAAATAATGTTCCAAGATGCAAAAAGATGTGACATGGTCCATGGGGAGGGGATCTGGGTCTCCTTGCTCCTCTTCAACTGCTGCACAAAAGGGATACCAGGGAGAAAAGAGCTCCTGCCTGAGGCAGGGAGAGTGACCCCTCTGAACAGATAACACCATCACAAACACAGACCTGCAGTGTTTGGAACAGGCCAAGCTGCTCCAGATTTTCCTATTGAGATGTTTTCCTTCTCTAGAACATGCAGCAAAAAAGGGAGACAACCCTTTGCCATATTCCCAAAGGATCTGCTAAAGTTCAGGAAATTGGATCAAGAGGTGAACAATGCTGAGCTGTGTCTGCCACTGCTTTGGCTCCATAAATGACCTGGAACCACAGCCTGCAAGTGTTTGGTGTGGGGCAGGGAATCCCACAGGACTGTAGAGAAATGACACTAACAGGAGTGGAAAAGTAATGGTTTGCTTCTTCAGGATGGTGGTCCAGGGATCTCTGGTGTATCTTGCCACCTGTGAGCTGATATTGACTTTTAAGTTTACTTCTCATGGAAAGGTAACTTCAGCCTCCAAGATCACTTCATTCTGGAGACTCCAGAATGAACTTGGGGCATCTCCTGACAAGGGAGACAGGATCTTGTCCATGACTTGCAAACCTCTTTCAGATCCTTGAGATGCAATTATTATTTCAACACTATTGTGAAATCTTGAGGATCGTGACTGAAGAAATAATTGGCTGTATGGGAAAAAGGATGAGATATTTCAGCAGAAGACAGGACTATCCAGCATTATAATAATAACATTTTAAAGACTACATAAACAATGGCTATGGGAAAGACATAAACTCTTACGTTTCGGGGCATAATGCTTGTGAAGCAATTCTCCTTTTAGGCCATTTGTTCTGTAACTGGTGACTGCAACTGGAGCTGGACACCCTCAGAATCAATAACCCATGGCAGAGGCACCTCTGTTTGTTACTTACATGTTTTGCAATTAATTCATTGGGATAAACAAGCTTTTGTTTTCTTCTTGCAAATTTGACCACCTCCCCACTCCTTGTATTCCCATACTTTATATTCTTCTTGGCACTAATTGTGTGCTTTCAGTCAGCATGTTTTAGCTTTCCAAGACCGTAAGCCATGACTTGGGGGCACAGTCACATTTACATCCCTTTGCAGATGGCCTGTTTCTAGCACTGTCAGCCCTTGGGTTTTATTTGTTGCTGTCTTTATGCTGAGGGACGGACACTGTTCAGTGGGTCTTTGTGATTCTAATCTTTTTCATACAGTTTGAGGAGCAATGAACTTGAAAAAACAAGATCCTTTTTTCCTGGGAGAGAAGGCACCTGAATTTAGGCCTGTCTTTACCACCCACTAAGGATGTGTGTGACACTTTAGGGAGGGCTGGGAGCAGAGTGTTAGTGGTTGCTGTAATGCCCTTTGTTGTCTCCATATAACTCCCATTTCTGTGGGCACCATCTGTTTGTTGGGAAGTTTGGTTTTTTTTTGCCTCGTCACTGCAGGCTTCAGGAAATGCCATCTTGCCAGGTGGCACCTCTATTTGCTGCTGATACAGCAGCTCCAGAAGCAGGTGCAGCTTGTGGGATAATGTAGCTTTGTGCCAGCCCATTACAAGGCATGGCCCATTCAGGGACTTGGATGGGGTTATTGCTTTAGCTCAGCCCCATTTGAGACGTGGGCATTGCTTCTGAAGTGCCCCTGGCAGCTGACTTCTCACTTTGATTTATGCTAACCTTAGAGCTGCTGGTAATTACATGCATGTTCTTGTATTCAGGGAGTTTTTGCAGTCACCAAGGAGCGGGGACTTCTTCATGCAACACCAGGAGAATGAATTGTTCATTTTAATGGGCATCTCAGACACTTTGGGACACATGAAAAGGCCTGCCTGTGTGTTCCTTCTTGTCATGGAGGAAGGGCTGGTGGAAGAAGAATTGATAATAACACTGCAGCTCTGATGTCTAAGAGTTTCAGCACTAATTTGCTGGTATTTTGTCAGCCAAAATACTGTGTGCAGAACAATGGGTTTGCATAGTGTGATTCTGTGGTTCATTAGCCTAGTTGGATGACTGGCTGGGATTTGTTGTCTTCTTGACATCCCTTACAAATAGTGCAGGGGAAAGAGAGGCCAATACACATTTTCCATGGCACTTTATTTACCCGAACTGAATCCAAAGGGTCACATCAGAGAAATGGTCAAAAATCCTTTTCATACTGCTGTGTCCTCTGTGAGTACCCTAAAGATATAATTTAGCTGGTGTTTTACACAGGAAGTCTTGTTCTGATCTGGGCAGTGACCACCACTAACATTTCTCTCCTAAGCTACCAAGCATTCAATATTTTAGATAACATTTCTTCAAGTAGACTCTCATTGACTTTTTTCATTTTCATGCACTGCTGAAAAATATCAGACGCAGTCAAATGACTGAAAGAGAAGAAGTAGTAGAAGAAGAAGAATGAAAAGAAGGAGGAGGAGAAGGAGGAGGAGGAAGGGTTTTTCTAGCCTAAGTCGCACAGGGAAGCCTGGAAAGCTTTGGATTAGGTCCTTTATAATTTTTCATTTCTCCACAGAGTTTAGGTACACATTAATACACAGAATATATATTAAATGGGCTGTAAGCAGAGTTGGTAATGCCACTAATAAAGGTCCAATAAAAAGATTAACCTATGTGAAAAGAAGGACCATGTGTGAAAAGATATGATCCTTCTGCCCGTCTGTGTTCATTTTTTTAATCACTTGGCTAATTGCAAACTGATTTTGAGAGAAGGAAGAACTCCAATACAATCAAGGTCCTGCAAGTTCTTAGAAACTTCCTGGCTGAGCAGAGAATTGAGACGCATGTGAGTGTTCTGAAAAGGTGAGAAAAGACTAGATTTTGTCATGGCCAGTCTGTCCATAGGCAGGTGGCTCAGGACAGCCCTGCTGTTGTTTTGATCACTGTCCAGGGGGGCAGGTCAGAGGGCATGGGGGGAGCGAGGGGACTTGCAGGGGGGTTGAGTTACCAGCCCAGCCTGCGTGTTGAAGTGAAACCACATTTCCTCAGTCTCACTCTTTGTGAAACAGCTTCCTGAACGTGGGCAAAGGAATGTATTTTTCCCTTGTCTTGTGCATGAAATCTCCTGAAATGTTTTGTCTCAAATTGGCTTGAAACTTTTAGTGTGCAGCAGATATTCAGAGCATAACATTTCAGCCCGCACAGTTAAATCTGGCAAAATAGGAAGGGATTGAAAGTAGGGTCTGTCCAGGATCACTCAGGAGGGGACTGAGCTGAAAGGGACAAGCCCTACTGCTTGTTTCACCCATGTCTGGCTACTTCTGCAAATGTCCCTGGATTTCTGGCTGTTATGGCCATCCTCCACTATGGGCAGATAGGTCTGAGTTTAAGTAACAGAAGTTATTTACCAAAGCAGAAGCTGTACAGAGGCCCTTCAGAAACCCAGATGTACTGCCTGTGGTGTTTCACTGGCAGCAGAAGGCAAACCTGGAGTCAGGGTATTGTTTTGGTTGAATTCTGAGTGTGTAAAAGCAAATGTGCCAGAAACACCAGAAGAGGAGAGAGGAGACAGTAACAGAAAGCCCCAAGCTGCCAGAATCAGCTGTGCACATAACTCCAGCTGACCACAAAGAGGATGTTTTGGGTGTAGACATGACCAGAAAAAGAGACCAAGAAGACAGGGAGAGGCTCTTCTTTACCTTTTGATTCCCTTTATGCCCAGGGAAAAATAAGAACACGACCTTGCTCTGCTGATAAACAGGACTGAGTCAAAACCACTCAACTTAATTGCCATCCTTCATAATGGAAACTGTTCCCATGATCAGAACTATCAGCTCTCTACTGTGGCCCAATATTGCAGTGGAAATTACACTACAGTTACATTCACATGAAATACATATGTATATCAAATAAAGCCACTTCAGACTAAGCATCACTTCACAGGTTTTTGAAAGAATTCTACTTCAATTTTAGTTTATTCTCATTTTTCATGCTGAGTGAGATACATGGGATCAAAAGTAGATGCATGGACATAGATATTTTCATCTATGCCAGACTCTGGGGCTGTGTTTTCTGTTTTTTTGGTTTTTTTTTAATATCCAGGTTATAACTCTACTTATCTTAAAATAGAGCTTTAGAGTAGGTCAGACAAGTGTGTCCTTAAAGATCATTTATTGAAGAACCTGAGGGTGGCCAGCTCTACCTTGTACACATCTGAATTGGGTGAAATGAATTCCTTCCCCACTGATCACCAGGTACATGGCACATAACTCCTGTGCTGGAGTGGGTGGTCTGAACTTTCAGGCCCTGAGCTGAATGCCAGGGCCGTTTGCAAGTGGTTTCCATGAGCTCCCTGTAGTTTTCTTTGTCGCCAAACATTAGTTTTTTATGCCTTAGATGGTGGTGGGAAGCTCCAGCCACGACCACGTGCTTGTCTTTCTGCAGGGGATGTGTGTGATGTGTCTCACTTCTGCATTTTAGCAATCCAGACGCTGACCCTGGGCACTGTTTTTCTCTCTGTGGGATGGCTGGTGCCACTGGGTTTGGAGTGTTGTCCCTTAACCCAGCTCTAGCAGGCTTGCAAAGGAAGGAGGGTGGTGTGGTGGTGGAAGTACCCCCACTGCATGGCAGGAGATCTGAGCTTGACTCTTCACTCTGCCACAAAAAAATATCATTGTTGATCTTGGGTGTGTTTCTTACACTCTCTGCTCCACCACAGTTCCCCCATCTGTAAAAATGTGAAGCATTTTTACCTACCTGGCTGAAAACTGAGGACTTCATAACTGGAACTCGAGGAACCTAGAGGGAAACTCTGGTCTGGATTTGCTCATGACAAAGCATCTACTAACATATTTTCAGCCAGTGCCTGGCAGAGCAGCAACGTTCAGATTTCTGTTTAAATAAGCTCTTTCATCAGATGAAAGAACATACCAGGAACTGGTCAGCAATATTCTCTGCAGAGTGGCCCCTGGAAGGGGAGCTCAAACAGGGAGTTAATGGCTTCCAGGTAAGGAGAAGGTGCAGAGCTGCAGTGAGATGGAGCTGGGAACAGAGGGCTGAGCCAGGGATTGCTCCTCACCCCTGAGCAATCCCAGTCACCTCTGCAGGGGGAGGACAAGGTGAATGCAGCCATTGCTCTTCACTCTGCTGGTGAATATTGAACAATAAACACTGACTTTTTTGATTTAACTGGCATGAATCAAAGGCTTTGGTCAGGTTGGCCTTGGAATTGTTTAGGATGAAATGGATTCCTTTCAGCCTTTGAGAGGGTCCAATTTAAGCTGTTTAGCTGAGCAGTGTGGAAAATAGAGCAGTTTAGCTATTATGTGGTCACACTGGAGAGCATTTACGGATATTGCTGGATCCATAACCTCACATCCTCTTGGAAACACCGTTCTTGTTACACTTTCTATGGCTGTTGTTGTGGCCACCAGCGATGAAAATCCAGCCTGTTTTATCCATCATGTTGCTTGGCCTCCATATTTCTTGTATGTCTTATTCACCCCTCAGAACTTTTGGTGCACATGTTCATTGCAGGGCTTCCACCTCAAGCAGAAATGTGTGAGTTTTGAGACAGCAGGGCAGGAAATGCTTTTGGAAGGTGTCAATGGCCTTGTAGTTTGTAAAGATTAATGTGACTACAAAAGCTGTAGTGACAAAACCCCACATTTCTGAGAGACCGATTGCTTGTGCTTTTAACCTCAGAGCTTTTTAGCCTGGATACAGTAACATCTTGTTTTACTGCAGATGTGTAGAGATTATATGAATATTTAAAATAGCCTGTTTTCTGCACTGGAAAGTCTCTGCTCATCCTACCTGAGGGATGGTTTCTTCCAGCAATACTGGAAATGACTGCTTTGTGAAGCCAGGACAGTCAGAAAATAGAGGCTTATTTTTTTCCTCAGATGCATTTTACATCAATTCTCAGCTGCCATAAAATTATGAGCATTATACTGGTTGAGAATCTGACCTAAATTTTGGACAATGGATTATATAGACAAAGGAAAATGTTAATTTGGACTGCTTTCTGTGTGGAAAAGAATGTTTCTCTCTTTACAGCTTGTACCTCTTGTGGAGGTACATGGAGGAGCAATGAGATAAAATTGAGAAAGGGAAATTTGGGGTGACTGCTAGTAAAGTGAGGTGTTAATCTTTCCCCATGAGGACATGATGATAATTTCCCAGTGACATGCAGAGGGAAAAGAAAAGAGATGGAAATGGTGAAGTAATAGAAAAGGCATCTTGGTTCAATTGGCACTGGTTTCATTTGGGTATGAAATGAAGAAGAACAGGAGAAAACAAATAAAACATGAGTCCTTTTCCAGAAGAAAATAACCATGTGATGTGATTCTGAGCCTGGACTGCCAGCACTAATTGCTGCCTCAAAGGCATAAAACCCCTGCTTTGAGCAACTGCCCTCCTTGACAGGAGGAGGACTTCTCCTGCCTTACCAAAATGAGCAGGTTGGTTCCTTGGCAAGAAATTTTATGCCAGGACTGGAGGGAGTGGAGAAGAAGCATAACCCTATCCTGGCAGACAAATGAGCATGGGTGATCTTAGAGGCTGTTTCCATCCCTGTTTTCCCCATTTTTCTCGAGAGTGGTTAAACCTCAAAGCAGTCAGTATTTATCCAAACACTTCCATTATGAAAAAACTGGGCTTCTGTCAAGATTTCCTATGCTGATGGCTGGAAGTGCTCTGAGGGCACCATTGTGTGTAATGCCTCCTTACTCCCACTTCTGGCACAACTCTTAGGAAGGGTGCAACCATGCAAAGAAATAAAAATAAAAGGCCTTGTGGCTAGGTACATCAGGTAAACTCAATCTGGGAGTCTGCAGGAGGGCCTACTTGAAGCTTTTTATCCTTGATATTGAAGCTAGACCCTGTCCCTGGTATGGATGGTGCTGGTACAGTGCCCATGGCTCTTACTCCTGGGGCAGACCATGCCCCTGGCTAAATAGGTGTGGCACGAGGGACATTGCCTTCTCCATGCCTTCTGCCCCTGCTGATGGAGGTGGGCTTTCCTCCACAACCCAACACACTGTCCCTAAAGTCACAAGAAACACAAATGAATGTAGAATTTTCAAAACAATCACCCAATTTCCTGAAAACGTGCGTGAGGTTTTCTACTTAGACTGCTGGAGAATCTGGAAAAAAACCAACATGCTTGACTATTAATTAATATGGATGGGGTTAAAATTAGCAGCCTCTCCTGCAATAAAAACTTGGTTAAAATCATCAACATGATCAAGTGCTCCCAACACTCATGTCTATCTTTGTTTATTACAGGGTTGGGAGACATCAGCTTAATCTCTGGCTCTGCCAAAGCAGGTCTCCACTAGAGATTGGTGCTGCTACACTTTGCTTTGAATGAGCTGGGTGTGCCCATACCAGAGTCATCTCCAACCTGGCAAAGGCAACTGGTCTGTCCCAATCACAAACAGCTCTTTCTTCCAAGAATGATGGTTTGGTGCCATGGGGAGTTGTCTCCTCCTGCCCAAAAATGATGACTTGTGTGAACAGCAGCTGCTCATCCACGGCCAAGGACTTGCCGTACCTAAATCTGGTTATGTGTCAACTGCATTAGAAGAGTTTTCACTTTATGCAATGGTTCATTTTATCAAAATGTAATTTAGGTGATGTTTAAAACAACCCAACCAGCCTCCATCTTGGCTGGGACCTTTGATGTCAGTGGGGCTCTGAGGGACGAAGCTGCAAACAAATGATGGCCACGCTGCTTGGGCAGGTGCCAAGGAATGGCTGACAGGGATGATGTGCCATGGAAAAAGAGCAGGGATAGCCTAAACATGTGTATTTGTTTGGACAAAATAATCTGTGGAGGGAAAAATGGGTGTTACTGATAAAACATTGGCCAGGGACAAAGAGCTGGGTTAAATACCATTGCTGGCACAGGCTTTGGGTGTGCGCCCAAGAATAAGTCATGGCACCTCCTGCCCTGGTTCTCAGCCCAAAAAATGGAGATGTGGCAGAGGATAATAACAGCCCCTTTCCTTTATCCTGGCTTTGTGTGTCAAACCAGCAATCCTGGGGGAAGGGGCTGCATCAGGCACAATAGAGGCTTGTTCCCTTTTCATCATGGCTGTGCAGCAGACACAGGTTGTGCTGTCCCAAGGCTTCTTTCAAGGTTGTTTTGTTGAGACCAGTATTTAGGCTTTAGAAACAGAAAATGAAAAGACTCAACTGTTTAAAAGGTCAGATTGTCCACCTGTTCTGGGCAGGCTGGGTTTGGGGTTTGCACTGTGTGACTGTGACAATTTTGTCTGAGGTCTGAGATGTGAGTTCAATGGCAATTTGCAGAGCAAAGCAGTGATTGCAGCAAAGCTTGATTGGCAAATCTCTAAAAGCTTAAGCTTAGCAAAACTTAACTTTCCTTCTGGGACAGCATTTAATTATAAGGTTAGGTCATTTTTGTACAGGACTTACTCTCATGAGAAATTCTCTCCCAGTTGGGAAGATAACTTATACCTTGTGACATAATTAAAATGGAGAGGATGAGTTCTGATTCTTGATTCTATATTTAATTTTGGTTTTGTGTAATAGGACCACTAAGGTAGAGACAAATACTGAGCTCACTCTTTTCTCCACCATACCTTTTGAAACAGAAAAAATATTTATTTTCTTTAGTCCTCAAATGGAAGCAACTCCCACAGTGAGAAAGAGCATTGTCTTTAAATTTTGAAAGGGAAAATTTCCAAAGAAGGTTTTCTTCTTATTATTTTTTCATTTTCCCTAAAGCATTATGTTTTTGAAATAAAGAGAAGTAAAAAAAAATTTAGTAGTTTGTTGCAATACCTTTTTTCCTGCATTTGAGGGTTGGTCTATTGCATAGGTTACAGAATCATAAAGAGCATGAGCTGTTCTAAAATACCTCTGCAGAATGACTGTACTCATGTTTAGAAGAAAACCCATGAAAATGTAAAATAGTTCACTAACACTTATTGTAGAAATATTGATAATAGGCAAGACAAGTGTTATACTCTGATCACAACCTGAAGTGACCTTTCTGAAAACATCTAGGAGGATAAAAAGATCATATAGAAGAAGAAAAAAAGAGTAGAACAAGTAGAAAAATTTGAGTAAACTCCAGAAAAACTTATTTTCATTTAACCAAGATCAATGCACATAGTCTAAAAAAGCACTGCATATGGCTGATAAATTTCAATGTTATTTTTTTTCCATTTTGAAATATTATGGAGTTGTGCTAAGCAGAATTCCTGAGGCTGAAAGAAAACTCAGGTACTCCAAACAAATACCATTTGAAGTGAATGTTTTTTGGCAAGGTGTTTCACAGTATGCATTGAAAAATTCCATCCAAGATATTTTGATACCTTGTTTTAGGAAAAGAAAATGCTGAGGATTCAAAGTAAAATAAGACTGCGGGGGAAAGAAAATTAATCTGTTTCCTTGGAACTTCTCTCAGAGTGTTACAAATCCTGCAGAAATTTATGGGTAGCCAGAAGCATCAACTGGAGGCCTCACCATTCACCAGCCTGTTACCAAAAGTGAACATGAGAGAACATTGCCATGTTGTGGAATATTCATGATGATTTTATGATCAAGAGAGGTCAAGCTCAGACAAGCTCCTTAGGAATGTTGCTCTCCAAATTTCCCCAAAAATCCTCAGCATCCGGTGTGTTTTGTAACATCTACTCATTAATCACTACCTTACACTATTAATTAATCCTGGCAACACCTTTGTCAGATGGGGAAAGTTAAGGCAAGATGAAGTTAAATTCCAAATCACAAGGGGATTCCTAGCTGGCTGTCAAGAAAACAACACAGAAATCACAGGCATTTCTAAACAATCGGTGAAGCTGGAGTTCTAGAGGTATTCAGACACATACCACTAAAACCAGGAGATGATGAGGAGATGTTTCTATTTCTGCTGCAGTTGGCATTTTGAGAATTTTCTCTCTTCTGTGCCACAGAAAAGATTTATGTGTTTGTGGCATATATTACAGAGCTGTAGGAAACACTGAGGGCCATTCAACACTTGGAATGAGCACACTGAAAGTTGTCACACATTATCTGGGATTAGAGCTGAGTACTTCTAGCCAGACCCTCCACTACTGAGAGTTAATTGGTGAAACTTGATTTTATAGGCTGGCAAGATGCCAGTGTACCTCAGCTGGAGGTCAGGAGTCCTATCCTGCTCCCTGGCTAGGCAGAGGCAGGGTGGGAGAATTTCAAGGCTGCTTCCATCCTTCATTTTGAGTGACAAGCTGTGATGGGTCTTTAGAGTTGGAGGGGAAAAAATTGAGACAAAAGCACATTATTTCTTCCAATTCCCTGATGTAGAGGAGTTTGTGCAAAGAGCTGTAGAAGCCCTGGATGATCAAAAGGACTGGCATGGCCAGGAGAAGCTTCTCCCCTCCTTCAGACTTGGGCTGCGTGCAGGTTTTGGCTGTGGACACATAAGAGGTACATGGTCATGTCTGCATGCTCGTAGGATGTTTTAAATTTAATTTTAAAAAGAAACTCAAATTAGTACAAAGAAACCCAAATTAATAGTTCCCAAAGGTGCCTATTTTGCTCCACTGGCTGACTTGAGTTCAATGGGATGAAACCCAGCCCAGGTGCTTCATCAGGTTCTGCTTCAGGTGCTTGTTCCTCTGTGAGTTATTGACCTTCAATCAGCTCTGATGCTCCAGCCTTAGGGTGACTTTGCCTGAATCAGCAGCAAAAGTAGAAATCCAAGGTTTATTTCCCATCTGTAGGCAACTTGCTTCTCACCTTGTCTGCAAATAGGAAGTGACAGGTCATGAGGTTCCTCCCTGGGGTCTTGTGAGACCACCAGGTATGGGGCTGCCCTCAGCATTGTGCCACCCTGTGCCTGCAGGGATGGCAATGAGCATGATGGGGATGCAGCTGCAGTTGAGGCATTTCTTGCCCAGACACCAGGTCCACACGAATCCTCCCATTTCTGTGTCACTCCAGGACCAGGAGAAAGCCTTGAAAAATGAAGCTGCCAGCATGAGAGCAGCAGGGAAAGGCTCATGAGGACCTTTCTGGAAAGCTGAAAACAGGAAATGTTTAATCAAGCTCTGAGGGGAAAAAATACTTAAAAAAAAAAGAAGAAGAAAAGTCAGTCTCTTTCTGAGCAGCCAGGATGTTTGTGAAATCCCTGCTCAGTTTATTATGATGCTGAGTTTCAGCTGGCTGTTTTATTGAAGGCAGCTGGGACACATTACTTGCGCATTAACACTGAGCCAGCTTTCATTTTAAAACTCACCCGTTGCTGGGAGCTTTCCTTAACGCCTTCCTGCTGCTGCCAGCTCCATAATCCACACCAGCAGCCGCAGGGGAAGATCACCTCTCCTCACCATGATTCTTATTTCCGGGGAAAGGCCTCGTAAAAATCAGCCTGGCCACTCAGGAGCGGGGCTGTCGCTCTCCTGGCCGCGTCTCCGAGGTGGAGCAGGGAGGTTGGTGGTGTCCCTGCCAAGAGGACATCTGCTTGTGGAGCAAACCCCTTCACACTCATCTGCAGCTCTCCCTGAACTGCTTTCCAGGGATGTATTAGAGCTTTCTGCAGTGTAAACTGCATTTCAGTACACCACAAATCACTGAGTGATGGCTCCAGTGGATGGGGTGGAGGCTGGCACGCCTGGCTGGGAGGGTGGTGGGGAAGGAGCTCCTGGGGTTTGTCCCTGCAGCAATACTTGGGTGCTGGGGTGCTGGGGTGCTGGGGTTTGGCAACCACAGTCTCTGTCTCCCAAGCACACAGGGCCAAAATGTTCTTCTCAGGGATCTGAGGAGTTACTGAAGTCCCTCACCCTCAAATTGTTCTGTTTAAAGAATCACTCCTGTGCAAAAAGAGAGAGGGAATGTGTCTCTCTTGTGCCCCTGTGTCTCCTTTGTGCCCCCAGCCCTGTAGCCTGGGACGTCAGAAGCTGTCTGGGCCCTGCCTGCCATCCTGGTCCTGAGCATGGCTCTGAATGCCCTCTGGGAACCCAAGTGTAAAATGCTGCTGTGAATTTGGGTCACAGTTTTGGGAAGGGATCAAAGGAGCGATGTTCCTATGCTCACACCCCTTCTTGCTGTGGTGTCAGATCAAGACTGGTGCCATCACACAGCATGCTGGATGGTGCACATGTGTGGTTTTCAGCAGGTTTGTTCCCTAGCTAGTTTGGAACTCACAAGCTGACTTCAAGTAAACATAACTGAAAGGCAGAGATTTCAAAAGTATTGAGCCCTTACAAGTGTGAATAATCTGTGGGCTGGAGAAAAGCAGTTCTGTGAATGCCCTTGCTGATAGCACTGGGACCTCAGGCTTCATTAGGCACTTGAGAACACAAACATGCTCCATTAGGTGGTTTAAGTGCAGAGGACAGTTCCACTCCTTATGCCTTACAAGTATTCACCCTTCTCCCATGCCCAGGAAGAACTCCTTTTCTCTTACATGGGACTGCCCTATGGAACAAGCTGCCCTGACAATGTGTTTCTTCCTGACATATCTTAGCTGGTAATTAGCTGATATAATTTCATTTCTCAGAATGCTAGATGCTTCCTCATGCCATAAAAATATCAGAATCCTTTTCCCCACCTCAAATCTCTTTGTGCCTTAATTTGTAAAATCACACAACAGGTTCTTCAGGTTAGTAACATCCATACAGAAAAAGAAAGGGTTTCTTCTGTAAAAGACTTTGTTTTGTCTTATGCATTTGCACTTCTAGAGAGGATGGGTATCTGTACCATTGATTATTTTGTATCATATTTCTTTATGCCTTTTCTCCACAGAAAAATGGCTTTAAGTTTAGTGCAGCAACACTCTACAGAGAGGCTAGATGCCAGGAAAAGCCAGAGGTACTAATCAGAGCCCTGCACAAGTTCTTCTTGGAAGGGAAACCACTGAACTCCTGCAAAATGTTTATTAGGTTCATTAAATATTAGACTTAGTAGTGTAGAGCTGTGAGTCAAAATGCGGCTGATATGCATACAGAGACTCAGAAGGAGATGTTTGTGTGTGTGTAGCTGTGTAATATTTCTGAAAACTTTCCTCACCAGGTCAAAAATCATGGATTGAGAATCCTGACAATTTTGGTTTCACTGGATTAGCACTGCTCAAAGGGAAACCAGCTCTGTGGAAAATTTTTGAGGGTCCCCAAAGACTTTGAGCATGGAGCCAGATGGAAGAGGAAGGAGATATGTTCTCAACCCTCCCAGCGAGTCACCTAAGGATGTTTGTGTTCCCTCTCAGAGGCCACTGGGCAGCTGACCTGAGCTTTAATGAAATGTCTCACCAGCTCTGGGAAATGCAGAGAGGTGAAGGAGCTACCCTGCAGAGTTTCTTTTTGGGTAAAATTTCCCTTTGCTTTGGGTGCTGCTCAAGCAAAGGAGTAGGCTGTGCTATGATCATCAGCTTTCATACAGACATTCTCTTCTGCAATACTCCTTCAATTCCTTTGCCTTGAGATACCTTGTCTTCCTCAGCTCCTCCATGACAATGTCATAATGCTCATCTGAATAAATGTGAGCTTTCTGTTGTACACCATGTCCCTTGTGTTAGCAGGGAATTAATTACTGGAGTTCAATACAGGAAGGAGCTCTGCACTTCATTCATTGCAGTTTGCTGTAATGAATTCAAGAGCAATTGTGTCAGGCCCTGAGCTCAAGTAAATCTACATAACTGCACCAGACCAGGTGATGATCTGCCCTATTATTTTTCTTACAGTGCTGCAATTTGCCTGGGACACTTGGTTTAACATTTACATCCTGAGTCTTACAAAAAGTGCCAGGGGAAATTTATAACCACGAGTTAATTAACCATGAATCAGTTAATATTTGGGCATGTGAAGTGCTATATACATGCAAGGGATTAAGCTGTCAGAGGGAACTTTGGTTTTAAATCTCTTAGGAAAGTTGTCACTTCTGGCAGCCTGCTGGTCTCCAAGTTAATGCTGAGCAGGGCAATAGCAGGAGCATTGATTCAGGGACAAAGTTCCTCTTGCTTTTTTTAATATTTTCTGGGTTTACTCTATGGAACTCACATCCAAATAATTCTGACCTTGGGAACCTCCTCAAGGCTTTGCTTAGGGGAGAAACTGGTGCACAATGGCTGGGTGAGATTCATGCTCTTGTGCTGCACAGATCACAGTGTTCTGTCAGCTCTGGAAGACAGACAGACACACACCTGTAAGGTCTACACAGCCCTGGTGTCTGCAGGGATTTTGGCAGCAACTGAGACAAGCTCTGCACAGCAGCCAGGATTCAGTGGTGGATTTAAGGACTCATCTGCTATGCTCCCCTTTCTGGCCAGTTTTTCTGAAAGATTTATACTCTAATCAATCCCACATTTCATTATTATCCTGAGCAGTGCTGTAAGGAGTTAGTGCAGTGATCCCCTGACCCTGCATCTTTCCCTGCT
>NW_005054458.1:562526-568971 GCF_000277835.1 Geospiza fortis | reverse complement strand
GAGATGCTCCATCGATGCAGGCAGAGGTAAGCATCTCCACAGTAAAGTTCCTTACACCCCCTTGCTGCTGGGATCTTCATGCTTCCACATGGGCTTTAAAGCAGCTGCTGAAGCAACTGGGGAGCTGGGTGGATGGGGAGGGACAGAGATGTTAGTTTTGTGTCTGTCTGGCAAACCTTACTTGTATTTGGGCAGTACTGCTGTTAGGATAATATTAGTATGCTTTGTCATCAGGGCAAAGAATATAAAGGCTAGGAATAAAGTAGGAATGTTTTTTAATCTTGTCCCTGGTGATAAAGTCTGGCTTAATGGAGCTCTGACTGTGATCACTGAGCAGCAGGAGGAGAGGCACATCAGAACAAGTTGGTAATCAATAACAGAATCACAGAATTATTTGGGTCAGAAGGGACCTTCAAGATATCTAATCCCACCTCCCTGCCATGGGCAGGGACACCTTACCCTAGACCAGGTTGCTCAAAGCCCTGTCCTTGAGTCTTTGCAGGGACAGATCATCCACCGCAGCTCAGGGTAAATGCACACAGCAAACCTCAGCAGCCCTGAGTCTCTCCTCCTCTGCCTGGGAAACCCACTGAAGCAGCCACTGCTGCTGTGAGCCATTTCAGCTCCTTGCTGGGGCAGGGTCAGCCCTGCTGAGGCTGCAGGTGACCTGCTGGGGCCAGGAAGGGATTAGGGGCTGAGCAGAGCAGCGCTGGGGGCTGTGCCTAGTGGGGCTGGAGGAGGTGACATTGCCTTGCTGTGGCCAGCAGCACCACTGGCACTGCAGGACCTCAGCACAGCCCTCCCCAGGCTTGGCTGAGCTTTAGGATGTTGATGTGGCTGCTCCAAGCTCCCTGAGGTGGCAACAACTGCGTTTCACACAGCTTCAAAGAGCCAGGTTTGATAGAACAAACTCATTTCTTTGCTGCCTACTTGAACCTGATGAACGTCCTGTAGGAGCAGCGGCTGCTGACAAATAGTGACAGTTTGCACGAGGAAAATGAGCATGAATGGAGTGTTAATACAGCTCTGCTAGACTCATTTAAAGGAGGCACTTTCCCAGGGCTGAGAGCTGACTTCAAGTCACTGGAGTTGTGTAACCAATGGAAGGGATGGAGCTGAACTTCCCTGCCTATGATAACCCTCTCTAAAATACTTAGGGAAATAAAGTCAGCATAATGATGTGCCATTTGTTATTCAAGGGCTCTTGCTACCAATTTTCACTGCTCTGACAGGTCAAATTCAAAAGTCTTATAACATTTTTATGGGCAGAGAAGCAGAATAATATTCAGAAGGGTATTTTTTGCCTGGGGATGGTTTTACAGTTATATATGGGTAGGCAAATGCCTTGGGTAATGTCATGACACCCACCATGTCCATTCACCAGTACAACTATTAACCACATTTCCTGAGTTACTCAGTCTTTTGGGGCCCAGTCAGGCCGGTTTTACCACAGGGAATAGCAATTAATATTTCCTCCCAGGCTAAAGAGTAGATTTATCCCTGTTCTCCTCCAAGTAACTACATGAAGCATTAACATCTCAGACACTACTTAAGGATGACCAAGTGTTATTTGTAATACAGCCATTTTAACAGAAACTGCAGAGTTTTGGCTGTAGAAGGCTGATTTCTTAGTACTTCTGTTGTCTGAAGGCTTGAGCAGTGCAAAATTACATAATTTGTAAAACATCAGGCCAGATGTTGCCCTGTTTCTCTGCATGATTATTGCCACTGACATCTGGGGACTGCTCCCAGGGCAAGAGGCTGCTCCAAGAGCCAGGGTGGAAAGCCCCAGCTCCTGACATGGCAGCTGTGAAAGAAACACGGAGATGGCAACCTCCTGCATCTTCTCCAGCATCTGTCTGCAAATCCAGACAGAAAGCCTTGTGGGGACAACAGGCTGCCTTTTACTTTAGTTTTCAAAACACCTTCTTGACTCCAGAACCTACTAGACCATCTTATCCTGCACTAGATGGGAATGGATGAGCTGAGCTCTTGACATGACCACAGCACGAATGTTTTCATGCAAGCATAAGAACAGCCCACAGCAAAGGAGATGGATAAATATCCAACAGGTTTTCCACTAAACAAAACAGTTATGAATGATTCTGCAAATTTCCCTCAACACTAATTTCCTGTTTCATGCAATAGATGAAGAATGTCAGTACTTGGTGGACTTCAGGGCTCATTTTTTGTCCTTGATTCCCTGATGGACCAGATACCTATGACATCTTTGCGACTGGATACAACCCACGATGCTTGTTTCTTGTTCCAACATGTAATTTCTAACATTTTGCCTCCCTTGATTCTAAATCTCTCAGGTGCCAAGAACCTGGAGTTTCACCCAACCCAAGTAGGAGCTGGTTTGGCATTCCCTCACCCCACACCTGCCAGGAGCAACCTTACTGGAAGGAAGAAAATTGTATCAATATGAGATTAGGATCAGATCAGCTCGAGGCAATTCCCTTGGACAAAACCCAAACAAACAAGCAAACAACAAAAAGAAAACATTATGAAGTTAGCTCTAGGATGAACCTAACACTTGGTTGGCAGAAGTCTCTGGCTACAGAAGAGTTTGGGATATGGTGCCTTCATTAGTGTGACTGATGGAATTGCAGAGAATTCCCATACAGAGCCACGAGCCCCAAGCAGGCCATTAACACAATTCCACTGCATTTTTCTTAAACCCATTAGGCTCTACTATTGTGGAGGCCCATTATTTTTTCTCCAATTTGTAGATTCATTTCACAGGGAGTGATTTTGCAGGAGCACCTTGCGATTTAGTTCAGTGTAGCCCAAAGCCAGACTGAGGTCTCCTGAAGGAACACTTTAATTTCTCTTACAGTCTCTCCCCTCATGCTCAGTCTGTTGGCAGCTCAGAGCATGCACATGTACATTTCTTATGAGATCCCTGATGACCACAGGGAAAAGGTCCTGGGAGATGCTGGAAATGCATGTGCTGTATGGAAACTATATCTTATGCAGGTGCACAGCTCTTGAGAAGCCTAAGCCTCTGAGGAGCTGAAAAACTCTCTTTCCTGTGTGGGAGGAAAAGGTTTTGCAAAGATTGTCAAATGGGAACAGAAAGGCTTAAAACTTAGACAAGAAATAGGTATAATTTCCCTGTCATTCCTTAGGCTGTTGGTTTTTACAGTCACATTCATATGAAAAACAATTAAAATTCATCTTCCACAATAAAATGAAAGGGGCAATTAAAAATCACCCAAATAAACCCCAACCACGAGAAGCCATCCACATAGGAAATTTGCTTTATTATTGCAGCAGAGGCAAACCATGCCAAATAAAGTTTAGCCCCTGCTGTGCTGGGCACTGCACAGAGATTGACAGCCAAAACAGTACAAGGGACATGTAATCTTTGTAGTCAGAACACCACACCACGTTTTCCAACTGATTTTCTCCCATGAAAATTGTAGCCTCAAAATATTGAGCAACTCAGTGACACAAAACCAAAAGGCCATGCTAAGATCAGAAATTAAATACTACTGTGCTGAATTCTGATCCAGTGAAGGTGTGCAGTGGCTCAGGCACTTCACAGCAATCAGCAGCTCCTGTAGATGTGCTCCCAAATAAAAACATGACCCTGCACAGAGACCTCCCCTCTTCCCTGTGACAACTCCTCTGTGAAACAATACCTTTGTTTAGTTTTTGCAATCAGGAGCTGCTTCAGCCTCTCCCATGCACACACCTGCCTTCAGTTCCTTTCTGGATGCAGCTCAGCTGTGTCCTCACTCAGGTGCACTCTGCTTGTTAGCAACAGCAGCTCCTCTGTCTGCTGCTGGCATCATCTTGCTCCTTCCCTCCAGAGCAGCAGCAGCTGTTTCCTCTGCATGTGTGAAAGCCTTTACACTACCCAAGAACTGCTAAATACCTCTAATTGCTCGTGTAATAATCTCGGAGTGGAGGACATGAGCTGGATAATTCCCATCTGTAGATGCAAACCCTCACCCCCTACCCTGAGGAAGCACAGAGTGGCTTCTGGTGGAAAAGAGGTTTTAAGTTGTTGGAGGAGCTGATCCTCTCAGGCTGGGAGCCTGTGTCTTACTGATTTGGGGAAGAGCATATGAAAACGGCAAATGCAGTGTTGCTTGTCAAAAATAATTCCCTTCCTATCACTGATTTGCAGCTTAACTACCAATTACCTTTTGTATTTCATATCTCTGTGTTGCCTCCTCTTCCATGAATTTGCCCAGTGGCTTCTTTGAACTGAGGCAAATGTCTGATATCTGGGGCACCCAGTGTCAAGGAGCTCCAAAGTTTAACAGAGAAGCTTTTTCTTGTGTTAAAACCTGGTATTTTTGTGTGGTCATTGATTGTTCTTCTATCAGGAGGGGATCTACTTATTGTGGACTCTCCACATATCACTCTTGAGCTCAGAAGTTTCCAGCACCTCCTGATTTGTCTCATAACTCAGTAGCTGTGGAAACCAGCAAATGATGAGCTCAGCTGCCCCACTTCTCTGAACTGCACGAGGTCAGATCTATTACTGTTTATTTTTCTTGGGTTTTTTCTCCTAAAATTATTCTCTTTTTGTTTTTTTTTTTTAATGATTAACATGCTAATACTTAATTAAATGCTTGAAAATTTAGATAAGCCACTGTGTTATAACCCTCTTAATCCTTTTCTATACTTTGCCTTCCTCTTCCAGCCTCCTGAGGGTTTAGACTTGCAGTTTGAGAAACTATTGCACAGCATCTGAGACACTAGGCAGTATCCTTAAATTGCCTTTTATAAGACTGAAACTTTTATTTATGATCAGTTTGTGGTTTGAAAAGGATCTGTACACCTCTTCAGCAGCTCTTTCACAGCTCATAGAGCAGCATATCAACATCAGTCAGCTGAAGTTTACCAAGTCTTAGGAGATCAGTGAGCCTTAGATGTGTTTCAAGCCTTGCCATCTCACTGAAATGTTGATGTTTCTGCATTGGAAAGAGCCAGGAAAAGCTCAGTTTCATGTTTTCCTTGTCCTTGATCTTGATCTAACACTTATCCAGGTTTCAGAGATTTGGAAGCAGGTACAGAGACTTGGGCTGCATCAGAGGACAAATCTTGGGCAGAAACTTAGCTGGGTTCTGCTTTCCTTTTCCTTGTGCTTTAAACCCAATCTTGGACCTTACTGAAGGTTAAGAAACAATTTGCAAATTGTTAAGTGAGGAGTGTTGATGAATGTTTCATTTCACAGAGGAACTGGAAGCAAGGTTGTTTCCATGCACAATTTAACAAGGAGATGAAAGTGAAAGAAAGCTGTACACCATCCATCTTGGATCCTTAATTGCTAAGGAAAGCAGAGGAATTTTGCAGTATCACAGGCCACATGAGAATTTCTATTTTATATCTCATAACCTGGCATTTCTTTTCAAGAGTAATGACACACCTAATACATGGCAGAAGAAATCCTTGTCAGGTATTCCAGCTTTGAAGCAGAACGAACAGTGAGAACAGCATCAGAAGGTTTGAATAACAAAACACTTGTCCCAAGGAATGCCAATGGAATCACACTCCTCCTGCAGGTCTGCTCACTGCTGTTTATTCAGCATAGGCTGTGAATAAACAGTAGAAAGATAAATGGCATTAAACTTTGGTAATGACAGACAGCACAGATAGGATGTACAGGCTTGAATTCCTCCATAGCCACATGAAGCAGGAGTAATTACAACTGGCTGGACAATTGCCAGCAGTTCTCTGTTCTCGTTGAGAAATAAAATCCTATTACAATGCAAGTACTAAACTAAGTTGCACAGTAATTTTGAAAGTCGTGTGCTGGAAAAAGGACCAAGTTCTCAGATTTTCAAAATGAACCTCAGACAGAATAACATGTGATTTTTTTTTTTTTTTTTTTTTTTTTTTTTTCACAAATGTTGTTTTGGTTTGGAATGTAAAGCTATGTACTGGAAAATGAAAAAAAATCCCAACCAACTGACACTGTGTAATCACTCCTAAATGCTATTTCTTCCATGAAAGATTTATCCAATTAATGAGCAGTAGAAAGGGAGGGATTATTTTAATGTGGCATGAAGATAGATGTCAGCCTATCAAAAAAGATTAATCTCTACTGTCAGTGGTACCCAGGCCAGGGAGCAACCTCTGGCTCCAGGGAAATTCAGTGCAGAGAGTTTTGCATCTGTAACATTTAGGGCAACTTCTAGGAGCAGAATGTCTGAGTTCGTGCTGTGTGCCCAGGCACAGAAATCTCTGTTTGTGTTGTGGGGGGAGGTGTCTCTGGCTGTACAGGGTGCAGTATTGGATGTGACCAGTGCCCTGTGGCCATCCATGATCAACTGCTGCAGTTCAACACTCACAGAAAACGTTAATTCTTTCTTCAGATGTTATTGCATGGGGAATGGGTCCTGCAAGTTTTCTGGCTGCATCATCTCTGCTCAGATCTGAGCTAATTACAGATACATTGCTCAGTGGGAAAGACCTTTAGTTG
>NW_005054458.1:545276-562516 GCF_000277835.1 Geospiza fortis | reverse complement strand
CTGCTGATGAAAAATTTTGGGAAAATACAACCAGATGTCAGGCTTGTCTGTTAAAGGAAATGGATTTCAATCTTGCCTTTTTACCTAGTACTCTATTGCATGGAAGCACACAGCCAACAGCCAGGGAAAGAAAGGGGCTGCATGCTGAAATGATTCTTCTATCCTGCAGGCAAACCAAAATACCAATATTCACTTAACTGACTTGAATGAAATTTTCATTTTGTTTACAAACGGGGTTGTGACAAAGCACTTGCCCTGGTTTACATGTAGTGTTCTGGTTTAGGCTTTAAAATGTCTTAATTATCTAAATGTAGTTACAGAGTGAGAAAGATTTAATTTCAGTTAATCTGTTTAAAGTGAGAATAATTTAATTTAACTTAATTACTTTGAAGACAAGCTCTTTTCATACTCCATCTAAAGTTAGGCAGCTCCAGAGGATAAATCACCCTATCTGTTGCAAAGCATTGAAAGCAAAACTGTATAAAGGTTTCCTTTGAAAGCATAAAAATAAAGTTTAGCCCAGTTTTTTAATAGCTTTGTGAAAGCCACACATTGAAAAAAAAATTAGTCCCAAATTAGCTGGTTGATTGGAATCAGCACTTTTAATTAAAAAACGTTCCAATGGAAACCCCTTCCTTGTCAGCCATCCAGAGCTGTTTCGAGCAGCTGAAAAGTCAGGCATTGTGGACACTGAAGCTGCAGGAGCAGTGTGGAGGGTGTGTTTGTGCACACACATGCAGCCTTGCACGCTGCCCCAGAGGGGCATTTCCTGCAATGATGCATGTGTGTGCAGCAGCACTGCCTGCCCTCTGCCATGGGGTGAGCCCAGAAAACATGCCACTCGGCAGAAAACTTAACTGTGTGCCTGTGTCCTGTGTCTGAGCCCTCTGGAGTTGCCATCAGGTCATGCTTGCAAGCTTTGATCTGCCAGCCTGGAGGCAGAGACGCGGCTTTGGTGGAATCCTCGCTCCATCGGCCGAGTCAAAGAGCTGATGGTTGGGAAGGATGCCAGTTCTGACAAAACATAATGAAATGATGAGAACTGGCACCACTACAGTGCAGTGTGCTGCTTGTCCCTGACAGCAAACCTGAAAGTCATTTATACACGGAAAGTACACACAAAAGCCATAATTAGACCATATGGCTGAGTGGTTCCTCTGGTGCTGCTCAGCCGAGCTGTAGAACTTTGCTTTGCAGCAGAGGAGTGACTGGAAGGGTCAGATCCAACCTGGAGGATTTCCACTTTTAAATTATTTTTAAAATTTTCTCTTACATCTCTATGGAAACCTGCCATTCTTGGCTTTCTGGGGGGGAAAAAAAGTCTAAATCTTTGATCTTAACCACATCCCACATGGTCTATAAAACCTGGAAAGCTGCAGCACTGGGATTCAGTATCCCAGAACAGAGCAGCCATTCTTAATGTCTGTATTTTTAACATCCTTGTCTTGGGCAAGGTACAACACTCCAATGACTCAAATACAACTTGGTGCAGAGGAAAATACAGTTTATCCATATATATTTGCTTAACTGACTGTGAATAAAAATATAAACAACTCAGGGAGCTAAATGGGGTGGAAAGCTCATGTGTGAAGGGAAGGTCTGGGAGTCACCTGCCATGACATTTATTGTGTTACTCTATTAGAAGGGCAAGTGCTGTAAAGAGAAATAATGACAGCTGTTTGTTTCAGGTAAAATGTGCGGCATTTCCAGTTCTCTCTGCTCTGGATGCAGTTCTGGGAAATATTTCTGCAGTCACTGGGGTTATATCAGCAGAGACATGGTAGAGGTGAAAGGAACTGACACTTTGAATTTCATATCTGTTTTGCCACTACTAGACCACTGAAAACAGATATAAAGCCCGTGAGAGAGCACACCAGACTTTGCTACATCAGGGTCAGAAAAAAAAGAAAAGGTATTTTGTTTGCCAAAAAGCCTTGAATTTTGTGTGTTTTCTACTTTCATGGCCATCATGATCGTGTCAACATCAGTACCCAGCCCTAGGAAATGTTTATGTCTAAATTTTTCAGGACCTGAGCATCTTATAATCAATAAATTATTCACAGAGCAATTCAGTAAGGGAATGGGGTCACAAAATGTATTTCTAGAGGCTACAAAGGATGATGGTGAATGGATAATGATGTCCCTTAGTTACCCAGTAAATTTTTAGTACAGTTGGTATTGTTTCACATCTGTTGGTTTCCATTTCAATGCCTGAATCATGAGAACGAACTTTATTTACCTGTCTTTTATTTCCTGACCCTTTTTTACTCTTCATTGACCCACTCTTCTCACCATTATGCACAACAAAAATTATTCCTTTTCCGGCAGAGAAAAATCTATGGGTGCGACAGCTGGTTCCAATATTTCCAATTTCCAAATATTGGCCATATTTATAACGAATTTTGAATTTCCTTCCAAGAAAACCCAGGAACCTGTGCATTTTTTCACTGATTTCCTCCTTATTTTGACGAGCCATGCACAGGACGTGGTTGGGGTACAAGATGGAGAAATGTCACTGCCATTTTAAGGGAAATCTTTGACATCAGTCTACAAAAGGCAGGCAGATGGGGCTTTATACTTCTGTAAGAGCAAAGCTTGAAGTTTATTTATTTATTTATTTATATTTCTATAGTGTAGATCAAATTGAGGTGGTCCATGATGTGGCCCTTCTTCAGTATGTCTGTGCTAAACGTGAGCCACCTCCTGCCTTCAGCCCTTTGGACTCTAAAGAGACAGTCCCAGCTCAGCAGGTGTGGTGGAAATGTCTTTTTGGCATATTTCATTTCTTTCAGCATTTTACAGAGTAGGCCACTGATTTTCAACCAGTGAGCAAGTGTGGTTTGTCTGCCTGAGCACCAGAAAGATGAGCGTCAGAGACACCAGAAGGCCCCAGTGTTTGTTGGTGTGGCTGGCATTGTGATTTCTTTTGATACTTCACATGTTTTTATGGTGGTGGGTGGGGAGGGCACCTCTCCTGCCTGGTGGGAAGTCCATCCCAAGGGAAGAAGGACGAGGAAAGCTCGATCATTCCGTGCTGTCAAGCCGCAGCTCCCGCGAGGCGCCAAAGCAGCCATTGCTGCTCGTGAAGGACAGAAGCAGTGCTGGGTTTATCAAATCCTAGCTGGGTACAGCTCTTCAAAGGCATCCTTGTGGCACAACACAGCAACACCATGATCAGTCATGATTTATGAGTGTCTGGCAGCTTCTCTGCCAGATGTGCCTGTCCTTTGTTTTCTGCAGGAGCTGGAAGCCGTCCATCCCTGAGCCAACCCACGCAGAGGGAGTGTGCAGAAGAGACAAGTTCTTGGAAAGGGAAACCAGGCAGTTTGGAAATGGCAGAGCCCCTGGGCACTGCTCAGATGTCTCATCTGCCTGTATTGAGCTGCATCTGCTCTTTACAAGCTGCAGGTTTCACTGATGCGTGGACGGATGTTGTGAAAGGCAGTTGTGGCTGGGATTTGCTGGAGCTTGCAGGTGGTAGTAAAATTTTGGAGAGCTGACAGCAAGTGATGTTGTAGTTCAAAATCTTAGAGAAATAACAGTGATTGTTATGGGCATATAAAATGCTTAAGATCTGGTGGAAAAGTTCCCATTCGTATCTTGGGGACAGAAGTAAAATAGGATTCAGTGATTCCTGGTAATATTTGTTGGCTGGAAGGAGCCACACATGTAATTAATTCTGCAATCATTTGAAGTGCTGGTGGAGGAATCCAGTCCACCTGCCTAAGGCATGCTGAGGAATGATCTTCCTACACAGGGTGAAAATGTCTCTGCATAGTTAGTGAAGCCAGCTCCCTCTTGGCTGGGCAGACCCTCAGTCGCAGAATTCCTAAGCACCTTCCTCTCTCTCCCCATAGGAGATGCAAAATCACTTGCTGTAGGAAGACTGGCTCACCTGACCCCTAAAATGTACATCTGCTAAGGGAAGCAGAATCCATTTCCCCCAGATTGCCCCCATTCCTCTGGTTTGGGGCTACTTGGGTTCCAATGACTTCAGCTAAATTTTATCAGCCAGTCGTGGAAGTGACTCTGCTGAAGGCCAGCCCAAAGCAGTGCTGCAGGAACTGGCAATCAGAGATAGTGAAGTCAGAGTGAAAAAGTTGTTGGAAGCAATCTGATCCTGAAAGGAGATTTGCAGACATGACTTTGTAGCCTTCTGGATTTTTGTTTCTTTGGTTTGCTGAAAAGATGATATGAACAGAAGAAAAATGTAAATGAGGGTGTCCTCTGGAAAAAAAATGGCCTGGGGAGGGTGTAGACCAGGAGGGGACATGATTCTTTGGTGGGTATTTAAAACTCTTCAATAGAAATGAGCAGAGAGGGAGGAGAACCTTCCCTTCATGCTCCCAGGCTGTGAATTGATGAGAGGCTGTTATGACAGATCCCTTGCTGGGGCCAGGGCCATCTCCAGGCACAAAGCCCCAGAGATCCAGGGTGTTCAGTCTTTGAGGGAGAGGAATGCAGGTCTGACAGCTCATGCAGGTCTGACAGCTTCTGTGGTGCTCAAGAGGGCTCAGTCTAAAGGCACAAAATAAGTGATTTTAGACAACAGTGGACTCTACCACACAGCTTGAAGGACTAGCTGGAAATAAATGATTCAAAGGCAGACCAAATCCTATCCATGGTTGCCTGTAAACCCCTTTCTAAATGCAATTTCTTGCACAGGTAGGCCAGTGTCTCACCTGGAACATCTCAGCATTGCATCTGACTTTCCTTTATATGAGGGCAAGAAATCTGGCTGGAGTTGATATATAACTGATACAAATATATATATAAATGATATAAAAATGATAGCTGGAGATGTAAACTCCCATGAATAGCAAGTTTCATCCATTTCACACTCAAATCACTTTAAATCCAGATGGTGGCTAAATGACCTTCCTCAAGAAATTTGTCATCAGCAAATAGAAAGGTGACAAAATCCACAAGCCCATCAATATTTATCATTGCTGAAGTGAAGAATTTGCAGAATCTGTAAGGAGGGTGCTGCTTACATCCCTTCCATTGGCCAAAGAGAGCTCACCTAGCAAGAATATATATTATTTATTATATTTTAACTATTTTAGATGCAGTCTGATTGGTGGGTTAAAGGGCTTCTGCCCTGATTAATTTTACTGTCTCCTGTCCTCATTACTGGATTTTTATTCTGTGCACTTGTAAGACTACTTAAATGTAGACTGTGGGTACATAGATTTGGTGACTCAGACCTCTGAGATAAAATGCAGAGAATTCAGAAATGATAAATATTTGTGGAAAATCTGAGCCGTGACATCTCTACCTCTAACTGTGGTTCTTGTTCCCATGTGCGAGGCACAGAGAGGCCAATTCCAGCCCTCCTTTCTTCCTGGGTCCAAGTCTTAGAGGGATGAAGGTCAAAAGACTCAAAAAGTATTATTTTAATGTGGTTCCCTCTCTTGCTTTATGATAGGCCATTGCTGGATTCCCAGAGGCCACACCTTAGGGTGGATCTGTCCCTATAAAGCCAAACACCTGAGATCCTGACAAAGGTAATGTGGATGCAGAGAGATGTGAGGAAAAAGAATTTCACCCATTGGTCCTGGAGCAGTGTTAGAGAGTAGCCTAGGTCTGGCTGAGGGTGGTTGCCCTGGCCAAAGCTTGCAGCAGCAGCCTGCACAGTATAGATGGATGATGATGATGATGATGATGAGGGTCCCAGAGGACCCATCTGCTTTTGGAGAGAAATTTAGAAGTTGCAGACCTGAGATGCAAGACACTTCCCTCAGCATCTGTGTACCCATGGGCAATTTTTGTGCTCATATGAAAACATGCACAGCTCATACTAAAATATAAATGCATCCACACAACCACAGAGGAAACCTGCTGATCTGAGCGCTGCCTGCTGGTGTCAGGGACCACTTCAGTGTCTGAATTGCCATTAGCAATCTTGGGGGCTTGAGAAGGAGCCAGGAGCCTTCCTCTGCCTTGCTGGCCATGCTGTGACAGTGGCAGAGGTTCTGGCCAGCCCCAGCAGCTGCCACCAGCCCCTGGCCATGGTGCCCCTGCTCTTCCCACTGTGCAGGGCAGGGAAACATCCCAGCAGAGTTTAATGCCAAACCACTCTTTTTCCTGGCCCAAGGGCTGCCAGGAGGGACTTTGGGGCTGATGGGCTGTGTGAAAGGTGCTCCTGTCTGCTCCACACAAAGCCACTTATCAGAGCCAGGAGGTGGGAAGCGGGAGAGTTACTGTACAAACAGGCATTCAAGATTAATTGCTTTTCATCTCTGGAGCTGGCCTTTCAGCTCTGGGATACAATAAGGGCCTGTTCTGATTGTATCTGTTCAGGGGCCGTGTTCAGCCAAGGGCTGTTTGGCAGGAGCAGGCTGAAGCTTTTTGGGAGAAATGAATTGAGCTACCAAGTGCTTTGTCCTCCTGGGGCTGGAAACTGTTTCAGCGCTAATGGAAGTGATTGCCACGTGTTTACTACCACAAACGGGGTGTTTGCATCATATAATTTCACTTCTCCTTGGAATTTGTGTTGTGAGGTGTTTTCACACCCAACTCCTGCTTGTTATGGTTTGTCACTGCTTGTTGTGCCCCGATCTTGCTGATAAATCCCAGTATTTGATAGGGTGATTAATGTGTCTGAAATCAGTTTGCCAGTTCTGGTGCCTTTCTTATGAATCATGCAACATTCAGTGTTTCCTTTGAAACTTGAGGAATGGCAGATAAACAATTACATGAAAATCTCAACCTTCATTGAAAAACATAACTAAAATTGCCCAAAGGTATAAGCCATAAAAGCTGATATTGGAAAAAAAATCACAGATTCATAGAATCCTAGAATTGCTTGGGTTGGAAGGGACCTTAAATATCAAATAGTTCCAGCTCCCCTGCCATGGGCATTTTTCACTAAACCAGGTTGCTCAGAGCCCCATCCAACCTGGCCATGGACACTTTCAGGGATGGGGCATCCACAGGTTCTGTGGGCAGCCTGTGCCAGGGCCTCACCATTCTCACAGTAAAGAATTTATTCCAAATATCCAACCTAAATCTACTCTTCCTTGATTCACTAATATGGAGCACCTGGTGGTAAACATCCTGAGAGCTCCTTGTGATCCAGATTATTCCACAGGATCCGTGAGACACAAATCATGGATTGCACTGCAGTGATGGATGGATCTGGCCCACAGGAGGACTGAGGGCCACTGCAGGCAGCTGTGTCACAGCTTTTGGAGCCACCACACATCCACTTCACACCAGTGCTCTTCCCACCAGCCACAAAATGCAAGGTCTTTTGCTCAAATGCCAGCTGCCTCACTCAGTGTAAGCTGCTCTGCTCCTCCCATGATGGGCTGTCTTCTCCCAGTGCTGATTTCAAAATGCCAACCACAAGGCACTCTGGTCCCTACCTGCAGCCCTGCCCCACCTCTCTGCAGAGGAAAGGGGCACCTTTGAACTGACAGTGCTCTTATCCTGTCATTTTGTGCTGTGTTAGTAACTGATGCTAAGAAATGGGGAATATCTTCCTTTACTGGGCTGAATTATGATCACTCCCTCCTAAAATAGTATCTCTGTTTGCAAATATGTCAGCAGTTAGTGAAGGAATTTGAAGGTGCTCCTGACATGAAGTATTTTAATTTGTTTTTGAAGTGGTTCCAGACTAACTACACTGTTCTGATTTAACCATTCCTTCCCCCAAATTTGCAGTGCAGGGAATAAAATAAAACCTTCAGTTACTTAATTCGAAGCATGTTACAGTGAGTTGCCAGCATAAACCTGTACTGACTTGTGGTTGGGTTCAGTGCTCACCCATATTGACCAAAGAGGTAAATATAGACCAAGTTCAAAACCAAAGAAAATAGTGTCCTTCTGGGACAATATATCTTTATATTGGCCAGAAATCTCACATCAATTTTTCTTATATCCTCATAAGGGAAAAACTAGAAAACAATGAAGAGAAACAAGCACATTTTTAAAGATGGGAAAGATATAATTTTTAAGGCAACATAGTAATTTTTCTGATTTCAAAACCACTTGCCTCATTGATTTTTGATCCAAACCACATAAACTCCACATAAAAAATATAGCCTGTCCCTATAGGGCATTTAAAAATATACACTCTTTAGCTTTTTTCCTTTGTCAATATAGCATGTGTCAGTGTGGAAGAAAAACATCAGAAATAATAAAAATTCTAAGAGGGGATTATCTGCATTAGTCCAGGAGGTGCTGTGGAATCCCATAGCTGGGGAAGAATTGTGGTTTGAGGCAGATGAGGGGGAAGTCAATAGGGTCTTTGTCCCTGGTTTCAGTGAGGTTTTCATTTGCTCTGCTTCTGCCAAGGATCATCACGTGAAGCATGTTGCTAAAATTATGCTACTATGCAAATGTTTTTCAGCTTGTACTCCACAGCGTGTTAGGGAGACCAGAACCACTGAAGCTCAGCATGGGAAAGATGTGACACACTGTAACCAACTATTTTTTACCATACTGATCTCAGTCTTGTGCAGCTGAATTTCCTCTTGTTAATCTAAGACTGGGACACTTCACCCAAACCCAGCTGAGAGCAGCAGAAGAATTCCTCATCCACAGCACTGGGCTTTAATTTGGGCCCATCAAAATTCAGCGTCTCCTCATTTCAACTGCTTTCCCAGTGTCACTGTGCATTCCTAAGTAATTCTACCACTACAATAACCTCTCAGTGTCTTTTAATATTGGTCATCTCATCTGCTTACCTCACTTGATCCTTCCCCCCTGCCCTGGGGTTACTGCTGGGGTTTTCCCTTCTGTGTCTTGTGTTATTGGAGGCAGAACTGATTGCACTCCTGATGCAGATGGGCTGGATGAGCAATGAGAGTGTGGCAGCATCCTCCCCTCACAAAGATTCATTTTTGCACATGTAGCCAGGAGTTTTGGGTAGGGAGTGTTGTGTTCCCTTGAAGCAAGCTTGCTGACGAAAAGAGAACTCTTTGTGACTGAGCAAAGGCATTTGCAAAGTGTTTCAAGGGGTTTCTTCTCTGCAGCCTTGGCAGGACAGTGCAGGGGAGTCAGACCCTGTCCTGGAGAAGGCAGATGGGCCAGATGAGCCCTCAGGCTCTTTTGGGGTCCTGTTTCCTATGGATGCTAAATATATATATATGGATGTCCATCAGCCTCAGGGTCATCTTTGATCTCCAGTGTGCTTTTGTTTTCAATTTTCTTTACATCATAAAACTTTGCAGCACCCAACAGGCTGCTGACCTTGATGTTTTGGGAGCACACCGAGTCATTTGTTTAGGCTGTACCATTAAACCAGATGGCTGCATTTGAAATTCATTTATCTCAATCAGTTTGGGTGGACTGAAATTGCAATTGCATGACAGCTTCTTGGGAATCATGATGATTTTCAATTTCCCCACCCCTGGTACTCCTGTGTTGGAATTTCTCTGAGTTAACTTCCAGAGAATTAAGTAATTGCCATTGATAAATCTGTGCTGTGAATTCTCATGCATATTATGGAAAAAAGGAGAATCTCTTACATTCTCTTACATTCTCTTACATCCTGTTGACTCCACGTTGAGGTGCACAGGATATGCAAATATTTCTCCTGCTCTGGCTAAAGGAATCCTTGCGCCCAGCTTCACTCCACCTTTAAAAGTCTGCCTCTGAATTGCCAGGAGCTCAGTACATGCTGCATCACATAACTTTCCGCACATTCCTAAAATACAAATCCAAAACGAGTTTGGGATTAAATGTTTTCCCTTGGGCGCTCTTAAATCATGTTAAAAAATTAAGCCGGGGAGGAGAGCGTTTTATAATCGGCATTATTTATTTTCTTTTCCTTGCGATAAAACCTTGATCCAAAACTCATTAGAAACAATAAGAAAACACTCCCACTCGCTCGGTGGGTGAGGCTCTTTCCTGACACTCTGGTGGAAAGCCTGGAGATCCTTCACAGCTCCATCCAGCCCTGCGGGGCCGTGGCAGGGCTGTCAATCCAGCCAGGGCTGTGGAAGCGTTCCTGAGGGAGCACACCTGGCTCTGGGTAGGTGTGTTTGTGGGATTCACATTCTCTGAATCTGGGAGAAGCAGAGAAAAGAATGATCAAAACAATTCTAATCTCATTTGCTGCTCCTGTGTTGTGCCGAAGTAAAATGCAAAATGGAGATTGTTTACCCAAAGGGATGGTGTTTTGTTTCCTTGGCCTTTCAGGGCCAAGTGTATGTGCAGAGTGTCAGACAGTCGCAAGATTCTGTGCAGTTGAGTGCAATTGAGTGTTGGGGGAAGATGAAACAGGAAAGCCATATAAATATGATTGCTTGGCAAAAGATTTTGAGAATATAGAAACTATAAGCGAGATTGAAATGAAAGCAAGCTTTGAGATCCCTGAGTTACTGAACAACTGGAAAACAATGGTGTGGCCAGCTGAAGGTAATCTCCTTTTGATGAAACAACACCCTCTGCTTGCAGACAGGTCCAAGGGTCAGAGCAGACCCCACTAGCTTGGCAGAAGGAGTCCAAAGAGTAGATTTTAGGGTTTAAAATGTAACACGGTATGGTATGGTAATGTAATGATTCTTATAGGCTGTATGTAAATGCTATAGGATTTGTATATTGTACTAGATTGGTTAGTGAGAATTAGAATATTCAACACAGAAGTAGATTTGTGGCATTGTAACAGGAACCTCGCTCTCTTACCCTTTTACTCTCTTACCTCTCTCCCCCTCTCTTCTCTCAGTCCTGCTCAGAGCTGTGGCTGGCAGTTCCCAGCAGGGCCCTGCACCCAGGCCCTTTGCAATAAACCCCAAGTTCCAGTCCTGGCTTCAGAGATCTCTCATCTCCATCCGTCCTGACCATCCCACCCCCTGATGCTCCTGCAGTTGAGTGTTTGGCAGATTCAGTTTAGTTGTAATGTAATATAGAATAAAATAATATAGTATAATAAAGTCTTCTGATAAGATGGAGTCAGATGCATCATTTCTCCCACCCATCAGGATTGCTTGCTTTACTATAGTGTGTTTGTCCAGGCACTGCTGGGAAGCCTCATCTCCTGACAGGGAGCCAAACGCCTCCCAGCTCGATGTGCTGCAGTGCTGAGATGTTTGCTCTGGACTCACCACCCACCATGGGCCAGCCCTGCCCTGCCAAGGGACTCAGATTGCCTCCAGAGGCTGCCAGCACCAAGGGATGTGCTTGTTATTACTCCTTCCTTTGAGGCTCCTTGGCATCTGCAAACACATGGTTGTCTCCTCAAGAACAGAGGGGATTAGGGAGGAAGTGGTGACAAAAAGGCACTGGATGGAATTTTTCTGCTGGCAACAACAGGTTTCCCCATTTTTCTCTGCTCCTCTACCATAGCTTTGATGAAGTGGGGAAATAATAACTCTGGATGAAAATGAGAGATGAAGGTGGTGGAAAGATCACCACCAAGGGCAATGAGGCTGGTGAAGGTCTTGGAACACAAACCCTGTGAGGAACGACTGAGGGAGCTGGGGTTGTTTAGCCTGGAGAGAAGGAGACCCAGAGGTGACCTTATCACTCTCTACAACTCCCTGAAATGTAGTTGTAGTCAGGTGGGGGTTGGTCTCCTTCTCCAAGCAGCAACTGACAGAACCAGAGGACACAGTCTCAAGCTGTGTCAAGGGAAATATAGGTTGGATATTAAAAAGTTTTGTGGCAAGAGTGATAAAGTTCTGGAATGTTCTGCCCAGGGAGGTGATGGAGTCACCATCCCTGGATGTGTTTAAAAAAAACCTGGATGTGGCACTCGGTGCCATGGTTTAGTTGAGGTGTTGGGGCATGGGTTGGACTCGATGATCTTGAAGGTCTCTTCCAACCTAGTCATTCTGTGAATTCTCTGAACATTGAGATCTGATTCAGGACGCTGCCTTCAGGGGTTGGATCCTGCTCTTCTCCACTCGAAAGTTTCGTCTGGAAAGGGTGGAGTAAAGGAGTAGCTCTTCTATGAGGTACAGCCCTACAGAGTGGGGCAGTAGTGATACAAGAGGAGCACCTTATGTGTTATTTGAAAGGCTTTAACACAGAATTTTAGAAGCTTCAGCTGGGGTGCAGTGTAACCAGGCACATGAAAATACAAACTTCCACAGAGAGCAAGGATGGATCAACAGCCTTCCAGGTGGCACAAGGCTTCGAAACCTCTCTAGACTCACTTTCAGACATTTTTGTGGTGCCTTATTTAGGCTGTGGGACTCCTTCTGGTAACCCAGAAGAGCTGAACTGCTCAGGTCATCTGAGTTTATGCTTGAGCTTACAGATGACAGCTGCTGAAAGAGGGGCCTGACAACACATTGCTCAACCAGAGCAGAAGCTGGCTTTAGGGACACACATCCCATTTTCAGGCTGAGATTGTATATGAACAATAGGAAATTATTGCCCAATGAGCTCTGGGTTCATGTTCTTCTAAGCCATAAGGTCACTGCAAAGACCTCATTCAAGATTGCTTAAATTTTCTTAAATGGAACTGTTTACTTTGAGAGGGGAACCAACGAGGAAACAATGGACAGAATTCAAAGGAGGGAAATATTTGGATTTGTAAGCTGTTCTCAGTCTATCTCTGCAGGTTATAGGCACAGCTGGGAGCCGAGTGTGTTAAAGCTTCCTTAGGTAAAGGGTGAAAAACCAAACCCAGAAGTAGTCATTGTTGTTAAGCACTCTCTATATAATTAGGGTTGGTGGTCCAGGGAAATGTTTCCTACTTGGTGTAAACTGAATTATCAAGTTATGTGACATTGGTGAAATTGGCCTGATTTGCAGAATTAAGTGTTGGTAAGGAACAAATTTTTGGAACAGCTCCATTGTAACTGCCTCCGAAAAATTAATAAGGAGCTCGAATGAAAGATACAACATTATAATCCCCAACTGGAGAAGACCAAGTGTCAAATCCCAGGACTGACACTGCAAATGACTTAGAAAACAGCAGTCACTCAGGTCAAGGAGAACAAATAACCATGTCTGGAAATTGTCTTGGTGCCACTCATCTCAGTAGGAAATGACACAAAAGTGATGATGAAACAGAGCAGATTTCAAGTTCTCCCTGGGAGGTGAGAAGCCCATGGGAACAGGCTTAGACAACTTCACTAAAAACAACCAGATGACTTATTTTTATTATAGAGAATAATATATTACCTTGAAATTACCATGCGTATTCACACTGGCCAGGTGGCTTACTGTAAGACTGAGAAGGCATGGAATTTCAACAGGAAAAGAAATCCATCTATAAATAACAGCATTCACCTTGGATAATTGACAGATTGTGTCACAAAACATCCCACAGCTTTCTTGACAGCTTGTGGGTTTTCCTCAGCAGACAGCGTCGCGGTTTCGTGGCTGAGAGTCTGATCACTCTTCAGCGTTATCACAGCGAGTCCTCGCCAAGTAGTGCAGCATTTCCTGTTTACAAAAACAGGAAATCGCTGGAGCAGAAAGGGCAGGTTGCAACAACTCTTTATTTATTGCTGTTGATTTTCCCCCTCCCCTTCACTAACTACCTTGAAACAAAAAGGAATGCTGGTGAGAGTGCTCTTGATATTCTTACAGCACAGAACAGGATGTGCTTCACTGCCCTTTGTGCTGGCATTAGGCTGGGCTGTCATTTATCCTCGTGGAGCCATGTTTTGCTTTACTCACTGCCTTTACTTCTTGTAAAGGCAAATGTAGCTCCTGTATAATTTCTAATCAATGTGGAACTTAAAGCAGTCCATGTATTGCTTACTTCTCCATCTGAATGGTGTCTGCAGCTTTCCCAAAGTTCTGGCACATTCATTAATTTGACTATAAACCATTTTATGATTCTGTGCTAAGTGTAAGCTCTTCATAAAACAACTCAGAGGCCTGAATACACTTTCTTGCCACCTGAGCCTTTTGAAGTACTACCTTGGTTGGGCAGAGGGTGGCTGTTTGGTCTGTAATGTGCAAGGCTATGGATGGTTTAAATTCAAGCTCAGAGGTTCTAGATGGAGCTGGGATGGTTTAGGGAACTCAGCCTGAGCATCCTGCAGCATTTGATCTCGCAGGTTTGGGAGAGTCTGGTCCCAGGAGGTGTTGCAATCTGGAACCTGAAGCTGGGAGACATCGTAGCACTTTCAGCTACCACTACTAAACTTGCCATTTATATGCTGGTTGGGCCTAAGAAATAAAAAGTTAGGTTTTAACATTAAGAAGAAAGGTAGCAGAAGAGGCAAACCTTGAACACCAGATCATTTTGCAGCTGGGGAGAGTGAGCTGTCCTTCTCCTCATTCAATTGCTCTGCTAACCAGGGTGCCAAGCGTTGGGTTTCCATGGGTATCAGTGTAAGCCACCTACTGTAATGAGGCAGGGAAGGTGTTAAATACAGGGGACATTTTCTGTGGGTCCTAACCCAGCAAGTCCTGCTGCTAATTCTGAGGGTGACAAGGAAACATCCTCTTGGTCTGGGGCAGGAGGAAGAATAAATCCTTTGTGTGAGGGCTGAGACATCACCCACCCCTGCCCATGCTCTGCTCATGGCTGGTCCTTGTCCCTGGGCCTTCCCTGGGCAGTGGTGGCCCCCTCCAGCAGCCTGCTGGCACCCATGGGCTGAGCTCCCTGCTCTCCCAGGCTGTCTGCAGAAGCTGTTTTGAGAAAGGGCCTTTTTCTCGGCGCCTTAAGGATTTTCAACAAAAAAGCTTGAAAGGGAAAACCGACAAGGGCTGCTTCCAAAGGAGGCTTGGCAGCACTGTCTTCCCAGCCTTGCAGCCCATGTCACCCCACTGGCTTGAGAAGTGGCCTCAGGCAAGGCTGCCACAGCTCTGAGGTGGTGGTGAGCTGGGAATATTTTCCATGTGATTAAAAAAGAACAGAAAAAGGCCCTAATTCCAGAGAGAGTTATCTTCTCGGGGAGGATTTCATACAGCCCCTCAGCCTGGGAGCAGCTGGGCTGCAGAGCTGGGGTGTGCAGGGCTGGGAAGCCAGTGGGCTGCAAACACTGACGGTTTGTCACCTGGGATCTTCTCTGAGGGTTTTGGATCTTGTGGATCTGGAACTACTCAGTCTTGGGTGCTTTGTTCATAATCAAAAAACCCTTTGTGACCGAGTCATCTCCATCCCAGGGTGCCCCAGCCTCTGTCCACACTCCAGGGCTCCCATTATTTCAAGGACTTTTTGTCCACTTTCCCAGGAAATCCCATTATTTCCACAACTTGCTGGTGAATGCAATGGAGCTTAAACTGGTACTTGAAGAACACCAGGACAGGAGAGACCCCTCTCACTCCTTCCTGGGACATAACAATGCCTGTTTTTTGGTTTTGTTTTTTTGGGGGGGGGGAAGAGCAGTCTTCCTTGAGTATCAGCCTGCGCTGCTTTTGGCAGAAGCATCTCTGTATATCTGTGCTGACACCCCAAATGCAGCCTGCTCTGCTGCGCCTTCCCCGGGGCAGTGCTGGCCCTCCTCCCCGGCTGGCACAGCCCCTGCTCTCCAACAGCCAGCCTGTTAGCATTACAATGGGGAAACCAGGGAAATACAGCTCCTCTGGTGTGAAACTGGAGGGAAAACCCCGGCAGAGAGCTGGAGGAAACCAGGCTGTAATACACAAAGGCAATGGGAACTGGGGCATTGCTGAGGATTTGGCCTTAAAACACCTCACAGGGTCACAGTGGTGAAGCAGGGCTTGGGCCTCCAGACCTTCCAGAGAACTGGGCTCACTTCTTCCACCCCAGGACTGTGAAAGGATGTGTACAGCAAAGGCTGTCACTTGCTGTGCCTTGGATTTAGGAGCTCTCCCATACGTGTCCTACCCCACATCCCTCAGCTGGGACTTCCCTTGACTGGGGACAGCAGGGCTGAGCAAACAGAGGCAGCTCTGCCTGTGAGCCTACAGCAAATACAGAACCCCTGACAAGAAAATTGCATGCTTTAACACCAGCAGGAGAGCCTGGTTTAGAGCTGCTGAGGCAACCTGTCCTGGCAGAGCTCTCTCCAGCTGATAGATGCTGGCAATCAGCAGTGTTTGTGGAAGGGCAGCACATCCCAGCTCTCTGGGTAACCTTTATATTGCCCTTTCTAGCTCGAGCCAGCCCTTCCTCTCACATAACATGCTAGACAAGCACAAGGAGAAGATCTATGTAGCCACATTTCTCTTCACAGAGAAATGCAAGGCACATCTTCCCAAGAATATTCCTGGGTTTCGTATTCTCTGAACCTCAGAGAAAGGAAAAACAATTCTTATCTCATTTGCTGTGCCTGTGTTTGTGCAAAAGTAGAATGCAATATGGAAATTGTTTAACCAGAGTGATGGAGTTTTGTTTCCATGGCCTTTCAGGGCCTATCAGTGTGTGTGTGTGTTGGGACTGTGGGCTGACAGTCATGAGATTCTGTGCAGTGGAGTGCAGTTGAATGCTTGGCGGATTCAGTTTAGATGTAATGTAATATAGTGTAATAGAATATAGAATATAATAAAGTAATTAATTAGCCCTCTGATAAGATGGAGGCAGATGCATCATTCTCTCCCCCTTGTTGGGGGCAAAAATATCCCCAATAGATATTTACATCATCCTAAAGACCCCATAGGAGCAGACACCTCCTGCTCTTGGGAGGGACCAGCATTCCTGTGGCAGATTGCTGTGAAATCCTCTCTCCTGGCTGTGGCTGCAAGTGCCACAAACCTGTCTCAGTGTTGCTGCCCAGAATTAGATGTGCCATCTGGATTTTCCTTCCAGGATCCCTCCAATGAGAGCTGGTCTATGAGACAGCCCTGTCCCAGGAAGGAAACTGAGGCTGGTGGGGCTGGATCCACTTTGCTGGACTGTGTTTGGAGGTGCAGCAGGTAGGCAAGAGATAGAGGGAGAGAAGATTGACCCTGTCCCATGCCATTTCTAATCTGGGGAGAAAAAACAATCTTTGTGGATCTCAATAAATTTAAATGTCCAAATAAATGCTTCTCTTTAACTTAAAACCAGAACTGGTGTTGTCTTTTAAGCAGAAGTGAGTGGCATTTTCTGAGTTTTTTTTCTTTTTGGTTCTTGATTGGATTTCCCCAACAGTATGAAGAGCAGGACACATTTTCCCACCAACATTGCCAGAATGTGAGTCAAAGACATGGAGAAAAGAATGAAATTGTTTTGAAATGTTCTTGAGACCCTTCTGATTTATTTGCAAAATGTAGTGAGAAATATGATTTCACATGGATTGAGAACAATATGAAATGCTTCGTTTGGAGTCTTACTGGATCTAAGATAAATGCTTCCATTTTTATGTGGTGAGGAGAAAAGAGGTGAAACACTGAGAAATAAAGGAATCAAAACCAAAGTAGAAAATTTCTGTATCAGC
>NW_005054458.1:536008-545166 GCF_000277835.1 Geospiza fortis | reverse complement strand
CAGCAGGAACTTCTTTTTTAATAAAATGAAAATGTTTCATAACTCCATTTTCTAAAAGAATCCAAGGAGAACTTGATCAAATTATAATCAGGTTAAAATAAAACTTAAGTAACAATGTTTTAACAATTTATTAAATGAGATCCCCAGCATCCTGTGCTGATGTGTTAAGAGAGATCTATGTAAGAACAGCATTAGGAGGCTCTGAAGCACAGAACCTTTTAGGAATGAGCTCCTGCCCCCCAAATCCTCACAAGCAATAAAGTGAAATATCTCGAGTTAAATGAGCTTAACTAAGAGATGATGGATGTATCTAGGGCTTAGCTCAACCTGTTCTCAATTGTTTCATTTTTCTGACAAAATTCTAAGCAGGTTTGTGCTAATTTGAAAGGGCAGGAAAGCCACTTCTCCTTTAAGTATGGAACCAAATAATTTCTCTCCATTCTTCTCTTCCTCAACCTTTACTTTATCTTCACTGTTCTGAGAACTTGCACTATTAGAAATGACTTGCAGACTTCCCTGGTAAAAGCTGTGGATCTCGAGTATCTTTCCTGATTTTTGATTAATTTTTCCCCTGATTTTGACTGATTTTTGTCTATGAAAAAAAAAAAGAGAGGAATGTTCCTGCAGCTGATGGAAATAAGGCCAATGAATGCTGTTTGGGGGAAATTATGAGCTCTGTATGCTGCATAATTCCATTTACAAATTAACAATTGTATGTGGATTTTTATAATAGGATATGTAGTCTTTTGTATCATAAAAATAATCAGAATTACATGTACTTAGAACATCCCAAGACAATCTCTTTACTCAGCAAATCTACACAAAAGGGCCTTTTCCCAGCTGGGCACTATGTCCACATTCCCTATGGAAAATGGTTACAAGCTTTTAGCTCCAACTTGGGCTCAGTTTGTATCCCACAGAAAGTCTGGCTTTGCTTCTGGAGCCCTGGAGAGGCTGAGAGAGGCATTTCACACCAATTTGGAAGTGTGCACCTTGAGTGGGTGATGGATGCTGTGCCTGCAGGGCCGGCAGCTCACTGGTGTGTGGGAAGAAGGGCTCACTGCCAGCCAAAATACAGGTGCACAGTGCTGCTCCTGCAGCCTACCTATCACAGGCATCCAGGAAACAAAGGAAATACACCCTGGGCTGGGGTTAGACCCAGAGGGCTGGTACTTCTTCCCTTTTTCCTAAAGTTTCTTATGTTTTATCGAGTCATGTTATCTCTTTTCTCACTCAGGGTCACTGGGTAGCAGGGCCAGGCCAAGCACAATAAAATAACTGGGCTGCTAATTCAAAGCAGATTGCTCCAGCTCTGCGGGTGCACATGGCAGGACATGGCACTTCCAAACCCAGCCCAGGCTCCCAGGCCCAGCCAGAATAAACTGGGCTGCAGTCATGCCTCAGAATAAACTGCAGTAAGTTTAATAAATATTATATTTAAATGTGTGCGGCTCTGTGCGTAAACCGCTGTGACCAAACTGCAGCGAACTGGAGCTTGTGTTACAAGCACTGTGGAAATATCAGCATTTGGCTTTTTTAATAGCCCACTGTTTGTACTACCAAGCAACAAGAGCTCCAAATAAGAAGCCATGGCAGACCTCACCTCCTCCTGACGCCTGCTGTCTAATGGAGACCAGATGCAGAGGGATATCTTGCCTGCAGTGAGTCAAAAAGTTGGGATGCATCCAAACACGGTGGTACCAGGACCTGGTAATGCAGGGGACAACCACTTAACCTCTTTTGTCTGGGTTAATTTAGTCAGTCTGCCTTCTCTGACTTGCCTGATGAGATATATTCTGGTTTGGGAAGTGTTTGGTTTTTTTTTTCCCCATTTCTGTCAAAATCTTTTTGACTGGAAGCTCCCCAGTAATTCCCTGTGTTATTTTCATGGTGACGTTAATGTTCATGCTCAGGTGTAGTCATTCCATTGAAAATGAACAGTAGCAGCTGCTTATGTTCAATGGCTGTTCAGGTTAAAGAAGTTATCCCCTTTGATTAGAAGACAAGAGGGGTTTTGTGTGGGGGAGAGCAGTGTGTCTGGCATATGCCAGAATCCACCATTCTCACTGGGAGCCCAGGGGAGGAGAGGTAAATGAAAATATCCATCACTGGGTAAACATGCACTGGAAGTATTTACTCAGAAAACAAGTAATAAAAATGGCTTGCCCTCTAATTGGAGGATGCACTAAGTGGCCTCCTGAGGCAACAGAATATAAAGAGATATTTTAAATGATGATAGAACACCAAGATTAGCTAGGCTTGAAAGAAAATTTTAGTATTTTCTATGGAGGATGGTGTTGGCATTTAAAATGATTTTAAAAATTAGAGACAGAGACTCTAAAAAAAAAGTAAGGGAGCTGAAAAAGGAAGGGTGCAAATCAGGAAGGACAAGACACCCCACTTCAGCACAGGTAATTGTCCCAACCAATACAACAAAAAATGATTATACAGCAAAGTATCTAGGGGCTGCAGTGAGACACAACCTGATCAGAGTCTGAATTGTCACACTGTACTAAAGACATGGAGGTCATGCAGGTGTATACAAGTATGACACTGCTGTGAAGGAATGTTTGCAGCCTGCTAAACATTGGCAAAACCTCTGACTGTGCTTCAGTGCATGGAGTGTTGCTAGAAAGGAAAAGGCGGTAAACAGCTTTTTATTCCTGACGTCCATCAAGCATAGAGCGAGATGTTATCTGTTCATGATGATTTTTCTTTTCAGTTCTCTGTGTGAGCGCTGATTTATTTTTTTTTTATAGTTATGCATGTTTGGTTGGAAACACATTTTTTGGATAGGTGTGGCTACAGATGTGTGTAGGCTTTATACAAAAGGATGTGCAAAGCCAGCTGTGTGAGACTGTGAATGCAAGTCCCCATTAATGAACACATGGACAATTAAGCACACTCATCACTGGAGTGCAGAGTAGCAGTTGCACATTCCTAGCAGCAAATGTGAAATTAAACCCACTTTGGTTGCGACTTTAGCAATAAGCCAAAAGTACCAACTTTCAGCTCTGCCAATGCACAGCACCCAGGAGGCCAAAGAAACTTGGTACTGATGTTCTGCAGCCCGATGTGCTGATCCACCTCCCCCTTCATGCACACACAGCCCCAGTGCAGCCCTGGAGCCTCTCCCTGCCCCTGTGTGCACCAGCAGGAGCCCCACTGGCAGCAAGGTGGGAGGTGAAGGCATACCACAGGAAAAGAAAATCAGACACATCCTGTGGGTTTTCCTGAAATGTTGTAAGTGCATAAATCCTATTGATTTCCATGATATTTTAGAAAAATGCCACTTCAGTCTGTGGAGAGGAACAAGGTGTACTTAGGAATGGTTCACAATGGATAATTGAATGCTTTCTTGCACCTACCACAGCATCCCTCTGACCACTGACATTATCTCACTGAGCTGAGTGGTGGGAGAAGCAAAACACTTAGAAGGAGATAAATGGGCTATGTTTGAGCACTGTAGGCCTGATAAATTGGCTGTTCATCCAGGCTGCCTTTCATCTCTGTAGGAAGGAGGGGTATTTCAGAGCACTGTGATCTCCCAGCCAGGGAGGAGCTATCCCTGTCCTGCCACAGGCAGCCAGTCCATTAGCCCCTTGGGCTATCAGGGCATTTAAACAAAAACATCTCACAACTTGCTGTGTCTTCACCACTGCCTCTAATTTGGGGATGTCAGAGGGTTCCTTCAGTGTTGGTTCATGCCCTTTATGTTGGTGCTCACAATTCTCAGCTGTTGCCTCCAACAACTGCTATTGAGGGACCAGTTTTCTAAACGTTCCTTAAGTAGTGCATCATTTTTTAATGGGAGAGATCCCTTTCAATGAAGGGAAAATATCAGTCTATAAAATGGAATCCCTCATGTCCTGTATGAGATTTTAAGGGTTCCCAAAATAGCCTTCATGTGAATAACCATCAAGGTTGCAGAAATTTGGATTGATGTAGTGAAAACCTCATCTAGGTAGATCAAGAGGTCAGGATGATAATGGCACAAGCTGATTTTACAAGAATACCATCATTTTTGCCATCTCAGGACTCTAGTGATTTTTCGTGCTTTTGTTATTTTCTTCAGCCTTTAAGTCAGAGCAAGAAGGCAAGTTGTCTGGCTAGTTTGCGCAAACCCTGCAGTGAGGCATTTGAAGCTGGAGTCTCTGAAAGTTAAGCAGGGATTCACCCTGGTTTAATTCCTCTACAGCCCAGCCATGAGCTCAGGCTCTCCAGGCCAGCTGAGACAGAGTTGGAGCTTCAGAACTCAGGCTGAGGAGATTTTACATTCAGTGGCATCAAAAAATTCAGTTTGCTTGGAAAGATAAATCCAAATTCCAATGGCAAATTTTGCTGTCACGGGAGAAAAATGTCCTGCTTCAACAGGCAAAGCATGGCAAGGCAAGATAAGGAAATAAGGATTTTCTTTTCATGCAGAAAAATCTCTGGAAAAGTTTATTTGGGGAGAATCAAAGTAGATTCTTCTCTAGAAGGTCAAGGTCTTGAGTTACATTTACTTTTTCCTCTTAGACATGACTCAAAGAAATATTTTTTGAGTAGATGGATTAAAGGTACTTACCTCAATTTCACTGATGGACAATGGAAATTCAAATGGCATTTAAAGATGTCTCCTTTGAAAATGTTGGGTTTTTTCCTTGTAAGGTGTTAGAAAATCATTTGTGATCCAGCTTCAGGGCAATCGAGTACTAATTGTTTCTTGTTTAAAGGTGTAATGATGACCAGATTATGGGAGAAGCAAAGAACACCCTTATGGAATTTATGTAATTTCATGCAAAATATTAAATGTATATAATTATTGCTATTTTTAGAAAAAGCAACTAAGCCTCTCAAGTAAAAAGAGGAATGGAATACCCTTCACTGACTTTTTGCTTTGTTTTTTGTTGTTGTTGTTGGTTTTTTTTGGTTTTTTTTTTTTAATTCTAGCTAACAGCAACTCAAAGAATGAAAGCACAGTCGTGATTCATGGCATGTACTTCCCCAGTTCTCCTTTGAGTGCCTTGGCACCACCTCCCAATTTGTGCTGCTTGGTTAATTGGTGTATCACCACTTTAAACTCTGGAGAACTTGAATTAAGCTTCATGAATTTGACTTCCAAGGACAAGGGCTCTTAAAGGAGCAAGAGCAGCAGAGGAACAGCATTGATCAACAGCTCAGACAGTTGAGATACAAAAAATGCTGTGTTGGGAACGTCTCAGTGTTTCCTAACACCAGGGAAAACAAGAGTTTTCAAGCTTCAGGAGAGGGTGGTCTTTGCTTGAGACAAGGACCAAAGGGATGAACAGTCACAGGTTAAAACTGTCAAAATATTTATTTCTTGGTTTTGGCCCCAGTAAGTAATTAGGAAATATATTTTTTCTTGTGAACACCCATTTGATGTGCTATGTAGAGCTGGGAGGTGGCCAGAAGAGGACTCTTTCCTGCTGCCTTTTCCTGGCTGACCCTAATAACCAGAGATGGAAAATAGCCCTACACTGGGTACTACTTCAGGGAATACCCCGGCAAACAGAATTTTCTTTTCCTAGAAAAGATTAAGTTCCCATTTAAAACAGGGTTTATTTCAAGCATCATGTCTGAAAAAATAGTGCAAAATATCCAGGATATCAGCTCTTCTGCATCCATTACTAATGATGGGAAAATTTGCTTAGGACAAAACAGAAGTTTCCCGCAGCTCTTCCCATCAGTGTTCACAATCCAAGCTCACAGGGTCACCACTTCAGCAAAGAATTAATGTTATTGTTGATATTAAGCATTTCTCCAATTTTTATCTATTCATGAGAAAAAAAAAGTTATGTTTTCCTATTGGAAAAATTCCTATTGGTCCAACGACCAAGCTGAAGGGCTTTGAATCTTTAGTTTTTTCATTTTTACCACATGATCCTCCTGCCTCTGCTGCTGTGCCCTGTGCTGGTCTGACCTGAGCCCCTGAATCATCCCTGGGAAGTGGCTGCTCTGAGCAGTCCAGGAAGAATTGTGAGGCTCTGTGGTGGTTGCTGTGGTTTCTTCTCTCTGTTTTGCAGGGCTCAGCTCTTTTCTGGTGTTCAGTAAATGACAAATATGTCCATTTAGTGTGGTTTTGTAGGGAGGTGTGAATTGTGTCTGCTGGTACCTGCTTGTTGGTTTAGCCTTTTCAGTAACTCAAACTCATTTCCACCAAATCTGATGGAGGGATGGGAGTATCAAACATATCAACAGTTCTTCTACAGACTGCATCAAAACCAGCATGTGGGAAGGGAAATCAGAATTGGTGTCTCTTAGGGACATGGTTTAGTGATGGACGTGGCAGTGCTGGCTGAACAGTTGGACTTGCTGATCTTAGGGGTCTTTTCCAACCTAAACAATTCTGTAAGATCCAGTTTCTGGTTTCTCTGACAGCATTCAGCTGATGTGCCTGGTGCCCACCCCTGGCCAAGCTGCACATGGGTGATTCCAGTGCTGCCACAGGACCTGGGCTTATCTCAGGGTATGTGGGGCAGAGCTGGGCTCTGTGAGTGTGATCCAGGGGGACAGAGAACAATTCCTTTGACATGTATTTTTTGCCAGAAATCAGATTGGGGTGCAGCTCAGTGTGAAAAGAAAAAGGAAATGAAATATTGGTTCTGTTGAGGCCAATAGCAAGATTACTAATCTTGAATTTTGGCCACTCTCTGTAATAACGTGGCCAAAGAAGAAGTTCTTAAGAATAAAAGATTGTGGATGCAGCCCTTGCCATAGATAACACCCCAATAATGTGGTAGGTGATTCAATCCAGTCTCTCTTTTGGAACTACAGCTTGTAAATGCAAAGTTTGGAATTTTGTCTGACTTCCCTTGAGGGTCCATTGCCAACACAAACCTAAGAATTTGTCCTCCTAAACTCCTTGTTTTGCCTCAGATGAGTTAAGCTAATTCTCATTTTGGACCCGAATGAGGGATGAGTGTTGGATGGGACACAGGGCCCTGTGCTGCCAAAGGACAGGGAAACACCCACCTGCCCTGGATGCTCATCTCAGGTTCCTGGATCTCCTTCTGGAGCTACTCACCCCTTCCTGGGACTGTGAGGGAAGCCCGGGTGTTGGCTGGTTCCCCCACTTTTAGACAGCTGGGAGGGGATTATCTGCTCACCCTGGAGAATGCTGGACAGATTCAGTCTTGCATAAAGAAGCTTTAGAAATCTCCACAGGGAACCTTTTAGGTTGGAAAGTAGAGAGCGGCAACTTTCCCCTCACTTTTTCTGAGGTTCATCATCAGTATTTACAAAGCAGTAAAGCTCAGCACCATTTTCTGTTATGCACAGGCAAGACAGCAAACTCACTTGATTTTGTAAGACACACTGGGATGTTTAAAAAGAAGTTTTCAAATGAGCTTGGTCTTTTCCAGCATTTGGGAACAACCATCAGCCATTAGCTGTCCCTCCAACTTTTGATGCAGATGATCAAATACTTGAAGGCATTTCTGGAGTGCTCAGAACTATTTCAGTGAAAGAGGTAATTACAGAAATGATGCTGCTTCCAGCCAGCAATCCCCCACAAGATGAGAGCACCAGACAGCCCCTGGCCACAAGTACCAGAAATTTGAAAGAAAATAAAGGGTTCATTTAAAACAGAGAAAGATCATAACTTTATAATAACACTATTATTCAAAGAAAAATACTTCCTTATGAATTTGCAAAACCACTTTAGGCTTCAGGATTTTTTTTCCATCCCCCAATTGCAATTAATTCTAAACCATGAAACAGAGCATACAATAACATCAACTGGTTCCCCAAAGGCTGTCACTTTGCCCTGGTCTACCAACTGGTTTTCAGGATTACTGTACAGACTTTGAAGGTGCCTAAGAGAAAACAGGTTAAATGCTGCCTCCTGGATTTTCTCTCTGCTGAAAAAAAAACCCCAAAACTTTATTGACAAATGACTATTTGTTCATTATTTCAAGGGAGAAGAACTTTTTGTCCATTTCTTTTCTTTCAGTTCCTCTCAAATAATGCATATATTTGTTTCAAATGTAAAAACTGCTGAAGAGTTGACTGGTTTTGTGAGTACTAATTCCACTATTCTGCTCATTTTATCTGTGTGAAATACTCTTGGTTTTGTGTGTGCTGTGAAAAGCCACCCTCCTGCTGCAAGCTGTCCTGGGGTCTTTCTCTGCAGCAACTTCCCCCCTTTGTGCACAAGGGTGAAATGACATTTTTGTTTCAAACACTGTTTAAAGGTGGAAAAACTATCTCATGGCTGGTATTTTAGGTTTCTGCTGCAGAGAAATAGAAGATCTGCAGTTCAGCCAATCTTAAGGACAGTCTTGATTTCCCAAGAGTTTCAGATATAATTAAACTTTCATGTGCTCTACATCTGGACCAAGGCTTTGGCTTTTAATTGTACACAATTTTGTCAGCAAAGCATCAGAGCTGATATAGTCCTTGTTAGACTAATTTGGTTTGAAAAAACCCATGTATCTCAAAGTTTATGCCTGTGAAAAATAAATTGTCTGCGAAGACTGGGGTTACTTGTTGGGGTTTCTTTTTGTTGTTGTTGTTTTTTTCTGTCTTGTTTGATCGTGTTTTGTTTTTTTGTTTCTTTTAAGGAGAGGCAGGCCAGAAGAGGCTTCACATGAACCTTGTGTCTCCCTAATTCCTGACTGGATAAGCTTGCTTTCTGGCATGAGGCTGAGACCTGTCTCAAAGCTATAAAGTATTTTCTTCTACATGTGGCACACAGGGAAGCTTCTTCATGTCTAGCACTGAGACTGGAAAGATGCCATAATCAACCCCTTCCTGAGAAAAAAAGAATGTTAAGAGTACCCCTCAAACAGCCCTGAAGTGTAGTTTGCTTCATTTACCCTAATATTAGGCAATGTCTTGAAAAAAGATTTAAGAGACCTGTATAATATTATTATTATTATTATTATTATTATTATTATTATTATTATTATTATTATTATTATTATCAAATTTCTCACTAGAACAGGTTTTTCCACTGGCTCCCCTGGAAAATTATTATTTTGGCATATTTTATTGTGCCATATTATCTGGTGTATTTGCCATATTATTTGGGGTATTTTCCCCTATGCAGAATAAAAGAAGAAATAACCTTCTACATCAAATTTGCACTTTATTACTAGTAAGAAGCTTTTTTTCAGGGATGGGTTAGAGGGAGGAAGGAGTTTGCAATGGAAAGA
>NW_005054458.1:524093-535974 GCF_000277835.1 Geospiza fortis | reverse complement strand
GTACAGTGTGACAGAGCTGTCTGTACCAAAAGGCTCCTTGAGCTTGGCAAGGAAAAAAAGGCACAGCTAATTTGTGGGAATAGTAATGGCCCCTATTACCAGCCTGTTTAGAACAGACCAATGGGTTGGGCAATTGCTTTTGCTCCTGAATTCCGAATCTGGGTGCAGAGGAACACTGGCACCATTCGAAGCCCAGTATTCCAGAGTGAAGGAATCTCAGCCCATGCCTGTGACCCGTGTTCTCCAGGCAGAGATCCCCAACTACCCCCAGTAAATAACACTGTCAGGAATGCACCTTAAACATCTGCTCTGTAGGGTTTATGCCCAGGTCCAGGATCCTGGGAAGATTCTATCTGTCCTTTGGAAGACACAGCCTTGAATCCTCCCCCAAAGGGTCCTCTGTGCCTTTTCTTTCAAGAACTAAGGAGAGACTCATCTTTTCTCCCAGAACATCATAGGACAGGGTGGCATTCACTTCAGAGTCCTCTTAGTGGTGTAAGAATCCTCTCTGCAGCACTGAGGTTGTAACTTTTTCAGGAGGGAGAAGAGTGTGGCATTCACATTCTCTGAACAGGATTCCTTCGCCCAGGGCTTTTCTCCTGGGAAGCTGAAAGGCAGTGAGAGGCCTCAGAGAAAAGGAAAACAATTCTTATCTCATTTGCTTCTCCTGTGTTGTGCTCATGTGGAATGTGGAGATTGTTTACCCACTGGTGATTGTTTCATTGGATTCTGCTGTGAGTTGTTTCGACTCTTTGGCCAACTGGGGCCAAGCTGTGTCGGGACTCTGGAGAGAGTCACGAGTTTTCATTATTATCTTTTTCGCATTCAGTAAGTATCTTTTCTGTATTCTTTAGTATAGTTAGTATTCTTTAATATAATATAGTAAAATAAAGTAATAAATTAACCTTCTGATATCATGGAGTTCTCCTCATCATTCCTTCCTTCATTGGTGGCCGTGCATTTGCAATAAAAGAGATGAATTTTTAACCTGGGGAGTTATTGCAAGAAGCAGAAGATTTATGAGACCAGAGAGAACATGGATGAGCCTGACTCTGACCAGTGGGGTGAGTGTTCCAAGATTCACTTGATGTTGTGTTCAAGTATTTTACATTACATTCCACAAAACACAGAAATGATCTTTTGAGCAATGTCAACATCACGGTCTTGCTCTCCCACATCGAGCCCTTAGGTTATAATGTCATGTTTACTCATTCCCACATGTTCACAGGAATCTTTCATTTTTGTACATAATGGCAGAACTCCTACTGGATAAAAGGATGCTGCTTCCCATTCAAGTTAGCTTGAAGCTGGCAATTAGGGCACTGCTCGGAGGAGGAAGGAATTTGAGGCAAGGGCAAGAAATAACCTTGGTTTCCAGACTCTGAGTGTCCTCACACTGTTCAAATATTGGAAGGGTGAGCTGGGTTTGGGCAGGGATTTTATGGTTGCATATGTTTTCATGTATGGGATAGAGACACAATTAATGGGATATATCTCTGTCCCATAGCTGCTGGGCTTTTTCAGATGTCTTGAATGCTCGAGGGCATCTTTCATATGTTGTTTATCACCCAGACTTTCAAAGAGTGGGTACAGTCCAGCTTCCAGCTCACACTGTGTCAAAAGTCCTTGCCAGGGAGCAGTTGGATGGAAAATCCACTTCTGTCTTCCCCTGGCCATTGACCACCCCACAAACTCAGCCCTGCTGTACCCAGTAAAACCAGAGCCAGCAGATTTCACTGCAGACAGCAAGAGCTGGATACACTTCTGATTTCTGTATTCAGCTGAGAAACATAAAAACCATGATAATAGAAGCAGTCATTTTTTGCTCCTGATTGTGGTTTTATTAGGCATAATGTCCAATTTTCTTTTTACATTCCAAATATCTGGGCACACATTTTGCTGTAACAGTTCCCTGTAAGGCAGATGTCAGTGGCTCACAGTTGCTGGCTTGTCATCTTCATCATTGTACAGATATATTGATTTTGTCTCTCTCCTCAATAGCTCTACATGAATGAGGCTTAACATGCCAGTGAGGCGAATGATAACACAGGCCTGACACTGTATCAAATTACCTTTTACAAAGCTGGAACACATGTCCAATACCTGAGTCTGTGTAAGCCCTAAAATATGATACTCTGCTAAGACATGTCCGAGATATAAAGGGGAACTCCTGTGTTTGGATACAGCACAAGTCTGAAGATTTCTTTTTCCTTTTTCTCTCCCTGCTGCTATCACTGACAAAGAAATCAGACTGACATCTCTGCTACTAGTGTGTTTAAACAAAGCAATTTGCCTAATACATACATTATTTCTGAGTGCAAATAGAAAATTATTCCAAATTATTTGCTCATGAGGGGCTGGTTGGAGTTTGTGGACTTAATCTTGCCTGACTGTGGAGGGGTTTATGTGAGTTAATGTCCAGAAATATTCTCCATAGTTAACAGAGATAAAGAATCTCAGAAGGTGTGATTCATATTATCCTGAAATGCTCAATAGTGGCTAAAAGAACAACACATTAAAAATGCCTCTCTGTCCACACGGACAGCTTGTACAGGGTCCAGCACAGTTGTTGACTTCTACCACAAAGGCACCCAAAATTGATGAGAGGGGGGATTCACCCCACCTTGGCAGTCTGAGTGGCTGCATATGAAGTGTCTGCTGCTATGAAAAATCTTTGAAAACAGCCAACCAAGTTAACTTTTCCTTTTCCTGGTACTACAGTGAAGTAGCCTTGAATCAGAGAAGAGTTTACACTAGACTCCATCTCCTCAGCCCCTATTTCCATCTCAAAAATCTGTACCAACCCAAAGAAAGAAGATGGAGCTCTGGTGCTTGGCTGAGGCTCCTAAGTGCTGCAGAAACAGCAAATGCTGTTTGCAGAAAACAGCACAGTAGAACAGCAAAGACTGTCCCATCTCTAAGGTTTTCAAAGTGTTGTGCCAGAGAGGTGCTTACAAAAAGAGGGAAACAGGTTATGTTAAAGTAATTTATTTGCTATTTGTCGAGACTACTTCTTGCAAATGCCAAGGAAAGGTGGAGAGCTGGGATTATTCATGAAACAGATTAAGGAAAATCCATGTCAGTGAGAGCTGAGACCCAATATCAATATTTGTAGAGGATAGCACCCACTGTCATGCATGGCATGGGAAATAGGAGGATGCAGTGATCCTGGAGAATAACCCAACCTCCACATGGCACTAGGGAGTGCTACATTTCCTTCCCAGCTGGAAGAGAAATTCATCCAGCTCTGGTGTGTGCTCTTTCAAAATCCTCCTTGCACACGAGCAGGTGCAGAGAAAAATACCCAATACAAACCAACCAACCAACAAACAAAAACCCCAAACCTAAATGATTTGATGATTGCAGGAAATGCTGTGCAGTGAGCCCCTCAGTGAACTCAAGTTCCTTATTTCAATTTATCAGGAAAGTTGAAAGAGGATTTCACCATAGTGTGTAATTAATTGTTTTTCTTCAGGAAGAATGTGCTGCTTGTTTGGGGCAGGAAGCTAGAACAAGGCAATTCCAAACTGGAAATAAGGCACATTCTAACTGCGAGGTTGATTAACCATTCCAGTGAACCATGGAAAGATTGATAGATCCTTTCATTTCTCAATGTCTTAAATTAAAGCTGAATGACTTTCTGAAAGAGTTGTTTTAGCCAAACAAAACTTGTTGGAAAATTTAAAGGCTGCATAGTACAGGAGTTGCTGAGGACTTTTCCACAGGGAGGGGAGATTTATATGCTCACTCTGTAGTTTATTATTTCTGTTTATGTTCTGTAGAAGAGCTCAAATACAAGAGAGATGCTTGAGATAAGTGCAGAAACAAACAAGCCAAGACTAGGCTTTCTCCTGAAGATAAATGTAAGCTGAAGTTGATGTGGCTAATTCAGATATGGGATTTATCTCAATGAATCTACAATGTGAAATGTCTTTTTTATTTAGACACCCTTATAGATCTTATTTGACTATTTAAAAGAAAATAAATAAAAAAAACAGCTTCAGAAGTTCAGAGTTGCTGTAACCAATAACTAACGAATTTGTCTCCTTTCTCTCTGATTTATAAGTTCCCTTAATCATAAACATTCCTCCAGTTTTGCTAGCTGACCCAAATCAAAAGGACAAGTCAAAGATCATTGTTGCACATTTTAAAATGCAAGACTGTCTCCTTCTCAATAAAACATGATGGATTCATGGTCCAGCATAGAATTCACAATCATAAAGGCAGGTGATAGAGGTTAACCACCACATTGCAAATACCGGGACTTTGATACATAAATTGAAGAATAAAACATACTCAAAGAAAAAACATCATTTGCTATTTTGTAAACTATTGACCTCCCTCAAAGCTGGACCTGCCTTTATGCTGCTTGTGAAGAACCTGCTCCCAAAATGAAAAAAAGACTAAATTGGCTGGTCTCTGTATGAGGATGCCACAGTCAAGAAGTCAAATCCAGTGGCCTTCTATTTTTTTTTCTCTAGACATTACTGTGCAAATCAAAGCAGACAGGTCTCTTGATCAGTTTAGCAACAGATTTACATAGTGCTTCAGGGATCTTGAAGACTCACATTTGTGACCAAAATATACCCCAAACAAACAAACAAAAACTAACTCAGGACTGCAAAAGAAATGTTTTCTGTGTGTTCATTGTTTAGAGAAATATTTATTTTAACTTTATAATTGTCATGATGAGGTGGGAAATTCCCCCCTTTCCCTTTTTGAAAAGTTGGAAAATCTAAAACCAAATGATGTGCTGAAAAGAGCAGTTGTCATCTCACTAGTATTTCTGCCATAGGAATTTCCTCTGTATTACAACATTTATTTTCTTTTTTTACGCCTTCCTTTCTATGGGATAAAGCAGTATGGAGACAAAGTATCTTGGAAGGAAACTGCAGAAGATCCACTGGCTGCAGGCAGTAACCTGCAAAGAACCTGTAATGGAGCTATTTCTGCTTTTGTTCTCTTACTCTCCTTCTGCAACACAGAATAATAATAATTATCCTAATTATATTTTTATCTTTCCTCCTTTTTCAAGAGGTTTCTAGTACTTTCTCAGAGGAACTGTTTATGGCTGGTCTCTACCATCTGCAGAGTCCTGAGGGGCAGACTGGGATCATTAACTTAATTTTGGATGAGTGTGTGTACAAGGTAAACATATCCAAAAAAGCAGTGTGGATGCAAGGATCACATATATGCACACACTGCAATTTCCCGTAGCTTAAATGAGGATTCTTTTTATTAAAATAAGAAGTTAATTAATACACGTGGGTATTTGAGGATCAGATTCTACATACCATTCATATGGACTTGATTTAAAGATCCTGAAATTAATTAAAAGTACTGGTAAAGGAGTCTGTTTCTGGTGGGAACAATGCAGCGATAACTTTTGTAGATAGAGTATGCAGAAAGTTATGGCTGGCTTCTCATACATCAAAAATTAAAATAGAAATGGATGATTCATGTCTTGTGGAGAGTTTGCTTCCATCTAACCTGACTCCCTGGTGCTGGGCTTGCAGTCCCAAACCCAAACCTAAAGGGAAGAAGGGATGCTCCAGGCCCACTTTGCATATGAGGAGGATGGTGAGATTTCCACTGACTGAAAGCAGCTCAGTTTTGTCACTTTTCCATCCCAGGATGGACCCATCTCATCTTGTTTGTGCCAAGGAGTAAAGCAGCTTTGGAGCATGTAAAACTTGGGCAGGTGACCACATGGAAAACTCAGCCATTGTGGGAATAGATCAAGGACTCAAGGGCAAACCCTGGGTAAACACTAGACCACAAGCACTGGGTGTTTTTGTCTTCAATATTGTTTGAGGGCTTCCTGGAAGTTCGTTTCAAGGCCAGATTTGCTGTCCTTAGGGACAGTACACCATGGCCACAAGCTATGCAAGGAGGTGGGTGAGTGTTGGGGCATTTCAGAGGAGATGAAGAAGATGAAACCTTTGTCTGCAGATGAAACCTTTGTCATCCAGCTTTGATGCCTCTGAAACCTTTTGAATGCAGAAGGAGATGAGCTTCGAGCAATCCCTACAGGCTGTGTAGGAGTGTGACTGGTTTGTCCTGCTAAACTAAAGCTCAGCTGTCAGGATAAAGTGAAGAAGAAGATTTTCTATGGCCCAGCTCCTGCAGCAGTTATAAGGCACTGTGGGACATTGGTAGGCAGTGTGAGTGAGAGGACATCTCATGGTGAGGATCACTCTGTATGTACTCATGACTCAGGATTCATTGCAACCTCATCTCAAGAAGCCAAGTCAGCCCAAAGTCCCCAAAACTGACCCAGACTGTTCCCAACAAAACACAGCTTTGGACCAGCGTATTTAATGAAATATCTGAGAAGGCAGCTGGAAGTTTTGTGGGGCAGATCCCATTCAGTTCTTGATTTCAGCCTTCAGGGTTGCAAAGGAGATGTGCCCATGAGCCAGATGCAGCAACTGGTTGGTGACTTGGAGACAGGTGATGCAGTCAGGCACCCCAAGAATTCTGGTGGGACATCTGGGTTAACAAAACAAATATCCAGTGGAAAATAAGTGAAATAGGTCTTCTAAATAAGATCCCAATTCAGCTTCCAACAATGTTCTTCATAGAGACAATTAATAAATGAAGTATCCAATGTGATGCCTATACAGACTACAAATCAATTTTGCTTTAAGTAGAACTTTGGACTTGTTTAGACCTTTCCTCCACTGGATATTTTCACGTGTTTTACCATAAGCAAAGTAAAAAGAAGTACTGAGTCTCCTAAAAAAAATACTTCGGATGCAAATTCACTGACCTGTGTTTGTCAGATGAAAGCAAAGTAAATGTGTGTGTCTGTGGGGAAACTCATTGCTGTTGTGCTTGGCCTCCAAATAAAGAAAATCTTTTTTTCAAGTGTTGAATGAGTTTCGGTGCTGCCCACGAGGCTGGCACTTTACACCAGTGTGTGCAGCCCTCTCCTGTTTCAAATTCACCATATTTTGGATATGGTAAAAAGATTTGGGTTTTTTCTCTCAAATATTTTGCTTCCTCTGGGCCTAGGAAAAATAATTAACAAAGGAATTCTCTGCCACTCACGCTTTGCTAAGGCATGATAAGTTTTCAACTCTCTCATAACTAAGTGTACTAATTTTTTGGAAAGGTTTCCCTTATTCTTCTAGTAAGTATGCTGGTAGCCAAAATAAACACAGAAAGAAGCCAAGGAGAGAATAAGATATATCTATTTGTATGAATGGTCCAACAAGGGAAATCTCCAAAAACTACTGTAAATGCTATAAGATTTCAGATGGCAAACTCATCCAAAATTAATGGTTAACAAAACATTGAGTTCTTAAACACCAATAGGATAAAAAGAACAGCTTCCCATAGTAAAAAATAATCCTTCTTTTAATGTGGAAGGATTGTCTGTGGTTAATACACTGGCCTTGGAGACTGAGGTTTAGCACTTCTCTCTCTCTGTGAGAGTCAACTGACCCTGTTGTATGTTTGTTCTCTATCAGAGGAAGTTCCTGGTGCTTCTTTCTTATCTATTTACTTCTCTTAGAGTACCACCTTCTTGCATCACAAGATTTCTGCCATCATATCTATATGGTGTCTTAAACAAGAGGCCTAATCTTGTTTGAGTTTTCAGAGTGGATATTTTTTCCAATTGGATACAGTTGTTTTTTTTAATCAGAAGTAATCTTTACTGAAAGTTTTTGTGTAGGACCCCAAAATTACATATTTTGTAAAAAGTCAGAATGCTGGGAGAGAGCTTCCATATTGCAAAAGCATCTCAAAATCTCAGGATCTAGTTAAACTCCTAGTTCCTCACACATGCAACCTTGCACAGGAAAGGAGCAGGATTGCCATAACAATCTGTATCTGTTTTGCAGATTGTGACGTGTCAAATGGTAGCCTTTGGAAAAGTGGTTAGTAAAATATTCAGGATTAGGTATCCATCACAGGAAATACATTCTTCCCATGCGGATGAAATCTGTAAAAATTACCATTTTGCTCCTCTCAGTGTCATTCTTATTTGCAGAGAAGAAAAGAGACAGTAAAAGCAGCATGACCTGGACTGCTATTTTTGCATGCAAGGGACTGAAGAATATCTTGTTACATGTGAACCATTTGGTTTGAATAAACAATCTATTGAGCAATCTAGTGACCACACACACACATGAAACAGGGACCATGCATTGTTGCATGACAGTGCTTCTGAAAGGAAGCAAAGCCTGCATAAACTCTGGCCATTGATAAAGGACTGAAAACGAGATAGCATTTCAACAGGAAGATGTGAGCAAGGTTTTCTGACACAGCCCAAGCTGAGCAGAGCCTTGGTGGAGAATGGTGTGTGCTGACATTTCCCTTTAACAGTTCACCAGCTGGCTGAAATCAGACAGAAAATGTCCAGAGAGCCACTCCAAGAAAGTTACCTGGGATGGAGCTGCCCTTTCACAGCAAGAACAGCCACCAGCCCTGCTGCCCTGCCTCTATTGCCCCTCAGCTGTCAGTCTGATGCTTAGGAAAATCTGCTGGTCAGTGCAGGTTTTATAAACTACTTTGTAAAACAGCCATAGTGCTGTTTTGCATTTTTCTTATTATTTAAATATATTATAACTTCAATTCACAAGCCTTGGCTGCTGTTCTTGTATGTCTTGAACAAATGAGTGCTAAGAGGAAGATATGAAATGTAAATAAACTTCTTACAAGGACATGGGGTAATGATTTTAAACTGGAGGAGGGTTGATCTAGATTAGATAAAAGGAAGAATTTTTTTTACGATAAGGGTGTAAAACACTGGAAGAGGTTGTTCAGAGAAGCTGTGGATGCCTCATTCCTGAAAGTGTTCAAGGTGAGGTTGGATGGGACTTGGAGCAAATTGGTGCAGTGGGAAGTGTCCCAGCCCATGGTGGGGTGGTTGGACTAGATGAATTTTAAAAGGCCCTTTCCAAGTCAAATTGTTTTATATTTCTGTAATTCCTAGATGGGATGATGGGAGAGTAGAGGAGTAACTCACCTTTCAGTCTTGAATCTGGATGTGGAGCAGTCAGGATCTCCAAAGGCATTTGCTGCAAGTCACAGATAAATCACATCTCAAAGAACCTGTGCTGTGGCACAACCCTGCAACTGGCCCATACATTTTTCTTGTCCTCGGGCTCTGTTTTATGCACCTTCCTGCAGACATGCAGCTGCTGGCAGGGAGTCAGGAGATGCCCTGTCTCAGCTGGAGCCAAAGGAGGCTCAGGAGGGGCTCCAGGACTGCCAGGCCAGGCAGTGGGAAGGCACCAGGAAACCTGTCTGCCCTCTGCTAACCTGACCCACCTTTCTCCACCTTGGCTGACCTGCTTGACCTCCCTGCAGTTACCACAAACTTGGACTTGGCTACATCACTGTATTTAATTTTTTTCTTTAAAGTGCAGCTTTTTTTATTTTTTAGATGGGGACTGATGAAAGCCATTGCTGTTCTTATTTTTCCTTTCTATGAACTGAAGTGATGACAACAGAGTTTCTAGTAAATTATAACATAGGCAGTCAGTTCCAAATTAGTTTTGAAGTTGGACTTTTTTTTTTTTTTGGAAGGGTACAAAATACAGCCAAACAAGATTTAATTAAATACTTGTATTTCATAACTGTAATTTATCTAGCTCAGTATGTCCTTTCCCATGGGTTGTTTGGACACAGGGAATTTTTAGCTTTCAGGCTGCCAGATGTGGAGAGCTCTGTGCGTCCACAAGACAGGTAGAAAACAGGCAGTAGCAATGCTGGCCTGCCCACACTGCCCCCTCCATGGTCTTCACCCCAAGCAGCCACCACTGAGGATGAGAGTTTAGCTTAGAATCTGGTGTCTTGCTGAACCTGCCAAGATGGTTATGTTTACCAACTAAAGCAAGTCAACATATTTTTGCTATATCTCTTATTACTGTGACTCAGAAATAATCTCATATGGCTGCACTTCTTTATGGGCTGGATCTGGAGCTTGTTGATGTCAGTGGAGAGGGTCCCAGTGATTTCAGTGAGTTCTGGAACAGGCCTGTATACATGTGTGAGGCCTATAAAAAGATGTATGTGATGAGTTATCTCTGACCCTGTTAGCGAAGATGTGACTTACCACACTTAGAGCCCAGCTCTTTGCTCCTTCCCACCTGCAGTCCTGTGGTGCTGCTGAGATGTCCTAAGAGCACAGGGATGACTGATGTTCAGGCCTTGTGCCTTCCTACACCTGTGTTTGCTGCTTCCCTAGACCTGAGCTAAGTGCTGGAACTAGCTCTTCCATGGAGAAATCACATTCATACCCAGGGCCTCTGCCCATGCTTTTACTGGAGAGATATCAAAATAAGAAACTTATCTCTCTCAAAGCACTCTTCCACACTTTCCTAGTAATTTATTATTATTTTTTCTTAGCAATTTAACACCCACAGATTGCTCTGTAATGACTGCATGAGCTACTCTTGCATTTCTCCAGATCAGCTGAAGAACACTGCTGTTTTTCTGCCAACCATTCCAGAAATTAATAAGAGAGTTATATTTCCATACACACTCTAATGCCTAAATACTTTGTGTATGGACCTCATTCTAAGAATGCATTTGTCTCACAGCCTGGAAAATGCCAGTTGATCTGTGTGTAATGAGAATAAGGAAAGAGTTAGTTCCTGTGATTCCTGTTGATAGGTCAACATGGAAGGAGTGTGCTAATGCTTGGGTACCTCATGGGCTGGTACATTCAATTCATCATCAGTTCTTCATTTCACAGAGGGAAGAGTTGACAGGGCGGGGAGTCACACAACTCTTCTGTGGAGGTGATTCCCATGGGAGAAGGTTGGAGCCTGTGACCTGGTTGTTGGGGAGAAATCTTGCCCTGTTGCAGGGGATAAATAAAGGATTTTGGTCCTTCATCACCTTCATTACCTTTTACCTGTTTCATTACCTTTTACCTCTTCAACTCCTGAAAAATTAATTTCCTGGAAAAGATACAAGACAGGATGGAGTTCCTGAAAGGGACTCTCCTCTCAGTCCCTGTGGGACCTGCTGACTGAACACATTGTCCTCTCTCCTTCCTGGCTCCCAAATATCAACTTTCCTCTTCAACAGATTGTGATTGTATTTCCACAAAATTTCTGAGCCTCATACTTGTGACTGAAGGATGTCTCATGAATTGAAACAGAGTGAATGATGTTCCCCATAACAGATGACAGTGAATGTCACCAGGAAAAGGGGAAAAAAAAGGTAAGAGCCTTCAGCAGACACAATCAAAGTACGGCTGCAATTTGCAAGGGGAAAATGACAAACAGACATTTGGCTGTGCTGAGATTTTCTCCTTTTGGTTATCCAGGAAAATTTTTAGTATCAGGAGCTGTAGATATCACACATAGTTGGGATGGGACATCTATTCCAGATGTTGGACCCTGGTCATGAATGTTGCAGAAGGCACCAAATTCCTTCAAATTCTGTTGATATTAGTGAAAACCATGGAAACTCAGCACCTTGAGGTGCTGTGCATTAATGACTTGTTCAGGAAAAGGCACCAGTGTCTTAAAGTTACACATCACAATACTTAACCCTAATGAAGATTTTACATGGAATAGTTCAGGACAACAGGCTAAAGATGTTTGGGAATCATAATTAGAAGCTACATCACTTCTCAGGCTGCTGAACTTCCCAAGCTGCCTCATTGGCAGGTTTGTCTGTTGATGTCCATGTATCACATTCCTGGCCTGTACCACATTCCTGGATTTTAATCAGAGTGCAGGATACCCCATCCATCAGCCTGTAGCACACAGAACTGCTTCCCAGGGAAAGATACTGGTAAGAAAATACTAATTTTATTACTGGAATGTACTGGAAGCCAACATGGAGGAGAAGACACCCCAGTGAGGTGGATGGAGGGTGTCACACTCCCTGTGGCAAACATCTGTGGAGGCCA
>NW_005054458.1:474294-524083 GCF_000277835.1 Geospiza fortis | reverse complement strand
TAGGGAAAGGCAGAGAGAGAAAAGAAGAGAGTAACTTATGTTCACTTAATTTTTAAAGCTGCCCTTTCCTGTGAGTCTGGGGTTGATCCAAGGGTGGGAGACCCAAGGGACAAGGAATGTCATGGCTGGATTGTAAAATAACTGGGTGTTATACAAATCTGTTGCTTTGTTGGACTTGGTTTTCAGAGCAGCTGAGAGCTCCTTACTCCTGCTGGAGGTGGACAACTGCTGTCTAAAGACAAAGTCCTTCCATTTTGAAAAAAATCCTAATTTTTTCCCCTTTCTTCAGAGAAATGTCTACACTCTGAAACTATCAAAGTTTTGTTCCAATTTATGTATGGGATTAACAAAAATTTCCTTGATCAGTGTTGCAAATAGTGGCTCTACTTTTTGCATTTTGTGACTGAAAGTGGGCTAGCAACTGTGCAACAAGGCTGCAAGTTTTGAAAGTAGATTACATCTTTTTTGGTTCTTCTTTCTAAGGATTTCCTGCAGCTTTAGTGAAAGAACAGCAAAAAACATTGCTTGGAACCTGCCACAGAGCAATTTATAGCAGCTTATAACTGTAATTCATGGAAGTTTATTATATGACCTGCTCTATGAAAGTTCACTATTAGTTCAGCATTTAGTGCTCACAGACTTGGCAGAGTTTCCTGCAAGCTGGATGCTGAACATCCGGTGAACTTTGTTTATGAACACAGTATATTGTGGTTAGGAGGCTTTGGAGCCACAGGTCACCACCCAGTTGTGTGCAAGCTTAGAGCCCACTTAGAGCCAGGGGGAATGGAGGCAAATTATTATTATTTTGAAATCCTGTGCAAGGATTTAGAAGAAATAATAATAATAATAACAACAACAATAATATAGTAGTAGTAGTAGTAGTAGTAGTAGTAGTAGTAGTATCACACACACACCTCACTGTGCTTGAAACACAGATAAATAAAGAAAAAAAATGGAGAATCTGCTGAGAAAAAAAGTGAGGACAGTGTTCTCACACTGGTAATAAAATACTAATTTTATTATTGGAATGTACTGGAAGCCAACGTTGCTGGTTAACTGCTGTGCAGGAGAAGACATCTCAGTAAGGTGGATGGTGACTGAACCTATGCCATCACCCTCCTGTAGGAATTCCTCAAAGGTGCTTCTAGGGGCTTGTGAGTAGAAGAGAAAATCATGGCTGGCTGATCCCAAGGAAAAGAAACTGCTAGAAAACTGAGGAGAATTTGAAAGAAAAATCTTCCTCTGTTTAGTCTTCCTCTTTTGTTTGAATGTGGTTTATGGCATAGTGATTGACTACAGGCTCTTTCCCAAGCTGTTTATTTTGGAATGATGCTGTCTCTGTCGTGTCTCAATTACTGTGTGTATCTTGTTTTCATCTTGAAGAAGCCCAAAACAAACTGAAAACTTCACAGACCTATAGTTCATATATTCAGCTGTGGATGCATGGAGAGAGCCCCAAACCACTAAGTTTATGTGTCGAATGGACCATTTGCACAAACATTCCTGCTGGGCAAACTGTGTCTGTTCTGCATAAATAAGTGGTAGGGAGTAGAGTCTGCTCTGCCCCTGCTCTGTGGTGCAGTGCAAGGGTTTGGGGCCCCTGTACCAGATCTGTGTAACACCTCAGAGACAGATCCTTCACTGCATGATGGCAGTCTGTGTGTCTGAAAGGTGTCAGCAAGCTGGGCTTCTTCTGCATGTGTCCTCCTACCACTGGAAAGTATTGCTGGACTTGGGCAGCCCAAATTAAGAGGTTTATTTATATCCTGATGGGAAGAAATCACTGAGAAGGTGAGTTTAGAAGAGCTTGGCTGCTGAGCCACCAGAGATGTGCAGGGCATCACAGTGAAAGAGTTTCTCTACTGAGCCATCGGTTGAAAGCATTTATGCTATCTGTGGTGCTTTATTCTAAACAGAAACTTGGTTCCCTGCTTTCATCTTGCTAAGCAGAGGAGCCCAGGGTGTCCAGCAGAAGTTTGTTTAAAATCACTCAAGAGAAGGAGGCATGTTTCATTCAGCCTGTTTTAGGAAGGCAGTTTATCCAGTACTGAAGACAGTAACATGGATCTAACAAATGAGGGAGAGGACATTTGAGAGACAATGAAATGGCATCCTGAATGTAGGTGTGACAGCCTGGGCTGATGAGGGTGAGCTCTGTGTTCAAACAGTAGCAATGTGCTCCATCCCTTGCTGGTTGGAATAAATTAATAAACTCCAACATTTGCCTTGACAGTGCAGCCAAATCTGCATTTGAATTAACCTTGAAGAGCCAAATACATTTTCTGCAGAGTGTATGGTGCTCCCAAGAGAGTCAGTCCATTGAGCAGTGCTGTTGTGAGAAGCCACCAGGTGAAGGTCATTTCCCACAGTGTCTCAGAGAATTAGTATTGTGCTTGTGACACTGTACCATCAGACTGTCTGGGATTATTATGACTTCTACTATTTCTAGGACTTCTAGAAAACTAATTCAATGTAATATTAAATCCCTGTGATTAAATTCCTTCTCTTGATGTCCCGATGCAAGTTAAAATAATGAGGAATGCACAAACACATTGTCATATAACTAATGCTGGTAATTTTTATGAAGTCAAAACACTTTTGTGGCAAGGCCACCAAAGAGAGCAGTGAAGTTTGAAAATATATGATGAGAGCCACAGTATTGTTCCCCTGTGGCATGTGCAGAATACCTCCTTAAGGCCTAAAAGGCATAGTCTGATGAAAAATGAATGCTTTAACAAGTGGGAATTCAGAGCCCTCAGATAAGCTTTACCTTGAATTATCTTCCTGCTACTTTTCTTAAATATAAAGGGGCCTCTGAAAGTGGACATTTAATAAGGCAAGTAATTTTTCTCTTATCCCTTGCATTCAGTCTTGAAAAGAAAATATTTCTAATGGATTCTTAAGGAGCAAAAATGTTAATTTAAAAATACTGTTAATTTGTAGGATTGGTTGGAAGGTTCTACTCCAACTTGCACCACAGTTAGCCATCAAGGGGGATCATAATTTCTTCTCTAAAGCATCACCACTGGCCACACACCTTCAGTGATGTGACCTTGGACACAGCTCTCAGCCAAGCTGTCCAGGTGGAGGACCCAGATGAACTTCAGAGTACTTGGCAGCTGAGAGGACATTTATTTTTTTTTCATATGCATTATTTCCTTTCCATTCTTAGCCCAGTTGATGAGTAGGAAAAGAGCCATCTCCTGGTAAACAAGATACCAAGACAGAATTGTGAAGCACCACAAAACCATTGTGTTGTTTGAACAGAGCAAAACAATCCCTCAAACACTTATTTATGAGCTTATTTTAGACTCTTGTGGTATTGAATTATGAGAGGGAGGTGGTTTTTAATCTATTTCCTACATTTTTGTTTTGATTTGTTTTTCTGAGTTGTTGGCAATGATAATGACCTTGTTTGTATCAGAACTGGAAAGGGGATAGAAGAGTGAGGTGAAGTTGCTTGGACACATGAGATGGTTTCAGTTATTTCAGCAGAGAAGCAAACTTTAGTGATAGTTAACACTTACATGTGCCCAGATGTTACACACACACAGACACAAAAGCAATTAATAAAATTATTTCTTGAAGTTACCAAATAGCTCATGTGGTGAAAATTTGGCTGGCTTCCAGTTTTCCATAACTAAGGTAGTCTGAGCTAATTGGGATAAAATGAAAACTATCCTCAAGCTTCTGCCAAAAATGTTGAGATTTTATAAAAAAAAGATCTGTTCAACATTTGTCCCTCCTTATTTTTAATCTTCTCTTGCCTCTGGATACTGGGCAGGACTTAAATATATATTCCTATCCAGACTATCCAGTTATAATTAACAATAAAAAGGATTTTGTGGAACCTAGAAACCTAGAGCTTCAGAACTTATTGTACCCTTTAAAAATGTTAGAGATCAGACCTCTTTAGGTTTTTCTTCCTTCTGTTTTCACCACAACTTTAGGTCTTTCAAGCACTCAGAGCTGTCAGAAGTAGAGTACTAAACTGCACGGATGCTGACCCAGTAGGCTCTTGTTTCTTAGCAAAAATGATGAACAAGTGAAAAGCAGCAACATTCATCTACCTCATGTCCTGGTGCCCCAGCATCTGGAAGGGGTAGGTCTGCAGCAAGTTTCTAGATCTGCTGTGTGCATGCCATGGATCTGTGTTCCTTGCATAAGCTTGGCTGGAGCTCAGGCACATGTGACAGTGCATCTATTGATAAGCATGTGGAGAGTAACCATTTCTCCCAGCAGCTTATATCTGGGATCTTTGGCTTGCTAGAAGATCCACAGACAACTTGTATTCCACTTAAATCCTGTTTAGGCTTAGGCATCAGCTGAGAAGCAGTAACTGTCAGGGTGTGTGCTCCCTCTCCATGGCTAATGCGAAAGAATGTAATTTATCTGAAACTCCTTCCACTGTGGGTTGAGCTGGATGGCAATAATTCACATTTGCTGGATGAGGAGAGCCTGCCTCAGCTACCATAACTAAGTCGATTTGCTCCTGAATCAGAGGAACGTGCTTCTGTGCCTGTGCCTGCAGTAACAGCAGCGTCCTCTGGTCCTAATCTTGTGCTTCAAATGGAAACACTTAGTCCTGTTGAGCCTTGAGGAGAACCACAGTCTCTTCAGTGCCTGCCATAATCAGAGCTCTCATAATTTTTGAAGATCTCATGAATCCTCTCTGGTGCTTTGAGATGAGGCAGGTCTGCGTGTGCACATAGCTACAAAGACCAGAATGGCTTTTCCTGTAAATTATTTAATCTCTTTCCTTCCCCAGCAGGTCAGTGCTCCGTGACTCACACCAGCCCTGAGGAACACATCTATCTGGCTGAATGTCTGCAGATTACTCTGAATCCTCTCCAGACATTTTGGGCAAATATACAACACCCTAACAAGTTGTATCTGCACCAGTGCTTCCCTACAACACAACTTCCTGTGCTCAGTCGAGATAAACAGTGGAAGAGCATGCTGTTGTGCCACGAGGAGAAGAGGCTTCAGTTCTTGTATTTGTTTTAAAATGTTTAGATTTAGCAAATCTCTACAGAAAATAGGAAATGCCTGACTTACCCGAGCAGCCGCTGCAATCCCGTGCTCGCCAGCAGCCTGGGGCTCAGTCCCTTGATGTCCTAGCAGGCTGTGCAAAGAGGCCACAGGCCTTGGGCTCCCTGGTGAGCAAAGACAACACTGGGACTTGGGCAGGAGAGCAAGCCTTGGCTCAGTGTGTGAGTCTGCCTGCCAGGCACAGTTGTTTGTGTTTAATAAGCCCTTTAGGAAGGTCTGTGTTCCTTCGATTGCCTTGCTCGGCGCTGCGCAATCTCATGGACCCTGCGATTCATCACGTTGTTGAACATGGGTTTGTGTTAGGGCAGCACTGGAAGAACAGTGAGAAACCTGTATTCAGTGACATCCTTGAGAAGCTGGACAACAAATATCCCTGGAAGAAAGCCCAAATCATGGTTCTCTGAGGAGGTTTGGGCCTCAATGAAGGTCACAACAGAGTGCACCCAGGAGTCCCCTCGATGGGAACAGCTCGCTGACTCTTCCACACTCAACCACACCAAGTTAAGCAATTAGAAGACAATGGCATGAGAAATCCCAGAGCAAAACCTGGGTTTTAAGGTCTCCAGGTCAGTCATGATGTTCTAATTTGGTGGTTGAGGATGTTATATTGGATAAAAACCTAAATGTCAGTTCTTGTTACACATCTGGAGGCATCTGCACAGAAAGATGAAGGAGCAAAGCATGAATTCATGCATGCCTGTCTTTCTGAGAGAGTGGGGAAAAAACCCAGTATTCGACTTCCTCTGTGAAGAAGAAAGAAAGGACTCATGTTTCAGTAAAGTGTGGTATAAAAAACATAGGTGAAACATCCTTTTAACCACAATATGACTATGCAGGGTTGGGCACAGCTGTGATCCACTACAGTGACAATATTGCATCCTGCGGGTGCCACAGTGTGTATGTGTGTATGCACATGTTAAAGTTATACCCCTCAGCCCCTGTAATCAAATGTTTGCATCTCTAGATAGACAATCAGACACTTGGTTGCCTGTGCCTATCCTTGGCTTTCCTGTGGCAATCAGGATATTGCAACACAGAAGTTTGAAAAACCTTTGATAGCAAATCCCTTCCTCAGTAAAGAAAGAAAAGATAGACAATAGGGCAAGACACGAGCACAGAAACCAGAGATTTTCCAGACTGGTAGCAAAAGGATCATCCCACTTCCATCAGAGCAATGTGTGATCTTTGAACAATGAAAAAAAAAATTCAACTCCCAAGATTACCATGGAGTAATGATTACCAATGTCATATTAATTATACTTGACACTTTAGAGCCAAATGAAATGACTATCTAATTAAAAGCACAGCATCACCTTAATGAAACAGCCCTCACTTGTCACATCGCAGGGAGGCTTTATAGCTTCACTCCCCGCCCTCTATTCTTTGAATCCAAGTTCAAATTCAAGGGAAAGTTTGCTTATGGATTGGATCCAGATGTGTCTGATGTTTTAACATTTATTTTCAGCAGCTCCCTCTGCACGATAGATTTGAGCTCTTTCTGAGCATACTCTTGTTTCCTCTGACATGATACTGGAACATGCTGTCAGCCTGAAATTGGAAAGTGGTGGTGGTGTCACTTCCAAACCCTACTGATCTGGAGCATATAAAAAGATTTTGTCCAGACAAATATTAATTCTCTTGTCTGTGGAATTAAAATTTGAACTCTTTATGTCTGTAACTAAACTTGACAAGATGTTTTGACTAAGGAAAATTAGTTTAGCTCCTTGGGTTTGCTGTGGATTTAGGCCAGCTGATCTAAGATACAACCCTACAAAGAGGATCAGAATGGTATCCCAAATGGCATTTAGGCCACTGGAGAGCCCCCATGGGCATCCTAGAATGCTCAGTCTTTCTAGGCATGAGGACAGGAGTCCCAGCTATGACAACTCAGCTTTTATGGGATGCAGCAGTGGCTCCTGACTTCATGTTGGTGCACAAACCTGTGTGTGGATGGACACAATTGCATCTCCTTGATGCAACTGACAAATATCTTTCAAGATGTCTCTAAAATTACACCTCTAGAATCCTTCTAGAGTCCTCTCAGCATGTTATTCAGCACATGTCCCACAGGTGTTGAGGTCTCCTGGGCTCTCTGTTTGTCACTTTCTAGTCATATTTCCTGAGGAACTCTTCTGTAGTCACACATTCAAAAAACACCCTTTTCTTGACACAGTCCTTTCATCCAGGAGAACCCTAAAAAACAGCACAGATAATTTCCCTAAATTATTATTTGTGTCATGTTGCCGTTGGTTTCCATCATTTTACAGCATAACCCACTTCTGGGCCTACATTTGCTGGGTCAGTCGTAAATTGTTTGGGGAGATGGCTGTCTTTGCACCCCTTGTTTGTACTGCAGGTATCCTGGTGCTGGGCACTACACTGGCAGTGGCACCAGAGTAATAATCCAACTGCAATTTGATAAGCAGTACAACTATTCATTAAAAAAAAAAGCTCATTGATATGTGTTTCCAGTTATCTTCTCAAACACGCTATGACCATTCTATTCCATTACTTCAACGCCAGCACTATCACATTTTGTTTGATCTCATCCTTCCAAAGCAGGTTGTGATGAAATTTTTCTCACCACTATAGTGCTCTTGTAACTTTTCTGTTGAATATAATGTCAAAGTGCCAAAGCTTTTTATCTTCTGACACCCTGGAACAAGCAAAGCAAGAAGAAATGTGGAGCTGTGGTTGAAATGGATCTGTCTGAAAACAAGAGGAGAAAACTGGGGACAGGTTTCTGAGGGGTAGAGGTTCCCTTACACAGGCCCTTAGCTCCTTATTCCTGGGAACAAGGAGCTCCTTTTTCCAGGGATATTTACTATCAGTGTTTTCTCTTGAATATTTATGATAACACAATGACAGCAGGAAACTTGAGCCCTGTCTGAGGCTGGGAGTGGGGAAGAACTTTCACAGCAGGTAGCTGCAAACTGACATGCATGGATTTAGAGTCTGGTTTCCTTGTTTTCCTTCAGAGCCAGTGGCAGGATGCTGTGCTAAAGGACAGTTCAAAGAGATGTGCAGCAGGAAGAGAGAAGTTGTGTCACACACACTTATCAGAGCCTGGAGCTATCATGGCTTCACTGGAAAGAAGTGGGATGCATCCTCCAGTCAATTTGGTCCATGGGAACACAGCCTATAGGACTGGAAGTGCTCCAGCAGAATTCAGCTCCAGCTGACAAAGACAGCAGCCTTATATAATATTAGCCATAAATGTATCAAATCCCTGTAAATGTTCTGTTGTTTTTGGTTTTTCCTGGTTACTCCTTGCAGGAACTCCATTTAGGGATTCTATTTTAACTTGTAGCCTCAATTAGCTCATACATGAAACATCATTCACCACTTCCTGCTTTGCTGCCATGTTTTATTAAATACTTGAAGTGTCAGCTTTTCCTCCACTAACTCAATGCTTTCTGCTTTCAGTTACAGCTGAGACATGCTTGCAAATGCAAGAATGGTTTAGGATCTACAGTTTACCAGATAGTGTATGAGCTTTTCTTCTTGTATTGAAAACATTTTGGAAGCACCAGCTGTATTCATTGATGGTAGGTTGTGACTTACTGCACTCTCATTTTTAGTATCGACACTGCTTTTTGGCATTCTACAGAATTTTCCTGGCCTACCAAGATTTACAGAACTCAGTATTAGTGAGCTCTGTAAGGGCTTCTCCTTAATCAAATACCTGTAAAAACAAGATATTGTTGTGCTCATTTTTTTTCCCCACGAGCTCAGAAATGTCTGATTTTCCTCTAGTGGTCTGGATGAGCTCTTGTCTGGCAGTTCCAATGTTTTAACTTCTTGAAATTTTTGACCTAAAAGTCATGTCACTGTAGCACAACTGCAATTACAATTCCTCATTTTGATGGAAGGAAGTGAGTCATTAACAGGCAGCTTTCAAAAGTTTTTTAGAGTTTGACCCAAGTCAGCAACAGACACTGTCCTCTCCTCAGTGGATTGTATCTCAAGAGATACTAATATAATTAGTAAACATCCTGGAATTTAGCATTTGGGTCACACTATCTCAATATTTATTGTTTTGTTTTGTTTTTACTGGCCTTTTAGAAGAGAACAGAGGCATTGATAACTACATGATGTAGCCCAGAGACTTCAACAAGAGTGAAATTACATGTCTGAAAAGGCCTACAGAAATTTGAATTTGGTGAGAATATGAGGAAAATCATGCTAGGCAGTGCAGTACCCTGATGTTGCTATAGAATTGTGGGGGTCAGGTCCAGGCCAAATGAACTTCAGGCAGGGTTCTGCCTTAGCCCCCAGACCTTTGATGGCACACTAACTTCCTCCTGAGATGGTGCTGACCCTGCTAGAGCTGCCTCATTTCACCCCTGGTCACCAGGGGACACTTTGCAATATGGGAATGACACTCCTTGCATTGCTGAGAGGTCCAGGGCAGTGATTGTGAGGTGTGAGAATTCATCACATAGGTAAAGGAAAACTTCAGCCACGCAACCTACAACTGTGGGAACAAAACCTCTTTTTTTGAAAAGAGATAGATAGATAGATAGATAGATAGATAGATAGATAGATAGATAGATAGATAGATAGATAGATATAGATATAGATATAGATAGGTAGATATAGATGATAGATTGATAGATAGATAGATAGATAGATAGATAGATAGATAGATAGATAGATAGATAGAGGTATATATATATAGATAGATTATATACAAGCATATAATAATTTTTTAAAGATATTAATTCAGATGTCTTTTAAACACATTGGAGGAAGAGCTTATCTGGATCCAGGTTACTGGAAAGGCACATTTTTAGCTTGGGATGGTGAAACCTTGGGGTAGAACTAGCTGGTTAAATTTTCTCTGTATAAGAACAAGACCTCCTGTGCTACAGACCTCATTATAAAATTCTTGGATTCAAAGATTGTGTGTTGAAACTGAAGATCAATTTGCTGTTCAATCTGTGATGCAGACTTGGCTCTGCATCCATGACTGGAGGTTGAATTGTTGAGTATGTGACAGTTAACTACACACAGGTGTGATCCCTTTAATTTTATCAAATCCTGTCTCAAAGGAAGTATCATTACACCTTTAATGCTCAACTTTGAAACAGAAAAGCTAAATGAAAAAATACATTTATATTCACAGCTGCTAGCCAGCTTTTCTTCTCAAGCATGACAGCTTCTATTTTTGTGATGTTAAAGACAACTTTCCCACTAGGTCTCTGGGCTAAGCGAAAAGATGTGCAAAACTGGCTGAAGAAAGATCTCTTATAACTCTCTAAAGTATTGACAAGTAGACTTCATCTTTTGGCTTGAATTAGAAGGGGAGAGTGCCAAAAAATTTCAATAGTTTAATGTTTTCTGCACCTAGGGTGGTGCTCAGTGATCTTTGCTTTTCTTTGCTGTTTCATGCAGTCATAACAATTATAGCTCCACCTAAATGCACAGGTATCTTCATGTGCCCAGATAACATGCTTGTAAATACCACAGCAGTGCTGACCAGAGTACAAAACCTGTGCCAAGAATCCTTGACAGCAATAATTATCAAAAACTGGCTGTATGCTGTGGTTTTATTTTACACAGATGACTCTTCCCTCATAATGATCACACACCCAGAAACTCCTTAGATTTTTTTCAATGTGCCAATTTTTTATCTTATAAATTAAATATTCTTCTAATTGTTAAAAAACAAACAAACCAACCACATTGCTCAAGTGAACTGCAATTTCCTTTGTGTTCACTAGCAGGCTGTAAAGGGGCATTCACCATGAGCACTGGAGTGACTGAGGGATCAGTAAAATCATTAAGTTTTTAATGATTTTTACTGATCCCTCAAAGTTTTTCTTGTAAGCAGAGACACTATGAAAGCTATTCAGTACTTTGTTGTGGAGGTGCTCAAAACACTGCATGATGAGTAAAAAAAAAAGGCAATTTCTGTCAGAGACTGTTAGGTCAGAATGAGGCAGCCATGAACCCTGGAACTGAGAAAAAGCTGAAATTTTGTGGCTGCTCTGTCACTCTAGCTGTGGTAGGACAGCAATCTAACCTCCATCCTATAAAGTTTTCCCAGGTAGCCTGAGCTGAGCTCCTGCTGTCATTGCCCTGTCCCACAAAGCCTTGAGCTCAGCAGGGCCCAATGCTTCTCTGTCATTAAGGGCATTTTCAATGGAATGGAATTGTTCACGTTAATCCTCCAGGCTCCCCACAGCTCCTGCTCACTGTATTTATCATACTTGGCTCATATCCCCAGATATGAGGCTCCTCATAGCAGCCTTTTTAGGGCAGGCTGGGGAGCCCTGCCTGCAGGATGGAGCCCTGTGGCAAAGGCCTCCTCAGTGTAGCCTCTGCACTGCTAAATTTGTGAATTACCAACACATTGGTCCACCTCATAACCCACAGATACCTTCTGTGGCTGGGGGAGACTTTGTAGGATGGGGAAAACCCTCTCCCCACAAGGCAGATAATTCCCTGGGCAAAGACTTCTGGTGGTGATGATTTTATCTGTGGGTTCTGGTGGCATGTTTTTCTTTTAAAACAGATCTGAGGGGAGGCAGCTGGTCAGAAACCTGGCTGATCTGACCTGTTGGGAGGTCATTGGTTTCACTGCACAGGGCTGAGGACCTGGGCAGCAGTGGAGAGGGACCAGAGGTGATAGCAACTCACCCTAGACAGACTTTTATGCCACAAAGCAAATGGTGACAGCTCATTTCAAAGAAGACACTGTAAGGAATGTACTGCTATTCTTAAGTATTTTGAAGAAAGTACTATGCCTGTGTGATGAATTTTGGTAAAAAAAGATGCAAGAGAAAAACAGGAAAAGCATGGAAGCAATTTCTTAGATAAAAGGCAAAGTTCCTTACATGGGAAACATGTGAAAGACTGAAAAAAAAAAAAATCATCACAGTAAAATATCTGTGGGGCTGGATTCCCCCAGCCTCTGTCTGTGCTCTCTCCTGATTCCTCAAATACTTTATTTCTTAAATTCAGAAAATATGTATGTACCAGCAAATCATTCTAATCAGCATGAATTTACATAATTCCATATTACCAACTACTGTGGCATTCAGAATAAAAACCCCCACAGTTCTCATTCCTGGAATTTAGGGCCTGTTTCCCATTTGTAATGTGGATGCTTCCTATCATCTGGCAGTGTAAGAGCATTGACAAGGAATGGATGAAATTCACAACATCAGGCTGCAAAATATCACCTGGGAGGAGGGAACAAGGCTTCCCCTCAGTGCTTTTTTGTTTATAACCCGCTCTGCCCCAATTTCCATAAACCCACAGCCTTCATGGGGCTGTGGCTGTAACCAGTGCTGTGTAAATAAAGCACTTTGGAGATGCAGCCCAGAATCCTGTTCCCTTCTCTCTTACACCAGGCCATGGGGGTGCATCACCCTTGGCTTTCAGCAGACACTCTCTGAATTTTTTCATTTCCTTCACCACTTATCTAAAGCGGCTCACGGAGATAATTTTCCGTGTCAGCAGCTAATCTGATCTGAGATCATGTTACTAAACTTTCTACACAAATCTGCTCTTTTTTCCACAGCCTCCTTTAATGACCTCAAACCCACTGGCTGTTACCAATGCCTACACCTGAAAGATGCAATTCATTATTGCCCAACATTTTATACCAGGAGTCACAGATCTGCTTCTTTGAGCCTTGTTTTCTGTCCAGGGACATAATGAAGCTGTGGGCCCTCTTTACCTCCTGGTTACATAAAGGATTAAATCATTATATTTAGCAGACAGAGGCTCCTCTCTGGTGCTGAACACCCCAGGTCTAATCTCATTTAGCATTTGTGTGTTGAAAGAACTTGAATAATTTCAGGACAACTGGTCTTGAGTTAAATTGGTCAAGCTGAAAATGGTGTCAGGCCCCTGTTGATTTATTTATTCCTATGTCAGTAGTCATCTCAGCTCTTGACTCAGCCAAACGAAATCCTGCCTGATCTGCACAGCCAAAAAACAGAGTGAAAGGATTTTTGCATTCAGATGTAATTTAGAGTCCCATTTTTTCTTCCTACTTGTTAGACACAAGTGTATTGTTGTTCACTCAAACCTAGACCTTGCAGATAAATTATCCTTAATCTCATATGATTTCTTTCTGTGCTGCAGTGCAGACATCCCTCCAGACAGCAAATCATTCCTGATCTACCAAGGCTTCTCCACTGAGTTCAGTAATTCACATTCCTCCTCATCCAACAGGAACTTAAACTTTCACTTAAATGAATGGTATTATGAAAAGTCCTTGCTTTCTCTAAAATGTTTGTATTAAAAATTATTTTGAAAACATTTAGCATATTTTAGCATATTTTAATTCATTTTAAGCAGTTAGCATATTTTTATATCTGTCTGAATATTAATACTTATTAATTATTTAATTTTAATACTTTAACATTAAAAATAATACTGAAAATTAATACTTGCTAGTTTGGGTTTTTTTTAACTGATGTCTGTCTGGAAAACATTTATTTTGCTCAATATTTTCTCAAGAATATCTCCTGTTTCACAAATCATATGGAATGTAAAAATGAAGTAAAACCTTTGTTATGAAAACTCCTGAACTCTGAAGTTTCAGCCAAAGTCCAGGTCACAGTTTTATAATTTGACCTCAACTCTGCAAATATAACTCTCATTAGGGGGATTTTAACTGTTTATTGTAGTTTGTAGGTGCCTTGAGATGGGCTGTCCATGGGCTTAAAATGGAATAGGTTTTTTGCCTTATTTTGCTGCAGTTAATGGTTTGCCTCTACTATGCCAATGGGTTTGTTCCCCAAAAGAAAATCATAATTTAGCTGTACTCTTACTTCCACGGGAAAACTATGATACTATGTCCTAGTTCTACCATACCTGCTATTGGATTGCATCCTTCTCTACCAGAGCAATGTCAGGATTCACAGCCTCAAAGATCACCATTCAAATATGGTGCAATGCTCCAACAAATCCATCCCTTTAAGCTCCGTGCCTGATTTTTCATTTTTGACACAAGGGATCTGGAGTCCTGAGCTGCTAATGGTGGCTGCTTCTCTTTTAGCAGCATGAGCATCCATCACCTCTGTACAGGGCTGTTCTGCAGAGTCAAGCAAGCCCAGAACTTCTGCTCACAGATAAGCACATATTTTCACCTCTGCAGTGCTTTATGACTCCCAGTGTGTCAGCAATAGGTGATAAATATGTAACACACAGGCTGGGTCAGCAGCTGTTCCTCCGTACTCCACAGCAGGTCTTGCTCTGTCCTGATTTTGTTTGGCCTTATGAATGTTTGTTTGGTTCTGTGATCTTTCAGCAAACCTGCCTTTCCCTCATGGTCCTGCCATTAAACTTCTGCATAGATTTGTACACAGCATTGCCAGATAGTTTATGGCTTAGTATTGTCATGCAGAGATATTTTGCCATTGTAACATGGTAATTTCAGGACAAAAGGCAGTGAAAATCACATCCTAAGTCTTGTCCTCTGCCTAGGGGCCCTTTGGCCTCATCCCTAATGCCATGATTTTTGAAATTTGAAAGATTTTCTTGGGACATTTTGGTTTTGAGGAAGAGGATGAAAGGTTAAAAAACCCAAACCGAAGTGTTGCATTCACTCAGATAAACAGAAGTGAAGAAAAAGCTTCACTACATACACACACACACAAAAAAAACCCCAAATTATCTTCACCCCTTTTTCTCCATCATTCCCAATCTGTTTGAGAACTCCTCTTGGGTCTTTAACACAGAGTCTGCTCTGTTCTGAGCCTACCTCACTCCTGGTGAGGTCTGTTGTCTCACTGAGAAGTTGTTCCTGTCTTCTGTTATCCCTCTGGGAAGTTGCTCCTGGTTTCTCTAGCTGAAGCCACTTTTCCATTTTTTACTATCTGAATATGCAAGGAGAGGCAGACCCCGCTGATTCCTCATGCACTTTCAGGTGGATGTGGCCAATACCACACTAGCTGTCAGCCTTTCTCCAGCCAAACAAATATTTTGTTTATTTGTTTATCACAGTAAATGATCTTCAAAACCAGGAGCCTCATACACCTGGGCTGGTAAGAGTGCAAATCATGCTTAAATGTGCAGTGAGCTGGAGCAATACCAAAGTACCCTCTAATTCCTACACCCATCCATAAGCAAGTTTCTACCCCAAGACTTCTGAGTCCTGCTTAGCTCCTGGAAGAGCTGGAGTGTAGTCACTTTGCTGGCTTGGTCAGCAAAAGTTTCTTGGCTCCCTGCTGACAGACTTGAGCAGGTAAGTCCCCTCCAGATGCTGGGAAGAAACCCAGCTCAGGAAATAAAGTATGGAGAAGGCGTGGGGGAGATTTTCTGCCTGGACAGAAAGCAAAACTGCTGCTGGTGCATCACACTGTTGGTTGTAGGATGGAGAATGCCTTTTTTCCTTCCCCAGTGAGGAACACCCTGGGGTCCCTGTCAGTCCTCCCTCCAGGCAGTGGTGCAGGCTGGGCTCATGTACCAACAGAGGAAATGCAGCGCTTCAGCTGGCTCTGGGTGCCTAGTGACACACAGGCAAAGAGAACCATCAGGAGTCGTCTTCATAATTATTTTGTAACCAAAAACCCCATGGTATGGTAACATATGAGTATCTGTATCCACATCCTTTTCCATCTCTATATCTACATCCACATCTTGCACTGGCACAGACCTGAGTCGCCCGAGCTCTGGTGACCTCACTGGCTCTGTCCATAGGCTGTGTCCTCCCCAGGTGGCTTTTGGTACTTTCCTTTGGGTTCAGGGAACAGTTCACCTTTCGCATGCCTTGGATGTGGGGCAGGGAGTGAGAGGCAGGACTGCAGCCCCTGCAGAGCACTGGTCCCACCCTTGCAGGGACGTGCCCCAGGCTCAGCAAACACACAAACCTGTGTCCTCAGCAGCTCGTTGTAGCCACATCTCTCTTCGCAGAGAAAAGCAAGGCATGAATTCCCAAGAATATTTCTTGGTTTCTCTGAACCTCGGAGAAAGGAAAAACAGAAATATTCTTGGGGAGTTGTGCCTTGCTTTTCTCTGTGAAGAGAAATGTGGCTACAGCTAGTGACACATGCAGAAGTTGTGCTCCCAGTATGAAATTACTGGAAGAACTGCATCAGGCCAAAGCACCTCTGACCAAAACAGCTCAGCAGTTGTTGATTTAGATGAGTCCATGGTGTGGTGGGGCTGTGTGTATGCAATGTAAAGTCATTTCTTCTCTGGGATGTGCTGCAGAGACCAAAGGTTATTGTCTGCTTTGGAAGGCAATTTCTTTATTTGAACTGCAGGCAGCAAAACAGACTGGTTGTTGGAGTTTACAAAAGGCTGTCATGGCTCTGCTATGTCATTTTTAAATAAACACATTTTAGTCATTAAGTACACGCTCAGTACTTAAAGCCTCAGTAAGAAGAACATCAGAATTATTAGTCAAGCTTTAATTCATCTGGTATGAGTTACAGCTGAACTAAAGCATGTGGCAAATAAGAGAAGTTATTTTCCAAGGACAATTTATCTGTGATAACCTCTAACACAGAAGGAGCCTAAACTCTAAACCGTACCCACTCTCTCTACACATTTTGGTTTAGCTTCTTGTGTTGCTATTATTTATTATATAGCTCCAGAAAGGACCAGGGGATGTAATTGATCTCTTGAGATTCCTTTGAGCCCTCCATTTCCATGATTAAATGAGCCTATGAATTGTTATAGACATCATCACACAAAAGAATGTTTTATTAAGCGCCAGTAAATTGCTACAATAGCAAACCAAAGTTGTGTTTGTACAATATTTCACAAATCACAGACAGCAAGGAGTATCTTTTATATGTGGGCATATTCATTCCTCCACTACCCCCATATCCCTGTGGATTCTTGTTTCATTTGGTTTGCAGGGTAAGTGAATGGGTCCTGCCTCTCTGAAAGAATACCTTTTCCAAAAATGGCTGTTAATTTGTAAGTGGTTGGCTGGTAAGCTCCTCTGCTGTGCCCAGCTTTCAACCCACCTATGCAGGCCACAAAGAATTGAGGGGGAGTCAAGGAGGAGAAATATTGAGTAGATAGTGCATGTGGTGGAATATATTTCATGCCTCTGAAAGTAATGACATTAATTTAATTAAAAATCCACACTGGTCGCTACAATTTATAGGCCAACATGACTAATATTGTTATGCTTATGTAAGCAGAGAAATTAATTAAAATTTTGAAGCTTTCTCGTTGGCATAATGAAAGCTTATTTTACACTGGTGAGAGATTAAGGAAACTTTCTTGGTGGGCTTTTTTACAGAAAGGCAAAGAAACCCTGTCCCACTTTCACAAGCATGGAGTGTTTAATTAAAAACAGGAGAGAAATTGGGAAAATGAAAGAAGCAAGAAATAGTTTTGTTAATGCATTAGCTCTGTAGAAAGGGCTTGAGAATAGCCAGGAGGATTTTGACACTGGTTCTGTTGGTGTGAGAGAGAAATGGGATCATCATTTGTTACAGGAATTGGGGTGATGGGATGCTGGGGGAGGGATTGGGACACTGGTGTGAGGGACTGGGACACAGAGCTCCCTGTGGCAGGGTTACAACATACTGTAGACATTGAATTGCACAGGATATCTCCCCTCCTGCTCTCAGGAAAGGGATGCTGCAGTCAGGCCCTTCTGCTCAGAGCTCTCAGCCTTCACTCTCTCCCTTTAGTTCCCATGTCTGCTGTTACCTTTCTGAATAGCATGGGGGTATCACTGGGAGCTAGACAGCCATAGAAGATTTTTTAATAGTCAGAGTGAAATGTTCCTATTTGGATTAAAAATTCCATCTAGTGCTGCAAAAAATAAGTGCCTATTTAATTGTAGTTATAGTTTTATATATATATATATATATATACACACGTCTCTAAACCTTCCTGAGGGAGGTTCTGAGATCTTCTCCCTGGGATCCAGTAACAGGATACATGGGAATGGCTCAAAGCTGTACCAGGGGAGGTTCAGACCGAGCATTAGGAATTATATTTTTACCATGGTGCTGGTCAAACCCTGGAACAGGCTTTCCAAAGAGGTGGTCAATACCCCAGGCCTGTCAGTAACTGGGGCATTTAGACAATGCCCTTAATAAAGTCATTTAATTTTTGATCAGCCCTGAATTGGTCAGTGGGGCTAGATGGTCTTGGTAGGTCCTTCCCAGCTGAAAGCTTCTGTTCTATTCTAGCTGCACATCCATGTAGGGTGCAGCTGTTGGTGTGGGTTCCTCTGAAGCCAGCTTGCCTCACTAAACTGGAGTCACTACAGAGATATTGGATGTAACATGAAAACCCTGTGAATGCTCTGACTCATGACAAGGACAGGTCCAGGCCTTCCCAGCTGCTTGAGCCAAGAAAGGAGTAAATGGTGAGGGCTTAACTGTGCCAAGCTGAGTACATCTGGAACCTGAGCTCCCATGTGGGGTGGGGAATTACATGAGGGTGTTGATACTATTTGTATATAAGGCGTGGAAGCAAATTCCAGCAGTAGAACAGCTGAAATCACAAAATTTTGTACCTCTGGATGTTGCTCAGGACTCTCTTCTGCTGTAATTTTCCCTTTTGACATAATGATACATAAAACTCAGTAAAAAATAAAAGAAAATAATTCCCTTCACTTCTCACTAGATCAGCAAGGTCAACATAAGTGCATTGTATATTCAAAGAGCAAAAATGGAACTGCTGGAGCTGTTTGTGCCTAAAGCTGTTATCTGAATCTTCCCAATCTGAATGATTTGCTGGAAACCCAGCAGCTGCCTGTGCCTTTTCATGGGTGTCCCACATTGCTCTGGAAGGAGAAAGGTCCATGCTGGCTGGTTCAGTCAAGGCTGTTGAGCAAAGCTCCAACACAACCAAGAGGATTTTAGGGTCTGCAAGTCCAAAGGGAAAATGGGAGAAAAAAATAAATTATTCAGCACTCATTAAAGCATCAAGCTCTTTATCAAGCACTGCTGTACCCTGATCACTTCCCCCTCCACTGGCCAACCATGCTGCATGCCAGATGGGTTCCCCCCAAGATCAGGCTAATAGAAGCCACTGCTTTTCCTCAAAACTAGATATACTTCACATTCAGGCGCCTGTTCTTCGCCCTCAAGCTGCCCTGACAGTGTTAATTCCCCATGATGGCAGGTGAGATGAGCATTTTTTTGGGTTTTTAGCACAGTGTGATCACAGTGTAGCACTCACCATCAGGTCCAAGATCTCACATGCATGTCTTCCTTCAAAATATTATAACAGTCAACCCAGCTACCAAAAGAATCAGAAAACATTAAATCTGGGCAATATTTAGGCTGTGAATGAGAGTTTGTCTGCCCAAGCAGAGCTGCATTTCTCTTGTCTGGGTTGGCTTACCTTCAGAAACAGCTACTCCAAACCATCCCTCACTTTCTGCACCTCTTCACACTCTTGGTGTGGCATTGGTGATCCTTCTGGGCCTGTTCCAAGTCAGACTATTCTGAGATTCTGTGAAATACCAAGGGACATGATTCTCCTGAACACTTTGGGGTCTTCTAATAGAGATCAGAATTTCCTCAAAGTAGGGAAGGCTGTTTTGGAAGAGAGTCAGTGTATTGATCAAGGCCATGAGGGAAGGAGGTGCATCCCCTTCAGCACAGACATGAGGGCAGCAGTGCTAAAGGAAAGGAGAACTGAACATATCAGTGTGTCCTGGAAGCCTCTAAGGAAGGAGTATGTTCTCCACCTAAACAAATAGCCTAAAGCACAGTTAGGAGTTTTGTTGTGCCAAAAAAATATTACCCACTGATTATAATTTATTAAATACACACAAAAAAGAAACCAGTCAAAATGTTTGCCTTTGCATAGAAAGGCCCCAGCTAAACATCATCCTGTTGTAAAATACTTTTTACCTGTTTCAGAGGCTCTCCATTGTGGTTAATTTGCAGTAAAGACCAGAGCTGCTGCCTCCCCCTCCACAACACCAGTTTTAGGAGAGCCATGAGAGCCATAGTTCCTATTTGACACACCCTGTGACTGACAAGTGCTATACTAATTATTTCCTTTGACTGGTTGTATTGAGTATTGGCTCTCTACTCCTGAGAAATTAAGACAATTAAACACTGCAACTGTTAGGCACAAAATCTGCAGTGACAACCAAATGACCATGGCTTTCCTGTCCCCCCAAAGAACAAAGTCTCCAGGCACAGCAGGTGACCAGCAAACACTAATGAAGCAGCCAATACACAGAGGAGCCCTTCCCTTGCACACTCCATCAAACTGTCTGAAACACCTCTCATCAAAACATTCCTGCAGGACCACAGGGCAGTGCCAGGTTGGTGTCTTGTGGAGGAAACACTAGAGAGTGTTGTGAGCATACAGGTTTTTCTTTGGGGAGCTCTATTTCAAACAACATGCTCAGGTTTTCTGGATTGTGGCATTTTTAACAAAAATTTGTTTGGGGCTTACCATTGCTGCAAAATGCTGTTTTTACTTTCAGAAATTCAAACCCAATCTTTTTTTTTGTGTTTAGGATTTTTTTTTGTGGGTGGTTTTGTTTATTTTTATGCTCCTGAGATGACATTCTGGTTTGGGATTACTGTTATTATTTTAGAATTTTGATTATTATTTCCATTCCATACAGAACGTAATTTAGATATGTTGACATCTCTAGCTGAATGAAAATATGTTTTTCCAAACAGCTGGGAGTGCTTTAATTGCAGATGGGTCTCAACCAGCTCTTGAAAGCTGTTCCAGTGTAAACCTGACCTCTCTGCCTGGCTCCCAAATTTTGTGATGTACAACATTCAAAACTTGGACCTTCCCCCTCTGAAACACTGTGAATATGTTTTGTTGAAAAATGGAATAATTTTTACTGAATCGTGGACATGGAGTAAAAAGAAAATCACTCCCAGAAATGCTATGATCTGCATGCATTTTTAAGACACAGAGAGTAGATGTGTAGAAATGAAAAAAGTTTTGGTTCAAAATGGTTTATAACAAAATAAGCCCGACAGAAAGCTGATGGTTGTCAGGGGCTTTTGTAGCACCAATGAGAAAAGGAAGTTTCACAGAGATTTTGGAGCTTTGCAGTTCTTCACTACACAGAATCTTCTCGATTTCAGCCACAGTTTAAGCTAGGTCTTCAGGAAAGCAGAAGCACATCCTCCAAAAGATTGTAGGCTAATGTAAAGTTTAATTTAATTCTCAGTTTAATGCCAAGACAGGGGCAAACAATAGAGGATTTTCTGCTCCTTGCTTTCTTGCTATTTATGAAAAAGCAGCTGTAGAGAAAGAAGAATGATGCCAAGCATCTCCTGCCTGTTGTGCTGCTCAGAGCTGTTCCCAAGGGAGGAGAGGTTATACCAGGCGCAGCCAAATTCCAGCTCTGCCATGCACCAGAGGGATTCCCTGTGCCAGGGCTGCCCACAGGACAGGGCACACAGCTGTGAAAGCACAGCTCCTGCTGCCCAGCATCCTTGTCTGCACCACACCCCCTCCAAGCAAAGGTGGGCACAAAGAAACCTCCCCAACATCCAACTTTTGCTCCCAACATTTGTTGTGGTGTCAGTGAGGACTTTGAGGTTAGCTGCCTGTTTATTTGTTTTCCATCCTGGGATGCTGTGTGATCTGTTTTAAGCCTGGAGATGGAGAAAAATGCAGCTCTGTCTTCAGCAGTTTGTGTGAGTGGCAGTGACTGATGCCTTTTGGAGGAGCACCCCAGGGGCCATGAGATGAGTGTAGATTGTGTCTGGGTATTGGCTAGCAGCATTTGTACCAAGCTGGTTTCCATTATTCCACATGTCAGGAGGAACATTTGTGCTTCCAGGCCACTAGATGATGATGGCACTGTAATTACAGCTGCATCTGAATTAACATTCCCACATGAATAAAACATTAGCATGATTATTCTTAGCTTTTTAACCAGTGGTCTGTGGTCTCATCTCATTATAGCTACTTTCTTAACCAAACCAAACCACACACTCTAACAAATGAAGAAGAGAAATAAACACAGAACATCTCTTCACCTTTTTCCCATTTAAGACTGGGAGCTGGTTAAATAATAATGATGTATCTCTGAAAACCAACATGTTGGCAGAATTGTGGCCATAATAGGATATCTGTGAGCTTTAAGCCTTTGCTTCATGTCCATAAAGGTTTGATGCACTTACAACTGAAGACTGGAAATTGAAAATGCTGGATGTGTAATTATGTCTTTTTCTACACAGGAAAACAATTTGCACATTCAAATCTTAGTATTTTGCATTTAAACAAAATCTTTGGGCCACAGGTGGAATGTTTCCATAGGAGCTTGGAGTCCCAAAGGGACAAAGCCAAGTCAAGGCCCCCATTTTGATGTGTTTGAGGTGCAGGAATTCCCTTTGCCCTGCACCCCTCGTGCCAAGGACTGGACGAGATCCCACAGAGTCTCAGGCTCCAAAAGCCTTTTCAGGTGTGTCTGCACTGGAGCCAAAGGTGTGACACCAGCTCAGAGACACATCCCTGAGGTACCTTTCCATGGTGTGCTCTTGCTGTAATCTTGCCTTTCTCAGCAGCATCAGTAGAGGGAAGAAGGACATTTTTTGGTTTGTGGGTTAATGACTCTCACCCAAGTTGAGCTGTCTGTTGCTCTGATTTTAGACTTGGTCAAAATAGAGATACAAAAAAAGATACTATTCCTGGCTCCCTGGGAAACCCTGCAGTGTCACCACCATCCCCTTCTGTTGATGACTTTTAATATTTAGCTAATCTGTTTTTACCTTTTTAAATCCCTTTTAATCAATAATAACTTTTGAATCCTCTTGCTGTTTCAGCCAATGCTTGACATGTTTGTGAAGGTATCAAGGTCTTAGAAGTTTCCTTTAAAATTATGTTTCTGTAGAGAAGACCCTCATCATTTTCTCATCAGAGGAGAAGAGGGTAGCAGGAACACAATTTTAGGACACATCAGGGAATCCTCACCTGAGAGAGAAGGAAAGGCTGCGATTGCTCAGAGCTCACATTTATTTACATGCACGGGTCATATGATGGCTAGACTTAGGAAACCAAGTTCTGCTGTTCTTGAAAGTCCTCTGGCAATTTGGGAAACACAGGTGAGCCTCACACTTCAGCCTGGTACCTTTGTGCAGCGTGTTGAGAACAGGGGGCTTTGCCTCTGTCAGGATCTTCCATTGTGTTTCTGTAAGGGCTGAATGCTCAGACAGTGCAGGCTGTGAAATCTGCTCCTAATGATGAGTTACAGGTGAGCAGCCTGAACCCAGGCTTGACTCATAATGAAAGTAATTGAAGGTAGCTGCCCATTCCCATTCCAGCTATTGCAGGGAGACTCTTCCAGGGGATGCTGTGCCTGCTGTTTTTGCTTCTTCTTGAAAGCTGGATGCTGGGCTGGGCTGGCAATTGTGTGAGAAAAGTAAAACTAGAATTTCTTTTTATAGCAGTCTCAAACCAGACCCAGATAGCAGGATGGGTGACAGGAATGGGGAGTTCCAGCACCAAGAGGGGAGGGGACCACTGAGCCTGTCTTCAAGGATTCAGCTGTTTCCATCATTAGCCGTTTGAGTCTGGTTCAGCAAAGGCATCTTCAAGTATTTGAAAAGATAGGTTTAAGAACAGATGGGCCAAGCTGAGTCTAAATGTCACCAGTCCATGGGCAACTTAACAATTTGGTCTCAGAAATATTCTCTATTACAATTAAACCTGATAATTCCTGGCTTCCCATTCCATTGAGGGAAAACTCTAACCCTTGCAGAGGCTGAAAATATTGGTTATAGATGTTCTGTTGGGAGGATGACAGCTTTGGTCACACAAGAGCTTTCTTCCATGGTAGCTGTTCCTGGTTTGGATTATTTCTTTTTTAAACAAACAACAGCAGAAAACCCCTCATTTAAAAAAAAATGCTGGATTAGCCTCCTGAGAAACTGGCAGAAGAATCTGCCTTTGCCCTCCCTTAAATTATATGTTGTGCTCCCCTCCTGGTACAATAAAATAAAATGAAAAAGAATCTTCTCCATTTTTCTTTCACCAGTGTGTTAGGATATTGTCAGGTCAGCCCTGGTGGTGGGGTAGCAGATGACTAATAGCTGTGGTTTTTAATTAAATGTTATCAGAAGAGGATGATAGATTAGCACCACTACCCCCTACATTTCCCAGAACATTTCAAAATTACTTTTTGAAAAATGGACTTAAAAAGAAGAAAGAAGGGGGAACCATGAAACAATGGTGGGAATTCCTTGTCCTTGCTGGACTAGAACAAAAGCTTTCTGTCTGTCAGAGAAGGAAAAGCTTATTTATTTGTTAAAATTAAACCCAGTGCAGGCTGGCTTGTACCTGGCTGGGATTTCTGCAGCAGAGCTGGACCTCACCTTCTCAGGTCTCTGTTCCTGCAGGCATTTCTAAAGAGGAAATGTAGGCATTTGGGTATGTAGTGCTGTGGCACCTGGAAATGATAAAACATGGGATATCGAGTGAGCCCTGCATTTCTACTGCCTAGAGATTTACAGGGAGTAGGTGGGGGAATATCTGAGCCAATGGAAGGGAAAAAAAGTATTTTTTAAATCCAGAAGTAGCTAATAATTAAAAGCTACCATTTTGTCCCTACATGAAATACAAGTTCAGAGTCTGAAATTTTTCTTTAGGCAGGCACCAAGCTCAAATAATTTCAGTGCAGGTGGCAGGATCTCTGTTTTCTGTGGGAAGATATTTGGTCCTTTCTCCTCTGCTCACCTTTTTGTAACAAGAACTAGTTATAGCACTCAGGCAGTGAAGATAGAAGAACACAATCTCTAGACCCACCTTACCCTTAAAAAACAGCTTAAGAATATTTTCATCAGAAAAATAAAGACCTTTAAAGTAACTAAATCCTTTCAGAGGATTGGGTTTGGATTGTTCTTCTCAGAATAGGAGCTGAAACTCTTCTTTAGCTTCATTTTAGGTCCCTGAGTGCAATTCTGGATGCTGGCCAAAATGAACAAGTGATGGGGAATAGGGGTGCAATCTATAAATAAAATGAGCACATCATTAACTTTTTATCATAATTGTAATTTTTATTAGTCAAGGTTTTGGCCCCCAGAAGCAGGGGCATTTGTAACGAAAAAGACACAAATAGCTTGTAAGTCAGGCTATAAATACGAGGCACTGGAAAACTGGGCTAGTGCCCAGACAGATGATTATTTTTTAGAATAAATTTATTTATATTTCTCCCTTTCAACCAAAAAGGTGTATCAGTGCTTAGTGACAGAAAAACCCCCATCTTTATCCTTATCTTTTTTTTTCTGCTGCACATGTATTTTTTTTCCTGAGTTCCTTCCATCTTTGGCTATGGCATGCACATCCCACATAACACAGATACAATTTCAAAGCAGTGGTAATGGCTATTAATGTTAAAATGCTGATTTCCCAGTTGCCTTGTTGAAACAGCCTGAGCTGCAGCACACATGCCAATAAAATCCCACTTTACATATAGTGGTAGGTGAAAATATGATAGAGGTTCCTTTCTCTGCCAGCTATTTAATTTCTGTCCAAGGAAACTCAAGTGAGGTGCAGTTCTCCTACAGATGCTGATTAATTCTTAGGTCCATTTAGAGCGTGCTATTGCATGAAAACAGAAGAACCTGTGGGAGTTGGTATTTCCTTGATTTTTTTTTTCTCCTGGACCTGCACTGAACACATATTGAGTGCATCAAAATGCCACTTCAGGAGTGAATAAAAGGAAAAAGCTGCTACATTGCTGGAAAGGAGCCTGCCTCAGAGTTTACCTACTTTGCATTAAGGATGGTGACACAAACAGAGGGGCCTTGTGCTCCTGTCAGGGTGCCCTGTGGCCAGTGACAGAAGCATGGGCAGTTCTAAATTAAAAGAACATTTCTGTATTAATTTATCACTCTGCTTACACAGGGCTAAATATTTTCCAGGAGCTGCTACTGAGCCTCAGAGAGCTGAGGGAGCTTAAATGGTTGTGAAAGAAATACAGTTGCTTTCCTGATGTGATGTATTTGGCCTCATGAAAGGGCATTTTGTTTAGGTAGTGCACAGAAATCTTAGAAAGTGCCTACGGACACAGATATGGTCCCTGGGGCAAAGCAGAAAACCTGAGCAGAGAAAGCATCATAAATCATGGGCCTTAATGTGCAGCTCATAAATCCAGTGTTTGTAGGGAGCTCTGATAAGGCAGGATGATGTTGGAGCACTTTCACTCCACAGAACAGAGCATGTGGCACTTGCATCCACACAGCAGTGAAATGAGCTGAGATTTGCATCTCATTTTTCACTCTGTGCCATGGGTGGGGCAGATTCTGATCATGACTACAGGGGGTGTAAATAAGAGAGAGGCCCCTGGTTTCACAAGAGTGACTCCAAATGTAAATCTTCACTTCTGGGATGGGGAATAGACTCTGAATTATGTTCATTTACATGAGATAATCATATCAACCTATGAATCTGTAAGTCAAACATCTGTGCTTGTTACTCACAGTAATTTGTATGTATACATATGAATGCTTATTTGATATTTGCATATCAGATATTTGCATATTGTGAAGGCAAAATGTGATATACACCAATCAGCTTTCATGTGTCTGAGTTGTTACTAAAGGATGGCTGGATGCTGCTTAGATAGCCAGTCTGATAGCCAAGGAAACCCAGATTTTCCCAAGCAGTCTGTGCGTAACTCCTCAGGAACCATTAGGTGCCCTTCCTAATGGCAACATTTGCAACAATTTTGGGGTTTGGGTCTTTCAGTTAAAGTGAACATCCTATCCTAATATTTGAAATAAAACTTCCTAGATATCTTCTTTTCCTCAAAGTTTTAACCCATAGAGAAAGGAAATGAAAGGGAGACCATTATTATTGTATTTTCTGCAATAATGAGGAAAATTTTAATGAAAAATCTATCTGTTCAAGGTAAGGTGCATCTGTGGGATCCACTGAAAGGAAAAGAAATTGCATTGTGCTCAAGTGTTAAACTCACAGGTTTTTCTTGGCTCCCAGCATTCCTGATGGTGATTCAGAGTGCCTGTGATCTTTATCAGCCCTGGGGATGCCACTGAAATAACAGAATGTTTTGGGTTAGAAGGGACCTTAGGGACACCACCCCTTAGATTATGATGGTCAGAGCCCCATTCAACCTTGAACACTTCCAGGGATGGGACATGCACAAACTGGGAGAAAATCCGTGTACCTCTCAGACTTACTCTGTACTTACATCAGCGTAAGTCAATAGATTTTGACCCAAGAGACTTGTTGTGGGAAAAATATTCTAGCTGGCATGGTGCAGGCTAGACAAGTAATCAAATATCCTACCTTCTTCATTCTTTCTTGCTGCTTGGGCATTGGCAGAATTATTAAATAATCCCTCTAAATTAAATTTCTCTTTCATTTTGTGAACATCATATGGATATCTGTGCTTTCAGGACATAACTGGAAGAGTGGCTATGAAGATGATTCATTTTCCTTATCCATTTTAACTTGATAACCACAAAAAGCAGTAGATGCTTTCTATTTTTTCCAGTACAACAAGCAGTAGCATATGTTTACTGCACAATAATTTATTCTAACAGAGGAAGATGATATTTCCCTAATGACTCATGTTTCTGAGAAATATGAAGTGTCTCTCCCTTTACATCTTTTCTCATCTCTTTTGGATGAGAAATCATTGCATTCTTTTATCTGTCTCAGATGGATCCAACAAAGTTACTATAAAGCTCCAACTCTTTGTGTTCTCAATGAGCCCAGCAATGACCTCTTCTTGTAGCATCCAGTCTTTCACTTGTACATTTTTATTTATCTCCTGCAGCAAGCTGTTATGTAAATTTTGTGGTTTGGGTGGGGGTCTTAATCTACAGAGTTTGTAGATTAAGACCCCCACCCAAGTGGGGTCCTTTAAAGTCTCCACCCTTTAAAGTCTCTTGTCTTTAAAGAGAACTCGCTCCAAAGTGTGGCTCTAGCTGCCGCACAGTGCTCCACACAGAAGTGAAAGCTACATCACCAATCTGGAAATGCATGTTGTTCCATATTGCTTCTTTCCTATGTCTGGAAGCTTTTTTCCTAATTTTGAAAGGGGTTTTTTTTGGGGTTTTTTTTTGTTTTTTTTTTTTTTTTTTTTTTAAGCAGAAACAAATCTTTGAATCCCTGGGGCTCTCACTTGGCCCTCTTTGCTGAATGGTCCTGACAAAATCATTGGAGGGCCAATATATGGAAAAACCCTTTGATCTCATATTCCTCATTTACAAAGGAAGGATGCATGTTAGAATATTGTGTGAATGCCAGAATTCTGACCAAATTCTTGAAGTGTTGTAGCAAATACCTGCACTAGTGGAATGCCACTCCTTGGATGCAGTTTGCAGCGAGCAGCAGCGTGTCAGATGTCAGCTGTGCCTTGGGGAGCTGAGCTTCAGCCTGGAGTATTTTTTCCTCATGAAATCAAAGATATTAGAAACGAAAAAAACCCTGTAAACAGCCAAAACCTGAGGCCACTCTGCACCCGTCATCTAGGGAGAAGCCTCTTCTCCTTGAGCAGAAGAGTTTTTTGCATCTCTGTGTTGAGATTTTCATCCTGAGAACCAGAGACACCACAGGAAGGACTTGGACACAGTGGTGCAGACACAGAGAGCCAATCTCTGTCTCATCTGGTTGTTTTTTACTGTGTGGGACCCTCACTGAGGGGGTTCTGTACCTGCTGCCCTGCTTTGCTGTCTGGCTGCTCACTGCTGCCTGCTGGCCCCCAGCAGTGCTGCTGTCTCATTTTCTCTAGGAATCAGCTACCAACACCCCTGTCCTCCATGCAGATGATCATGAGCAGGTTGTTCCACTCCACAGCATGCACAAGATATCCAAAGTATCCATCCCACCTCCTTTTCCTCCCCTTCTTGTTCCCAGCACTGGGAGCAATGCCTTAACTTAGGTGTAGTTTCTGGCCCAGGTTCTTTACTCTGTTGCAGTCATAAACTTTAAATCTCTCTGTGCTATTCTGTGTTTTCTTTTTTTAGGAGAAATACTTCTCCAACACAATAAAACAACATCTGTGAAATAGATTTCCGTCTTCTCCAAGGTCTCTTTCATTTCTTCCCACTGTTCTTCATTACAGTGTTCTTTCTTTTGGACTCCTCTCCTTCTGGGAATCATTTAGAGATACAGAGGCATCTCCTTCTCTTCCACAAGCTTTTCAAAGTTTAAATCAGTGCTTGTTGCTGGGAAACAATATTTGTTTTCTTTGTCCAGTGAGGGGCCAGTACCTAGTTCAGGTTGCTGGCATCTCAGAGTATTAGAAATCACTGTGAAGGCCTTTTTGGCAATGCCAGGCATAGAATGCAGCAGCTCCATCCTTTGGTGGGGACAAGGCTGGTTTCATTGGTGCCATCAGCTCAAGGTGGTGGGCCAGGCAATGCATCACACAGGCCAGAGCTTTTCCTTAATCAGGGAAATGCCAAGAAATGTAATGGGAAGGAGAATGACCCACTGCAGAGCTCACAGTGGTTACCTGAAGGAGGGAGGGTGCCTTACGTGGAGCCTGTGTGACTCTTCCAGGCTGGTGGCATTGACTGACTCCTGGTCCACAGAGCCCTTCCCAAACCTCCATGATGGGGCCTGGATCCCTCGTGGAGCTCTGAGTAGCTGCATTTTGCATATCAGGCTTTATTTATTTGGGGTATTTCCTTCTCTTTCTGTCCCCTTGCTTGCAGAGGTGCTAAGTATTAAAATAACAGTGAGGAAGGGGAGAATTCACATCTTGGCATTTCTCAGTGAAAGTCTGCCAGACATTTAATAAACTGTTTTATGTTGAAAACATTTGAAGAATGACTCTGCAAACAGTGATAATACTTACTCATTAAGCTTTCAAACAGCCTGGCCTGACAGCTTTAACCTTTGCACCCTGCAAGTGAAAACATAAGGCACAAGTAAAACCCTTCCCTGCAGTAACTCCAGAGGGCTGAGTAGTGGATTACACCAGGTATGAATTTACCCCCTGGCATTTGGTTCATTTCTAGCAGCAAGTCATCATGGCTTGGTTGGAGCCCCAGTGCCTGATATAAGACTCCCAATAGAGTTAATTACTCAGCTCTTTACAATAATCCATCGCCCAGTCAACCCACAAAGCATTTCGTCACAGTAGCAGCCTGAATGTTCAGTTAGGGGACCAATTAATCAAGCTGGCATTAAAAAAAATATAAAACCACATTTTATAATAGTGTAAAACATCAATGTATTAATTTGAGTTGCATTTGGCATATGCAGACATGCACGCACAGTATCTCTACAGCTTGATTTATTAAATTTAAAACTGAATGATTTTGGAAATCAATTTTATTAGCCTTCATTATTTTAAAACATAAAATAAAAAGAAAGCATTACTTAATAATGGCTTTTAAATTCTATATAAAGATGCCCAAAGGAAAAATATAGAAACCCTGGTGCATTGTACATTATCCTTTTCTTTTTTTCATGGACTAGCTCAGTGATTTGGAAAAAAAGTGATGTGAGTTAAGGAGTGTGTAAAGAGATGAAGCTGTAGGTATTGCCACTTGTCCAGTGTGTGTGGGAATGAATGGAAGCGATTCCTTTTTCCCCAGCATGCCTTGGATCAGAAAACATAAATAGGTGGTATCTGTCTCACTTACCAGCAGCACCTCAACTAAAAGAGAAACTGAATGAGAAGCTGTCTTTTAAGAGACAAGAGCAAATCCCTTCTTTATTTGCAGCTGTTTCTCTATCCAGGGTTACACTGTGGGGAGGGGGAGCAGAGCGTGGAAAGGGACAGATTAGAAATTAATGGAACAGAGATAAAAGTGTTGCACCACTGAGAACCTCTGCCACAAGCCGTTCCCAAAGGCAGGTAACGGGATCCCTCTCCACCTGTGCAAGGGGGAGGCCAAAAGCAGAGGTTTGCTGGAGGTTTGCAGCAGCCAGGTGGGCAGCATTTCACCTCCAAGGGGTTGATATTACAGGAGCAGCAACCAGTGCAGGTCACCGTGTCTGGAGCGTGGTGTGACACTCACGGAAAGGCCTTGCCCTGACAGCGAGCATGGCCTGGGGGCTGAGGTGCCTGGGAGGCTCTAGGTTACACACTGCAGCTCCTGCCTTGTCAGGACCCAGGACATCCCTCTGGCAGCCCTGGACTGCCACGACGCCTGCCAGGGGGCTCAGAGACCCTGGCACAGAGCCCAAGATGCCCCTGTGGTTTTGATTATGATCACTGTGGAGCAAGTTACCAACCTTATATGAGGATCTGCAGGCCACGACAAATTAAGTAGAATGATAGTGAATTTATCACAGGGTGAAAAAGTAGATTTTGGGGTTTCTAGAATGGAGGTTCAGGGGGGAAGATGGAGGGATCTGAGCATGTTCTGCCTTTCTCCTTCTTCTTCTTGGCCTCCATCTTCTGCTGTGATGGTGGCACTTTTAGATTGCTTTAGAGTAGAAGCTCACTGTCTAACACAGGTGATAGGTATTGGAAAGTAATTATAAACATTGTACACGTAGTTTTTAGTATAAAGACATAACGCTGCCCCAGGGGAGGCAGAGTGCCTCTGACTGTCTTGCTGAGTGGACCTCGGCTGGACAGGAGAAAGAATTTTATAGATAAGGAACAATGAACAACCTTGAGACCAAGAACTGAAGAGCTCTGACTCCTTCTTCAAGCACCAGGCTGGGAAAAGAGACTTTCTAATGCATCTCAGGGTCACTCTGACCAGCTAGAGACCCCAACACTGCCTTTGTCCTCTGCCTGTGCTGCCTTCCTCCACTGGAGGTGAGGAATCTGCTGTGCCTGGGAACTGCTCATCAGCAGAGATGTTAGACTGGGGAAGGACTTTCCCTGAAAAGTTCACTGCATTTTTCTGGGCTTTTGATTGGAAAAATAAGCAAAACATTTTCAATTATTAAAACTTTAAACATACACACATAGAGATATAAACATATATTTGTGTATATATTTGCCTGAGAAAACATCATTAAGTATGCTTCCACAGGAAAGTTTTAACCACTCACAGGTCTTAAGGTACCCTTACTTTTGAGATCTGCAGCAGATAACTTGGAACCAGTGCTGAGGGGGCTTGGCTCAGGAGCAAACTCAGAGGCAGTGTAAGACAGCTCCATAGGGTTTGGTGCTGACAGAGGCATTGCAGCCAGAGGCTGCAATACAGCCATGGAAAGATGAAAAATCAAATGGTGATTATGGATTTGCTGGTGAAATTCCCATTATCAACATCATTCTATCCTGGTAAGAACTCTCTACCTTTGAAGGATCCTGAAAGGCAGAAATGGGGATTTCTCTGGAAGACCTGCTGAAGATTTTTTTCAAAAGCAGTATTTGAAGAGACTCACCTGCTTTTGCCTCAGCAAGCCCCAAGAGCTGACCTCTGCAGGAGAGTCTGGACTTTTGGTCAAGAACAATGCCTGTTTTATTCTGTCTATTGAATCCTGTTGGAGTTACTAAAGACTGCAACAAGGAACATGGCAGGGCTGTGGGTGCTGGCAAGCCAGGACCTCAGTGAAACCCAAACTCTGCCTTCCCTGAGTGTGTACAGGAGGCAGCTTCCCTGTGTGCCACTGTGATTTATCCAGAGAAAGATCTCTGTCTGCTGCCTTCATTTCCACTAAGCCTCCTTCCTTTTGCCTCAGGTTCAACTTCTCAAAATGTGGAATTTTTCTTTTTGGGGGGGGTGGAGGGGGAGGGTTTTCCCTCTCATACTATATTCCTTCTTTGATTTTTTGTTGAGTGGGTTTTTTATTTGTTTTTTTTTAATTTTTAAATTTTTTTGAGAAGGCAATCACAGGATCTCATCTGAACTCTCTTGTGGTAAGACATTAATCTGCATTTCATAATGTCTCAGAGCAAACAGTGCTGGAGTGAACATAAGCTCTCCCCATCCATACTCAGCTCCTCTCTGCAAACAGAGATGACATTTTTGTGTACAGCAGGCACAAAAGAAGTAGAGGGGTTCAGTCTGGGAGGGTTTTTGTGCTTGCAAAGTTCCCCTACTATTTTATAAAATGAAGACAAGTCCAGCTGGGCTTCAAATACCAAGAACATTCCAAATGGTTGTTAGCTAAGGGGCAGCATCAGTCCCTCTGGGATGGGGTAAGGGGATGGAGACAAAGTGATTTAGGGTAAACTGGAGCAAATAAACTTTCCAGCTAGGATTTATTAAAATTATTCCTCATTTACCTTAATTCTGCTGTTTAATTTTCATCCTAACTCCTTTCCCAGTATTTGTAGCTGCTACCTGCTATGCTGACTGGGGCTGCTTAAGCTGGGCAAGGTCATCTGACATTACAACTGGTGTAATGAGTTCACAGTGCTGGGAACTGCCTTACCAGGCCACTCCAGGTGTGGCTCTGGGTGGCATCACCTTACCCTAAGGAGGCACACTTTCCCAGCTGAAGAGACTCCTCTCCAAGGAAAAGGCTCCTGGTGTTCCACAGCTGGGAAAGGGTCTCTTGGCTCCAGGAACAGTGCAGGGCCATGAGGAGACACAAAGCTGGCTGGGAAGGAAAGGGGAAGGGTAAGTCTGCCATCTGTGGACAGTCACTCCTTCTCCCAAACAACATTCCTGCCATGAGAGCAGGAGCAGCAGGCTCAGCTCTGCAAGTCTCCTGTTCCATTTTTATCCTTTTCTCTTTGTCACCTTCTTTTGAGAGGGTCACAGGAAAGGATCTTGGCATCCATGATTTGACAGCATTCAGCTTTGCATATAGAGCTGAGAAATCTTCAGGATGTCCTGCTGAGCACAGGACATTTGGGCTGGCTGGGAGCGGCCCTGGGATCTCAGCCTCTCACTTGTTGAGCCTTGACTTGTCTTCAGCACCTGCTCTGCAAGCACAACCAAAGCTGCTAAAGCTGGCCTTTGATAATGCTTTCCATGGCTTCCCAGGCCATGGAAAACTTGTCTAAGCACAGGTAATGGTCATGTGTGGCTGAGTGCAAGCAGAAGAGAGTGTTCATGGCATTGTGGTGGCTCTGCACAAGTTTTTGGCCTCCAGCTCTCTTGGAAAAAAATCCTTGTCTTCTCTGAGGGCTCTGCCCTGCCTGTGTAACCTCAAAAAGCTGAAATTCATACCTCCTGAATCCTGCAAAAGCTCAAGCCCGTGAAATGAGCTGAAAATAGACTCAGGCTGCAAAACACAGTGCCAGACATGGATTCTCTTAAAGTTTGGTGTATTCAATGCTGGGAATTCACTTCCACCCATGCCAGAGGTAACGGGATTAGCTCTGAAGCCCTGATCCCACTCCCTAACCTTCCCAGAGCTCAGGGCAGCCTGGGCTCCTGGTCTGAGCTTCAGGCCTCTCCAGCTGAAAGTGTTTAAATAGGAATGTCCATCACCCAGTGTGAATAAAAGTGAGAGTGGCGCTTTTAAAAGAGAGCGATGACTTGATCAAAATGCTGCTTTGTCATATCTGTTTCATAAAAATTTGCCCCCTCCAGGCCAATCCAGCTTGATGTCAATGGTGAACGCCAAGCACAGCCTTGTCTTGGTGAGCGCCGCACAAAGCCTTAATTTCACAGCCTTCAAACAACAGTGAAAAATCACCAGGAACTTTCTCCTCGGGTCTGGGATCTCCCTAGCAACCGCAGGCCAAGCATACTGTAATTCAATTTACGCCTTGAACTCCTTCAGGAGTCTCTTCTTTAAAATCTGTCACAGTCAATGTGCCTTGGGAAACTATTATAAGTGCCTGAACCTTTGACCAGCGGAGAAAGTAAAGCGTTGGTATAAATCTCGTCAGCATGTTTGGTCTGTTTTTATGTTGGGAGTATGGTACATTTAACATTCATCCCGCAGCCTCCACCTCTTTTCTGCTTGGGAAAGGCACCCTGCATCTGTCACACTGTCTGCGCTGAAACCGGGCCGGCCATCCCTGAAAGGAGGCGCGGGGGAAATGCCTCCGCTCAGCCAGAAGAATTGCTTTATGTGGAAATGCACTGACATGGCCCTGGGCTCGTTGGGAGACAGGGGGTGTCATGGGAAAGATAAGCAGGAGTGACCTGGCAGGTTTGTGAATGTCTCAATCGGGGGCTGAAGTGGGTTGAACAAAAGAGTGAAAGCTTAGCAGGAAAACACAAATGATAATGAACTGCTCGCTGTGTTTAAATAGCCATCCCCAAATAGTTCTGCAGTGAACATTGTCAAGTTACTTGAGTCAAAGTGAGGTTTATAGGCCTGTAATTTTGGGGGTTATTTGTTCATGAGCCCTGTGTGAGCATCTTGGAAAAATTACTGCTTTTGCTGACAAATGCCATTTTTAAATTAACCATCCGATTCGATGTGTTATAAATAGGATCCTTTTCTCTCTGTTAGCTCTGTGTCTCCAGTGTGGTCAAAAAGAGAAGGGATGAGCTTTTAATGAGTAATGCTTGGTGGGAAACATGTTGGCATTGAAATCTAGGGGCAGGTTTAGGCTAGCATCAGTTGGTGGGGTGTATACCCAGGGACAAGAGGGGATTTGCTCCCTTCAGGGTGCTGAGAGCCTCCATGCAGAGCACCTAACAGGAAATGACTGCTAAAGATAATTTTCAAGTAATTACTTGAACGTATTCCATATTCCAACTCAATCTGAGTATTTTGTCCCAGGAGCCACACCCTATCAGCTGGGAATAGCAAGTCTGTGTACTGAGAGGGTATTTTCCAGAAGGACCAAAATTAGACATCACTTTTCCACCCTCCTCTCTCACTTGGCTGTGCAACCACATCCTAAATAAAATGACGTAGCAGGGTAACTCCAGGATGCACCTATGCAGTGGTTATTATGGATGGCTGGTCCAAGTTGAAATTGCTGATTTCAGAGCATCAGGGAGTGGCTCCTAAGGAAAATTCTGTGCTCAGCCCACTCAGCCTCTGCTCACAGAGTGGCTTCAGCTCCAGCCCTGCTAGAGACATGGAGCAGCAGCCAGCAGTAAGTGGAGTACCTGTGTGAAATCCCACAACCCCTGAGGGGGCAGGCTTCGTGCTCACTACAGGGCTAGATTTGATCTCAGCAGTCTTTCTTCACATTGCTTAATACAACCATATTTATATTTTCAGTCCTGCTGTTCACTTTGATCTCAGGGAAGCACTGTAATGCAGGCTGGGGATGGTATTTGGCTGGGCAGTAGCTCCATCTACCCTTAGAGAAGAACAGCCTGGAACTTTTTCCAACACTTGGAGAAGTACTGAGATAAGGACGTTTAAAAATCAGCAAGGTTCTGAATCTGTGTCTGCAGCTAAGTAGAGACTTGGCATCATTTTATGGCTGGAAGAACCTACTCTGTCTCCAATAAGGCTTACAGGGATTTGGCATTGCAAAGTGGCTGCTGAAGGGCAGACAGGGCTGTGGAGAAATGGCCAGGCAACATGCAAAGCCATGGAGCTGGGCACTGCACTGGCAGCGCAGCAAAGCTGGAGCAAATGCCAGCAAATCTGAGTTGAGTTTTACCTTTCTCCTGGTATTTCTGCTTTTCCCACGCAGCTGTGCTCACTGGCCGTGTGGGTCTGAGTCACAGCCCTTGTCTGTGTTCCTGTGTGCACTGGCTGGTACAGGGAGGACTTAGGTGTAATAACACCCTGTCACTATTCATTACAAGCACAAAATTGCAGCTGGAAGACCCACGGGTTCCCACGAAAGCAAGGCTGTCTTTCATCTTGTTGTCTCTGCTTTAAATCATTCCTCACTGTTCAGGCAAACTGAACAAACAGGTGGGGGAAAAAAACATGTATTACTAATTAACTAGAGATCATTGTTGTACACCAAACAATAATATCAAAACTCATCCATTACAGTGGAGGGGGACTGTTTATAGAGGCATTGATGCATAAAACATTAGCAGCATATCTTTAACCGTTTCATGTCCCTAGGAAAAGTTAAAAATACTTTAATGCTGGGGTAGATTTCATTCTCAGAGAGGTGTAAAAGTGGGTTACTACATCGTGGTTAAAATTGGGCACCCAATTGTTTAAGATAAGTCAAGATAAGTCTGCCAGGATGGCCATCCCCACCCCACAGGTCACTCTCAGAGGCTCCGTGGTAGCCAGCTGGGGCACTGGGGATGCCTGGATGCTTCAGACCAAAACTTGAAGCATTTGCAAGAGCAGGGAAGAAGATTATGGTAACTGCTTTGCACTAGTGGCATGTTGCTGGCTCTACATCAAGAGAAAAAAAAATTAAATAGAATTTATCTTTCTCTAAAGAGTTCACTAGCCAAGTTTTAAGGGAGTTATCTTTTTTTCATCTCCTGTTCGCTTGACTGTATAAATACAATACCTGCTTGAGAAAGGAACAACAGTGCTCCTTTCAGCCTTGCAGGATTTCAGCTCGCAGTAAGTTTATCTGACATCTCTCCTGATTAGCTGTGAACTTATCTCGAGCAAGAGAGAGGGGTGGAGAGAGGGCAGGAGTGAAGAAGATAAGCACCAAACAAAAGATGTTTGTCTCTCTCTCTGAGTGCTGGCTTGAACCAGCCCAGTCTGTCAGGTACTGAAATACGAAGTAGCACGTGAATTTTGCAGCAGGGAGCAGGAGGAGAGCCTGGAATATAAACTCATTTTAGACACCAAATATGTCTTTCTGTTATTTTTCTTCCCTGACAAATTGTATGGCTAATTCCATGCATTCAGTGGGGAAAGCGCTGTTAGCCGGTAAGAGCTTGCTTTGAAGTGCAGTAGAAGATTCCCAATGATTACAAGTAAGTGTGGGCCAGAGGAAAACTGATTCCATTTCCAGCTGAATCCTGAAGCTTGAAGACTTGAGGATGCAAGGCCGAGGTTTTCCTGTAGGGCCTGAGGGAACCTGTGATCGGCTTTAGACCACGATCCAATCCCCAGTGAATGTAATGAGAAAGGCGTTGTCCACCTGAGTGGTTTGAGGAGAGATCCAGGCACTTTTGCCCACTCTCCACCACCTATGAAGCAGTGGACATCAACTGAAGTGATGCCACAAATGCAGTTCTCACCACCATGAGGTGTTATGCCAAAAGTATAAACTTATTCAAAAGTGTTTAGACAGAAGTCCAAAGGACAATTTCTTCAGGAGCTTGTTAACATACAGATGCAAAAAAAGTCTTGAGGAGAGCAGGAGATCCCTGAGCTTCAGCAAAGTGCCACAGGAGGTGTCATGCTCACCTGCCTCAGGCTTTGTCTCTGGGTATCTGCTCCTGAGCACCTCTGAAGGACACCAGGAGAGCTGCCCACTTCTTCTATCCCCATTCTTACAGAATCCAAAATAGAAGCAGAAAACTTCTTGCGAAATTGCCCATATTTTTTCAATTGAAAAGAAGAATAGCTTTAATGAAAAGGAGCACAATGTTCAGTCCTGGCTTTGTGCCTGAAAGATAGCTGTTTTCTGGATGCTCTCTGCTGTGGTGTCTCACATTACTCAGGGGCTTCCCCCTGCTGTAGACAAGAAGCTGTTCCAGAATAACCCTGAAGCAAGAGTCATTCCTGAAATAACTGTCCCTGAGTAACTCCATGTGTGGACATTTTATTCCCAGTTACCAGGATCTTCTGTTGGTGGATTAGCCTAAAATATCTTTCTTTTTACCAAATAAGAGTCTTCATCTATGGGTTATTCAATAACTATTGCTCTCTTGAATTTACCTCACCTTTAACATGACAGACCTTTCAAGTAAAAAGGGGCCCAAGGACACAAGTTTATGTGCTAACTGCTGGCGCATGCTGATTATTCATCATTTCACAATATTAATAAAGTTTTACCACACAAATGGCTTTTTCTGGAGTCACTAAAAGTGCTTTGAGAAATCACAGTGGAGTAAGCAGCCTTATTTCCATCGCACAACCAGGAAAAACTGAGGAACAAACACAATGGGCATGATATTCTAAAATGATAAGCAATCTGAGATGTTCCATTTTGATCAAAACCTAAGAGCAAGAAGAGGCTGAACTTAAGATAATGGTGAACATCTGAACTTGGGAAACAGACCTTCTAAAAGGTCCCCTGTTTGTACCCAAGACTGGATACAACAAAACTTTCTTGTCAGTCCTGAAGATGTTGGCTCTGATATTATTAATATCATTATTGATACATTCCAATAGAGATTTGGAGGTTCTCATTCCTTACACACTTTTCAAACATATGGCAGAGTGGTGCCTGACCCCAAAAGCTTGTTCTTCAGACAACAACACATAATCACTGGAGAGACACTGGGCAGAAACTGAGGCAAAGGAAAATCAGGTTTGTCCATTTCTGAGATGCTCAGGGAGGTGGCAGAGTGCTGCCTGCTCAGCTGCTCTTGGGCTGGATTTTCTCATCTGCTTTGGACAACAGGAAGGAGTTGGTGGAAAAACAAGGTCAGACTTTGCAGTCATTTGGTGGGAACTCTTAATTTTCCCCATTTGGCAGTGAAACTGTCTGAAAAGCACTTCTTGGAAAGCACAGGTCTGGCCTCATCTCCCCCACCTGCCTAGCAACTTCAGGCAAGGTTTGGGAAGCAGCACCAAGTCACTTTCTTTCTCCCTCAGCCATTTCCCCTTCTCCCAGGCCACAGTCAGCATTGAAGTTTGTCTCTTTCCCCCTCTCTTTCTTCTGTTGCAACGCCAGTGGTGTCTCCTGGCACTTTCTGAGGTGAAGTCAGATTTTGGCACCATCTCTTCAGCTGTGATGAAAGTTACAGCAGGGAGGGTAAGTGGAATTTGATAACAAAAGGCCTCGAGAGGCCTTTTCATCTTTGAACCACTGGCAGTGCCAATAAAGTCCTGTTTCTATCTCAGCATCAACATTCACAATTGTGCAAAATAATAAAATGGGAGATAAACAAAGAAGAATTACTGCAGTGAATCTGTTAAATTATTTTTTTTTACGAGATTCCAACAAATTGCTTAAAACACTTCTTAAACTGCCTTTATTTTCAGGAATGTAAATACTATGAAGGACATATTGAACAGTGGCTGGCATGTCAGGAGTACCAAAGACAGAGTCATAATCCTCCCCCTCATTCTTCCTGGCTAAATATTCTTATGTGGTCAGAGTGACCTACTGTGCAGTCCTGTCAATTTCTAAGTGGTTTGAGATAACTGTCCCTTGATCAAAATGGAAAGTTTGTGGAAAATTTCTGAGAAATAAGCATTTTGAAAAACCATGGACAGCTGGCAATGAAGAAAATATGTTCTCCTCCCCTGCCCATGCTGAAATTCTATGCTCAAATGTAAATATAATTTGAGCATAAAGCAGTAAATTTTTTGAGCAGCAATCTAAATAGTGGCTAAAGAGGGAAAAAAAAATTCAGACTGAACTCTACTGACCCCTGTGTGTATGTATTTGACAATATAGCATCTCTAGCCAAGGTTTAAAAATGGTGCACTCTTGCATCAGGGGGTAGACTGGACCTTATTTCTAAACTGTGCGGCAGTATTAGACAGGCTCATTTATCTTTTGTTTCTTCAGTTGGGTTTCACAGAAATAAAAGGGATGCCTTTGCCAAAGCACATTTTTCAGAGTGAATAATGATGAAAAAGATGTGGTGTTCTGTTTGCCAAAGTGCAGTATTCGGCACTAACGCACAGAGGCCTCCTGTGGTGGGAATGTCCAAACTGGGAGGACCTGGGTGAGGTACAGTGAGTGGTGGGACTGCTTCAGAGGACCTCAAAAGGTTCATCACCAGCTGAGAGAAAAGAGGCACTGGGCTGGCAGCAGCCTCATTTTGCTCTTCAGATGAGGCCTTTTTCTTCTGCCCCACACTGGGGTGGCAGGGCACAGCCCCCCCTGTCACAGGCTGTGAGGAGGGAGGTACAGCTGTGATTGCTGGGAAAGCCTTCTTCAGAAATGAAATTAGAAATGTAACTTTGCTGGATTGGGACATAAATGTTTTTGCTTGGTTATATTTTGGTTTTAGTCCATATCCTTCTTAGAATCTGCTAAAGATTATGTTGATTGGTTTGGGGTTTTTTTTAATAATACAAGAATCCAAGAGGGAGAAGAAATTCTGCACTGAATATAGATTTCGCTGTGATGCTGATAGTGATAATGGTCTCTCCATATCCTTCTTAGAATCATAGAATCACAGAATGATTTGGGTGTGAAGGGACCTTAAAGATCTCCTGGTTCAAATTCCCTCTGCTATGGGCACTTTCACCAGACCAGGCTGCTCAGGGCCCTGTCCAACCTGGCCTTGAACACTTCCAGAGATGGAGCAGCCCCAGCTTCTCTGGGCAATTTGTTCTGGAGCTTCACCACACTCTGAAAAAAGAATTCCTTCTTAACATCTAATATTCATCTAATTCTTCAACAGCCCTATTCTGACAACCTGGGAGAGATTGGAAGTTTCTCCACATTGACTTTTCCATTGCTCCTGCAAACCTCCCACCGATTTCCAGAGGGAGAAGTCAATGGGTCAGATAATTCCTCAGCATGGACATTGCCATGGCGTCCTCTTGGTGATGCCTAAAGCATTTGCCATGAATTTCTAGCAAAATTTGTGATAAATGCCTTCTCAGCCACTTCTGGTGACGTGTCATCCACTGGCCTTTTGTGTTTGGGCATTTCCAGGAAAACAGGAGCTTTACAGGACCATGCCCTGGCCTCCTCTGTGATGTATTTACCATCTCAGAAAGAGTGAAGAAAATGTCACAAAGTTACTTCATAATTTTAGTTCACAGTTGTTTTGCCACTGAAGGGTAAGTCATTTCTCATCATTATTCCAGATACAACCAAATTCTGGCATCTGTTAATAGAAGTATATTGTATGTGGACTGAATTTGGTCTGGAATATACAAAGTTGCTCTACTGCTAAAGATTGTGTTGATTGTTTTGAGGTTTTTTCTAATAATACAAGAATCCAAGAAGGAGAAGAAATTGTACACTTAGTATAGACTTCCCTGTGGTACTGATAGTGATAATGGTCTCTCCATTTCTTATCACTCTCCAGCAAAAGGACAGGTTCAGTGACTGGTATATTTTGCCTTCCAGTCTTCTTGGGCATCACATTTCTTTGCAGAAGTCTCTGACATGAGTAATACACACACAATAGGGTGACATCAGCCCAGGTCTGAGGGGGGAAATGCTCTCAGGCCTTCCTTGTTTATAAGACAGGCCATAAGCCAATTTTCACCCTGCTGTACATCAAATTCAAGGTTAGGTGATGTAATGTAGGTCAGGATTCAGCTGTGTAAAATCTGAGAGAGGACAGAAAAGACTGTGCTGGCTTCCAAATGCCTTAATAAGGGCATCTTCCTGTAAAGAGAGGGTTAGTTTGAAGTAACTTCTATGCTAACAGTTATGACTAGGCAACTGTAAGCACTTAAATCAAGTGGGATTTTCTATCCAAGGCACTGCTAAAGTCCACAGTTTTCAACTGCCTAATCTAGTAGCCCATGCCTGTTCAGGAGCACCATTTGTTAGGGCAAGAAGATTTGAAGTGGAGAGCTGTATATAAATGGCTTTAGTCAGAAAAAACAGCCCAAATAGTTCACGGTATCTTAATGTGAAACTATAAATTGCAAAAACCCCTGTACTTTAAAAAAGGGGGGGGAAATTAGAATCTTTGATTCATCAAGACCTGCAAAATTTCATGTTTTCTGCAATTATCTGAGGAGCTTCAGAAAGAAGACTTCATGCATGCAGTGCGCACACGGTCCTACACACAAGCACATGGAATATATCTCCAGTTACACGTGTTTCAAACTGGTGCCATGTCACCAAACACCACAGAGCCCTTCACAGAAGGGGAGCTTGAAATGCTTCTTCTGCATTGCTCTTGCACATCCAGGCTTTATAATAATTTATAGAATTTTCAGAGTTGGAAAAGATTTTAAGGTCATTGAGTCCAACCACGAAACCAGCACTGTCAGTCCACCCCTAAATCATGTCCTCAATGCCCCATCTGCACATTTTTTGAACACTTTCAGGAATGGTGTTTCTATCATTTCTGTGGGAAGCCTGCTCCAATGCTTATTCCTGTTTCAGTGAATAAATTTTTCCTAATATCCAATCTAAACCTGGCAGTGCCAGTCTGATGCGACTGGAAAGCCAGGGGTTGGTATTGTTTAGGATTGACCAAATTTAGTACTTTCACAAAAAATCCATGTTTGCACTGCAGCTTTGCTTGTGGTTGCTGACAGAAGGTAGAATAAATGAAATAAAGGAGTACAGGAAAAGAATCCAGGGAAGGATGCTGGCTGGTAGAGCTGGCACTTGCCCTTCATTTTCCCCCTGGGACAGATGTAGGTGCATTGGCAAATGTTATTTCAATTAACACAAAATACTCCCAGCCTGGATTTGATGTGTTACACCACAGCCTGGCCACAAAAGGAGCATTGATTAGGGGGCTGGTTTCACAGCCCTGTTGCAGAACAATATTAGTGGGTTTGAGGAGAGATTTGCCCTGACACCTTTTGTCCGTAGCTTGCAGACACCATTGTCCGTGGTGCATAATCTGATTTAGCTTAATCCAGCCCTAATGGGAACTCCCACCTAGGAGCTGGGGGAACAGGAGATATTGCAAGATTTCCAACAGGTCATGGTGGTCTTTTTTGTTTTCATTGTTTGCTACTTAAATAAGAGAAAGAAACCCAACCTGAGCTCCCCCCCACCCCGGAGCAGATGGAGAGAGGAAGGCATCTCCAGAAGGTAGTGAACTGATCTCCCATCTGAAACAGGTCTGAGAATTTAACCTGGTGACTCCTTGTGTTCTTGTGTGTGCATGTTTGTGTGCTATTCTTCTGAACCACAGAAATGAACACTACGAAAATCTGAACTAAAGGATCTTTGCAAAGACCATTCAACCTCCATGGAAAATCCATTCGTCAGGACACTGAGGTTTATGCCAGACTTGAAGCATTGAAATTGCCCCTAAAAATCCAGCACATATTGCAGGACTTTGCTGAATTGGGACCTTCCAGAGGAGAGAGATGAAGGATTTCTTTGCAGTCTTAATTGTTTATTTCAATCCTATTCAGACTCTCTCCTTGTTTTGTCCTTGACAGAAAAACACAATCTATAAAGCTCCCTTTTATCTCCTTGCTCTGTAAATGATTTTGTCATAAGAGATGCCTACTTTTAAAATAAATTTTCAAAAACCCAACAGATTACATTTAGTACTGCTCTTAGAATCATGCTAATTCTGAGAAAAGTATCGATAAAGAAATTTGTGCAAACCCAAACCCTGGATAACACTGGAGATTTTTAACCCAGGACTGCTCACTGTTGGAGTAAATAAAGAAGTGAACACATGTTACATTAAAACTAATTTCAGAAGTAAAAGTAAATTTTCTCTCTGTGGAAACAGTTTTTCTTAGGTATTTTGTTTATGTGTCCAAATGCTAATAATTTGTTCTCTGTTTTTATCCCACTCCTCCCCCTGCCCCTGTTAATGTGTCAGGTTTCCTTATCAGTGATAATGTCCCTGTGCCTTTCAGCTACAGTCACACACCCCTGAGGATAGTCCCAGATGAGGCTGAGACAGAAGATTGATAAAGGAATTGAGTAAAATACCACTTTTTCTTCTGACAGTGCATTCCCTGAGAGAAAGTGAAAAGCTTTTTCCCTGGGAGCGTCTCGGGTTTGTAGCTGTCCCCTACATAGTCAAAGAAGGAAAGAAAGTGCTTTCTCAAAAGCTTTAGGGGATGATCCAGTTTTGTGATCTCCCCAGCCTCTACCCCCACCAGCTCAGTTTGAGCCAAAGCAGAAGAGGAGGAAGGTATTTGGCATCCTCACTTCTCTCCAGGAGCCCCTCTGCTTGGCTCCATGGTATCCTTTTGCTCAACACCTAGCAGAAAGTGATAACAACAACAAAACAAACTTTCAGCAGCTCCAATTAAAAGAAAAAAAAGACTCCACTGTTTCCTCTCTCAGAAGCACAGAGAGCTAGAATGTCAGCCAGCTATCAGCAATACCTGGAAAACATTGTGTTCTCTGCCAGCAAAGCTGATGAGGGTTTTTTATTTTAGGGGTTGTGCTCTAAAAGACCTACTTGTTAGGTACATTGTACACCATGGGAATGAGGTATGGGGTAGTTTTGGCCCTGACTCTCTGGTTTAAGTTTTTCGAGGATTTTTCCACATATTTCCAAGGGGAGAAACAAGGCAGTCAGAGATCTGAAGGGCTGTGTCTGCTGTTCCCATCACTCCTGTGTTACACACATCTGTGTTTCACCATGTGATTAAATCAAGTGTTTGGTGCCAGCACAGTAGCTGCAGCAGAAAGAGGTGCAGAGATTAATTCACCACGTACTCAGAGAGAGCTTAACAGCAAAGACACAACCAGTAAAGGGCAGCACTGTGTCCTGTGCCCCCATGGAGTGGGAATTTGTCCTGGGTAAAGTGTTCTGGGCTTTTAGAGGAGAGCAGAGCATTGCTGGGGATGAATAGCTGTTCCAGAAAATTCAGTCTCCTGCTGTAAACCTGCTCACTGCAGAAGAGCTGGAAGCTGTACAATGAATCTGGTTGCAGGGCTGCAGGCTCCAAATTTTGATAGTTACTGGAAAAAGGTTTTTTCCCTCCAACCTGAAACATGGAAAAAAAAAAAGAAAGCAAAATGCTGCATTATCCACATGGGTACTGATGAATCATGTCCTTTTGACTTCCTGTCAGATACACTGGCTGCCCACCTGCCCAGGTAACTTGGGCAGTGTTGAGCACCTTGAAGAATGTCCTGGGACTAAGATGTTCCTACATTAAAGGAATTTTTTTTTCTAACAATGCTTTCTTCCCTTAGAAAAATCTGCACCCAACTTGCTGACTGTGCAAAGCCAGACTTTGGTGCCATAATTTCTATTGTACCCACTTGCTACATCCTGAGTCACAGAGTTGGTAGGAGCACGGACAAACCATCATAAATTCTCAAATGCACAGGAAACCCTGCATGAAGGGTGAGAGATGGTCAGGATGTCATCTGCCCCTTCAGGGAAATGTTTGCCATCTGCCCTGTCCCTTCCAACAGGGCAATGTGGGCTGCTGGCCGTGGTGGTTCAGTGCAGACCCATAAATGCATCTCTGCAGGAAGAGCATCTCCATCCATGTCTGTTTCTGAAGTCTCAGAGCCATGGGCATTGATGGTCCCAAAGCACATGACACATTATTTTGTGAGGAATTGCTGCTCTCCCATACAGTCAAACATTTGTCCATTAGACTGATGCTCTCGGCAATGAACTTGCACAGTTCAGAGATTAGAAAAGTGCCTATTTCTTGTGGGATGCTTCTGCTAGCAGGACTTTGTGAGACAAAGCTGCTGCTTGACACATAATTTGAAAATTTATTATTTTGACTTACCCAGAAAGAACCCCTTTTCTCTGACCCAATTTGACTTTCTTCAGAAGTTGCTTCTTCTGAAATTTTTTAGAAATGCTTTCTTTTTTCCCTTGGGTCTCCTAACAAAAATGAAAGCACTACTGTTTTCATTAGTATTTTCCAGAGAAAAGTTTAGGCTTTTCTCAATAAAGGGCGAATTTTTCTGCTGTTGAAAGCTGGGGGTTTATATCTTCTTTCCTTTTATTTTCTTTTTAAGTTAGAAATGCTAATATGTTGCCCTGCAGGAATTGCCATTTAAGTGCCTTATACTTACATTTGCCTCAACTGACCACACTTGCTCAGATCCTCTTTCCTATGACACACCACAGCCTTCTCTCATGATGTGAAAAACCAGTTGTGTCCTGGGAGATAATACTTGGCCAAGCCCATAAAAGAAAATGGGAATATAAAGGCATCTGAAACTTCCACCATTTGTTGTGGAAAGCAAGCTGAATCTAAGCATTTTATTTTCAAAGTAAGTATGAAGGAACACTTGGCATTTTCCTCAAAAAAGCAGAACTTTAACAAATAAATTAATTCTGAAAAAGAAAAAAAATGACCTCTCACCCCAAAATTCCTGACAGCTAATTTTCACTGGAAAACATCTTTTGTGGAAAGTTTTGATGCTCTCCATATTTGTGTACTTAAAACTACATTTGTGCTAATGTGGCTTTGCTGATCAGAACCTCAAAATTTTGCATGTTTCAGAATTTATTTTATATATTTATTCCTAGCCAAACCATACCATATAAAAGCTAGCTTATTACTAGTAATATCAAAAAAACTGGCTAACGAAATCTTGGATACTGCACACATACTGATGGTCTTTATAGAATAAATATGATGTGCTCTGATGTGGCAAATGAGGTCATTTGAGTGCACTAACTCTGGTCTTCCTCTCCCTGTTCTGCTTGAAAGAGATTTGAATGTGAAAAGGTTTTGGCACTCCAGGCTCCAGGGTTTGGAACAGCTTTCAAAATTGGAGACTTAAAGGTCACTTTTCTCTGAAAAAGTGAGGGACCCAACCCCAATACCAACCATCAAAGAAACGCTAAAGTAAAAAGTTGTTTTCAAAATCACGTTGAAGAGGCCAGAGATGGAGCTGCTCCCCATAAACATGTGAGGCCTCTGTGTTGAATATATATTGTTTTATCCCTGCAGCATGACCCTGTCTCTCAGATAAGGAGAAGCAGTAAAACAGGGAGGATGTGGTTGCTGTCGTGGAAGTTGGAAAACAAATTCTAGCTTAGGAGGCTTGTTTTTCCTCCCCTAAAATTAAAACCAGTGCTCCTGTTAGCTTCCTAAACTCCATCCAAATTTAGCTGATGCTCTGACAGGGAAAAAACAGGATTTCATAAGTTATTTCACATTTAACAGTGGTAACAACTGTCTGGGAGATGTGGGCGAAGGCAGAGGAGGGTCAGGCACACTCATGCCGCCTTTTCCCCTGCCCATGATGAACCAAGGGATGTGTTTGACCCAGAAAAACTGTAAGGCACTGGTAGCCATGGGCACCTTGAAACAAGGGCCACAGTGAAATCCTGCTGGCCAGGGATCTGCCTGGGCCAGCCAAAAACTGTGCTGGTGGTCGTGGTGTAGTGCCACCTCTGTGCTACTCAGGGAGACAAAGTGCTTAATTCTGGGCTGGAGGGGGATACCTGATAGGGGCTGAAATCCACAGCAGATGCTTTTTGAGGGGACTGAGTATGTCCTTTTCCACCCCAGCAGAAGCAGGAGGATGTGTTTCCTACCAGGTGACCTCACCCCTCACTTTGCATATAACAGCCTGGTGCTTCCCACAGATTTGGATTCCGATTCAAATCCGTCTTCTGGCTGATGCAGAGCAGGATTTGTGCTGTGCTTTCCTACCTGTCTGTGACCAAGCAAGTTTGGGGCATTCTTGTCTCTCTTCTCTAGCTGTGCTCCATCAGGTTTAGCAGGTCATGTTCAGAAAATAATTCCCAGGTTAGAAGCCCTTGTTCCTCAGTCCAGCACCAGCAGCCATGGCCATGTCCCAGAAGTGTTTTTGGAGGCTCAGTTCCTACACATCCTCCTTCACCTACCACAACTCAGCTCTGGGACTCAGCTCCATGCCCCCAACTCTATGAAGTGCTGAGGCCAATCCTTTAAGAACAACATGTAGAGCCTGAATAGAGAGGCCTGATCAACACAATAAATGACAAAAGTTTTTAAAAATACCAATCTGTTTGATACATATTGTAAATGTTGCTGTTTTCCTATTCAAGCAACTGTGCTGCATTTACTTGAACTTTTTGAGCCTGCAGGAGTATCTCAGTCAAGCTTTTGGGAATACTGAATTGTTTGACAGGCTTTCAACCACAGCTAGGGAGAGGTACATTAGATGACTGCTCTTTGAGAAGGAATCACTGCTATAGTGAGGAAAATGTTTCTGAAGCCCCCAAACTGCCTTTTCCATCACTCACCAGCCTGCACCCCATTTGGGTGGGCTGACAGCAAATTGCTGTGCTCAAGCTGACAGCACATTGAGCTGGTTTTAAATTTCCTGCTCTCTAAACCATGCTGCAAACTGAATCAAAACACTTTCATTAGAGGGATGAAAATAAACCCCACCAAAGCTGGATTTTATCATGTGGATCTATCAGAGATGAGCAGACTGGGTTGTGTGGGGTTCAAGGATGTGGCCATCAGTGCCCAGAGCCAAATGGGAAGCTGTGGAGAATCTCTGCTGCATGCCCACAGCAAGCAGTGCCACCGCCTAGGAGGACAAACCTGGCACGCTGTCACTCGTCCTTTGGTTTTTGGGAAGCTTTGATTTCCATCAGTGGAATTGGGGCTGGCAGTATCATAAAACCATCTTTGAATTATGCTGAATTTCCAGAGCTAAAGCAACACTTTGATGGCATTTCTACTTGTGATCAGCATCCAAGCACAAGTGTGAGCCTTGCAGCACATGTTTGAGGAGGCGGGTGGGCTCTTCAGGCATGTCCTCGCATCGGGACTAGCACAAGCCCCAGCTCAGGAGCTGCTCCCAACCTTTTCCTTTTCCCTGCTGAGAGCACAGTCCTGGTTAGGCTGGGACAAGCTGCCCCAGCAGGATGCATTGCCTGGAGCATTTCTTTTGCTTTCACTTAACAATCTGCCACCACTCCCAGCAAGATTTGGACAGCATTTCTCAGCTCCTAATAACTCTTTCATGCCCTCCCCAGCCTCCATGCCTGCACCCAGGAGAATAGCCCCAGTTTGCTGGAGCTAACTCCCCCAGAGCAGTGTGGACATGCACTGCAGCATGTCAGGAGAAACAACCACTTAATTTTGGGTTTGTAGCCCTGGGCTAACGTTAGGCCTGATGTGACCAACATCCTAGGTGGAGATGTTCATATCTGGACAATGTTTTCTGTGAGGAAGTTGAAGCTGTTTTTAGCAGAGCACAGCCCTCTTTATTATGCAAGCACTGCCTGTTTGCAAAAACAATTTCAAGATACAGCATAATGTACACAAGTCACTGACTGTATTCTTAGCTACAACAGCAAAAATGCACAAGCGTGTAGGCACAAATGTACAGAAATGCACATTATTATGATTTACAGCTGTCAGAGCAGTTCCTGTCACTGAAAGAGCTAAACTTAATTACCAATCTGGAATGAATCTTGATCTTAAAATGAAA
>NW_005054458.1:455448-474252 GCF_000277835.1 Geospiza fortis | reverse complement strand
AAAAATAGCTTCTCAAGAACAGAGGGCCAAATCCTCAGTTGGTGTAGGCTGGTGTTGAATTTTGACAGCTAAATCCAGAGAAGCTGGCTTTTTTGATAGGTGCTAGCTACAGACCTGATTCTGTACATTTTCGAATTCTAATCTTTTCATCAGGACACCATTCAAATTCTGTAAGAATTTCATGAGGGTGTTTATTAATGGCCATCTGCATCCTCCAGCACTATTTGCCTTGGCATCTAGATGGGGCTGAGGAGGTCTGGGTTTTATTCCTGTCTGAACCTCTAATTCAGTGTGACCTTGAGCATGTCCTTCATCACCTTTCTAACTGCTGATCACAGATTTCAGACCAGAGAAATTGAACTTCAGCTGACCAGATAGAGCAGAAAATGCCCTCAATCGAGACAACCCACTGCACAAACACAGGACTGTGTGTAATCTGCCTCTGAGTGCAGACTCCTGCCCAATGCCTCCAAGTGTTTCCCCTGAGCATTCCCTCTCACTGGCACCCCCATTTGTCACTGTGGTGTTGATTTCTTGGCTGCACAAGGCAGTGTCTCCTGTAGGCTGCAGAGATGATTCTGTGTGTCTCCTGGAAATGTTCTGTACACCACTGGCCATACCCCAGAGGCACTTTGCACCCCCTTTTACAGACTGTGAGCCCTTGGCCAGGGCAGTCCTCCCTGTGTGTTTGTATAAGACTTCATGCACGGAGGTTCTGCCTCAGCTGGGGCCTCAAAAACACGGCAATAAAACCAGCTATAAATAACAGCCCAAGACAGGGTGTTAAACCCACTGATGGCATCTGAGTCATCACTTCGGCCTCTTGATGGCATGACCTTGGAGGTAGGCTGTTAAGTCTGTAAAAAATGCTTAGAAAAATAATAAAAAAAAAAGGTCTCTCAAGTCCAGTGTCTTGCTCCAGTGATAGCAAAAAGGGTAACAGGAGACTGTTGTTCTAGCTCCGTGCTGCCTTTTCAGATCTTGTTTTTGTTTTCCTGCAAGGAGCAGGACTTTATTGGCTTGTTTCTGGGTGCACACATGGAGCCTTTCACCAGTGCATGTTTCAGTAACAGGCCCCTGGATATCAGGAACATTGACACATTCATACAATGTCCCACCCCGTGATTTGCAGCGCTCCTACGGCTCCACACTACTAATGAATGAGTGACTCTTTTCATTACCTTGCCATAGATCAAGTGTTGGCCTCTGATTTTGACAGATGATTCAAATACATCTGGTTTTCCTAACTTGAGACCGCTCAGCTCCTCCAGCTAGTGCTAAATGATGTTGTTTGCTAGAGAAGAATAAACTATTTTGGAGGGAAGTACAAAAGGCACTTTGACTGCAGCACGGGCTGGGAGGGAACATGGCTGTGCCTGAAAAGTGAGTCTCAATGGGGAAAAAATCTACTTGAGTGAATTTTTTTCTGGGATTGTTGAGATTTTGTTGGGGAGCAGGCAGCTTTGCATGAAGAAAGTCAACAACAGTCCCATTTATAACCTGTGAGGGCCATGAAAGTTTCATTTTCTGCGCACAGTGAAAGATCCCTCTATCTATAGGGATTCCCCTTGACATTATGTGACAAATGCACCCCAGTGCGATGCCAGCAGCTGCATTTTAATTTGGTTTCTGACATGCCACATCCTAAATTTAATTGCTCTAATTTGTTAACATTATTTTATACTTGACAAGTATCCTTTCTAAGGTTCTCACTGAGCCATGGCAGCTCACTTGCCACCTTAATGCCTTTGCAAAACTAAGAAACCCCTGTTAAGTCTGCTCTGGTGCAGCAGACTGCTGTACCTACTTGGACAAGCATATGTATTTGCTTAAAATAGGAATAGGATAAAATTCAGGAACAAACTCAAAGAGGAACAAACACCTTTTGCTTCCTCTAGAGGAGCCCCAGCCACAGAGCACAGAGGTGTGGTGCTGCACAGTGTCTGACTCATTACAGCAATGCAGTTTAAATACTTTGCCCACACTGGAGCAGTTGTATTCAAAAGAGTTGAAATAGGCCCTTGTCCCTCCACATAGCCGGGGGAGGCAGGAGTGCCCCCAGAGATGGAAAAAGGAACGTTTGCACTCTCTAAGTCAAAGGACTGTGGGTGTCTCAACTGCTGGAAAAGAGTTCAGGTGATGGACAAAGGATTGGCAGCAAGAGGGACGGGTGGCCATGCAAAGGATGCGCTCCCAGCTGTGCTTTGGGAGTCTGGTTTAATGGGCACCAGGAGGATGGGGTTCTGCACACCAGGAGGCACAGCTCCAACTCCCTTTGCTGAGCTAGTCTGGCACCCAGGACCAGCTCTGGAATGGACACAGAACTAAGAAGGGTGCTGAGATAACCAAAAAGTGGCAAATTCTAAAGCTGCACTTGGAGCATTCATTATCTTCTGCTTCAATCTCTCCTTCCTCCAGCAGCACCCCCAGCTCACTGTCCCAGCACCTCTGGGCCCTGCCAAGGCTCCACCAGTGACATTCCTGTGTGGATACCTCCAGCTGATTTTTGGCCTCAAGGCCTGTGTGTTGTGTATCATGGACAAATACAACCAAAGAAACTTCCAGCTCTTCATTTGCTGCTGGAATAGAGGAGGTGTGGTGACTAACACATGAGAACAGTGTGCAACTTTCTGAGAGACCAAGCTAAAACCTACCTGGCATCTTTGGATGCCTCAGCCCCTGCAGTGTCCAAAGCAGTCACTCTTTGCAGCATCCCCTCTGCAGGATGAGAGGGCTGAGCTGTGGTGCTGCTCATCACCAGCTCCCTGCTGGATAAAGCAGAGTCAGAGCCTTGCAGATTTTGCGTTTTCTCTCAGTGTGAAGGCACCCTGATAGTCTTGGCTTTCCTGGGAGGGCTTTAGTCTGAGGAAGCAGCAGCTCAGACAAATGCATCTCACAGTAAAGGATATCCTGCTCAGCCAAGAATAAAATCTGCAGGAATTCAGATGACCAGGAAAGGCTGGGCTTTGCAGCACTAGAAACTTCATATGATGAAATCCTAATCCTATCCAGCTCTTACCATTGGCCTGAGAAATAATGCTTCAGCCTGGGACCCTGGCAAGGCTCTTACCTCATGCTGAATGAGCTATAAAGGCTCTTAAACTACTAAAAGATTTTCAGGAATATCTCAAAGGCATTTGGATTTGAAGGGGTGCAGAGGGAAAATCTTAGGTACGTATGTAGTTACATGCTGAACACAGTTACATGCCTGAGCAGCTCTCAAAATCCCCCGGTTAGTCTGCAGCTAGCAGAGAGCAGCCCAGGTCTCCACGTTGCCACTTGGATATTGGCCCCTGGCTGCACCTCAAATTCTGTGTCCAATTTTGTGCCCTGCACAAGAAGGAGGATGTGGAGGTCCTGGAGCATGTTCCAAGTCAGGAATGGAGCTGGGGAAGGGTGTGGAGCACAGGTTTTATGATTAACAACTGAGGGATCTGGGGGTGTTCAGCCTGGAGGGAAGGAGGCTCATGGGGACCTTCTTGCTCTCTACAACTCCCTGACAGGAGGTTCTAGTGAGGTGGGGGTTGGCCTTTTCCCCAGGTGACAAGAAATAAGAAAAGAGGAAATGGCCTCAAATTGCAGCAGGAGATGTTTAGATCAGATGTTAGAAAAACTTCCACCAAAAGGGTGGAACAGGCTCCCCAGGGAAGTGGTGGAATTGCCATCTGTGGAAATCAGAAAGTGTGTGTGGATGGGGTGCTAGGGGCACATGGTTCAGTGGTGAACACGCTGGTGCTCGGTTAGTGTTTGGATTGATGATGGTAGAATTCCTTTCCAACTTTAATGATTCTGTGTTTCTCCGATTCTTGCCCTTCTCTACCCATGGCACAGCTTCCAACCCTGGTGAGACAAGTATCTGTGCCCAGCTCAGGGCATTGGCTTGAGTTGTGGCTGAAAGCAAAAAAAATCCCATGTGATAAGGATTTAGGAGTCTCCCTAGAGAAGAACAGTCTTTTCAAAATCAAAATGGCATAAAATCCAAAAAGCAATAAAACTATTCACACTTCAGAGCCCAGACCCTCTGAGTGTCCACTAGAGGGTTTCTTGTACTTTCCACCAAAATGCCAGCACTGCTGGCTCTTTGGAAGCAGAGGGGGGATTCCAGAGGCAGGATGGGAAGGATGCATGCAGGAACAGCCTGCACAGCAAAGGGACACCAGATTCTGTGCCCACACTGGCATCCCAAGGCAGGACTAGTGTGTGTAGAGGCATATCCATGCAGGCCTCCCTGAATTTCTGTCCCTGGCAGGAGAAAGTGCAGCCCCATCTCTGGGGTGCCAGCTCTAGAAGGGCTTTATTAAATCTCACAGGAGAAACATGGCTTTTCCAGAGAAAGTGCCTGTACCCATATATCTGAGTAATTTGCCACCTCATTTAATGGTCAGTTCTCACACTCAGGCTGTGCAGAACTCACCAGCCCCTCCCTGGCACTACTTTTGCCCCTGTGTTGTGGCACAATGATGAGCCAAACCTTCTCTGCTTCTCCCTAAAACCTGGTCACACTCATACCAGGAAGGGGCATGAAACTCATCTCCAGATTTGCCTCTGATGTAGGAGGAAGAGGCAGAGGAAAGGGACAGCAAAATGGTGATTTTTGAGCCTAGAACAAGTATTTGTGAGATGTCATTACCCAGATTAATTTCCTGCTGCTGCTGTACTCACAGGAACCAGTCATGCACATTTCAATTACTTCCCCATGGTCATGGAGACTTGGCAGGGAGATGGATTGGTATGAAGAACACTGCTTCAAAAAACCATCAGGCGATATTTTCCCAAGTGTTGCAGGTACGGGGTGGCAGGGTGCAGTACTGAAAACTTTATTAGCTCCTGTGTACAAACCCATAGACTCTCTCCATCTGTCAGCAGTGTGAGCATTTTAATCTCCAAGCACTTGTGAAGCACATCAGCATCACTTTCCCTTTTAACCATCAACAGAATAGAGCTGGAGAAAGGTAAAGTTTTCCTTCAGGCCGTCAAAAGGAAGGAGGACAAAGGTGAAGGAGTCACTTGCAAATGAAAAACAAAAATTCTTTACATTAAATGACATAATTTGAGTGTTTTTTTTCAAAATTATAATATAAAATGGTAATATAAACCAAATAAAAAATATAAAATACAAAATATAATACAAAACAGAAAACCCCAAAAGATGGCAGAGGAATCTGACCAAAAAAATCAGCATTTCCTTAAAAAGTTAAGTAAAAGATTTTGATTTTTTTTAAAAAATAAACAACAAAACTGAATGTCCCCACACAACCCTGAGCTTTCCATGACAAAGCATTTTTGGTGGTGAGTTGGTGTGGATCTGGTGGCCATCTGGGGGTCTTTGGCTGGTTGCTGTGGCTGTGCTGCTGAGCCCTGCTGGTCCCCACTGGCAAGAGAGGTGTGATGCCAGCCCAGGGTGCTGTGTGTGTGCCAGGGGAGCTGTGCCTGGGTGACTCTGCATTGTCATCAGGCTGGTTTGGGAAAGGTCTCGCTGACACTGAAGGCCAGGGGCAGATTTTCAAAGCATTTAGTGCCCATAATTGGAGCCAGATTTCTGGAGGAGCTCTGCTCCCATTTAAACACCTAAAGAAAGTGGCTGGATTGTCTCCCCCAGCTGTTCCTGCAGTGGGAAATAAGAGCTGCCACAGGCTGACTCCAGCCCTAGATAAATAATAATGAATGAAAGTCATTATAGGGGGTGAATTTGCAAATATTTAAAGTTTCAAAGCATGAATTTTGTTAATTAAATAATGCTAATAATGCAACATTGGTCTGACCTAAAGGTTAATGTAAAATTGCTGTCTTTGGTGAGAATCTCTCTCTTCACAAATTCCCTGAAGTAAATGAAACTTTTTAAGGTTTCATCTGGCTTTGAAAGCTGAACTGATTGAACTGAAACTTTCTATGGGGTTCATTCATCCCTTCTGTATGCTTTCACACAAGCCTGTGGCCATCAAGAAATAATACAGCCTGCACAGATTATGGATTAAAAAGTTTACCTTTCTTAATAACTTTGTTCAGTCCTTTTTTTTCCTGTACTTGTTTTACATGTGACTGTATTGTTAAAGAGAGCTATGATTATTTAGAGGGAATCCAAGTTAGGATTTAGAAAACCTGGTTACTTGTGAAAAAAAGAAAGAAATGGAGCAGTCTCTCATTATGTAATGTAATTGAGTTTAAATAGTTTAGATACTACCAATATAATTCTGTGACTCTTGTTTAATTTGTCTGGTTTTTACTACATTCTCTTTTTCCCTCTCCAGACCTTTTCATATGCAGTGAGGGACACATATCATAGTGACATGTGTGCTAAGGAAACCTTAGCTATAATATCAGAAAACTCCATTTAATTTGATTGTGGGTTCAGAAATATTTTATGATTTTGTAGATGTTTCGAAGTCTAGGATGGCAATTTCCCTAAATTAAAATTATGAAAAAGTCTTCAAAACTCAGGAGTAGTGCTGTGCCTTTAGAGAGGGTTTTGGGAGCAAAAAACCTTGTTCTATCATAACCGTCATTGGTAATTTCTGTGGGACAGGATTTTTTAAATGGAGACAAGCTGTCTATCCATTCACAATCTTTTCAAAACCTGACCTGAGACTTTGTGCCTCAGTTTCTCACCTCTAACTCCATATCAGAGCGATGTGATGATAAACACATCAAAAGCTGGAGATGATTGGATATTGCAGTACAGGGAGAAGCGTGTTTGCCCCTCCCCACAAGGCACAGGACAGGTCCCAGCACAGCACCAGAGGCAGGAGTTAGTGGGACAGCACCTGCTCTGAGAGGTTCCTGTTCTGCCCAAGAAGGTCAGTGATTTCTAAATGTGAGTGTGAGATCCCAGCTCACCTCCCCAGGCTGTGAAATGTTTGCTGTGGGATGTGTACCATGGTGAGCATGGGTTTTAAGTGACTTCTCCTGTGCCCATCAAGAATGAAGACATTGCAGAATGAAACACAAAAATCGAGTCTCAAATGTGCAAGAGTAATGAGAAAAGGAGCAGCTACTTGCATCTCTGCTTAATTTTTTTTGCTCCATCTCTAATCTCTACACTCTTTGGAAAGGTTGGAGAGTTTTAAACCCCCCTGTTTTTTGCCTGAGGAGGGTTGCTGAGTGCTGGGCTAACACACATGCAACAGCTTTTGAAAGCCAACCTGGTGCCTCTGGGCAGAGCTCCCCTGATTTCAGCAAAGTATGATCACTTCACTCCACTTCACTTCACATCACTTCATTTCACTTCACTTCACTTCACTTCACTTCACTTCACTTCACTTCACTTCACTTCACTTCACTTCACTTCACTTCGCTTCGCTTCACTTCACTCCTAGACTTGTCATCCATGTCTTGTGCATTTATGGGCAGAAATGGATTCTCCTGTCCATTAGAGTTCAAAGTCAGTGAATTCCTCCATCCCTCTCCAAGCCCCTTGAAGACACTCCAGATAAGGAGCAGTTTCTGGTAGCCTGCAACCACACAGCACTTATCACTTGCCTCCAAGAGCAGTCAGATTTTCTGCCCTGCTCAGATCTGGATCCAATATTGTAGGTCATGCTGAAAGCTTGATATCACAGGTCTGCAGTGGAATCAAGACCACACTGTCTAATTGCAACCTTGTCTAACCACTAAATAGCATTCTGTGGAGATAAAGCCTATCTTTAGTCCTTCCCAAAAAACATTGGGCTTTTGCCAGGAAGTGAAAATGCTGGGAACATAAACATAACTGGAGAACAAAAAATAGCAGTATTGAGAGGAGATATTTTCCAATAGACAGCCTGTAATTTGCCATGGATGTGGTAATTTAGTCAAAATCATAGAATTCTATGTGTTTCCAAAGGGTGTCTGTCAGTGTTGGCACACTTGGGTTGGGTGATTGGTAATATGATATGGAATCTTTCATCTTGGATTTGCTTCTCTGAGAACTACCCCAATCAGTTTTGTTGATCATAAACATCACCCAGTCAGAGGCATCATAATTGTTCCCCTGAGTGGTTTTTTTGGTGCTATCTGTGAAATACACAAACATTTCTCACTCCCCAAGGAAAGGAACATGCTCTCCACATCCAAGAACACCCCTGCTGGCTGGTAATCTCATGGGACTCTGAGTTACCCATCTCCTCTTGGAGAGTCTTAGTCCCAATGGATGGCAGCCAGCTCATGTGTTCAAGAGTTTGAAAGGCAATTTTCTGCTGAGTGGGCAGACAGCTTCTCAACTGCTTCTTGAGGGAACAGAGGAAAGAAAGACATCACAGCTGTTTGAAAGTGCTTTGTAGGTGGAGAAATGGAAAACAAGGCTAGAAGAGAGCTTCAGAAAGCATTTTATTTTCCCTACCCCAAGGCAAGATCAGTTAGACCCGGCCAATTTCTTACAGAGATTTCTCTAATCTCTTTTTGAAAATTTCCTGGGATAGGTACTGCATGCCTTGCTGTAACTCAGCCACTGGCCTTTCTCCTAAGGAATCCTAAGGACCTATCTGGAATCTTTCTACTCTCTTCTCGTCCCCAGGGAAACATGGAGAATGGCTTATTGCTCTTTTTAAGGAGTGTTCTCTCAGTCAGAGAGATTCCCAACCAAATGATGGGAAATGCCTTGCCACACACTCTCCCTGTAAGTAAAACATCTCTACAATTCTTCTCCAGATTATTTTTTTTTGGATTCACAGACGATCTTGTTTGTCTCACAAGGGCTTACGAACTACCTCCCTCACTTGCTAAAGACCACACCTTTTCCTGTCAAATCCTTTCCTCTAATTAGCTAAACTGGATAGAAGAAGACAGAAATTGCTCCCAGCCCCTGCTTAGTTTTGAAGTGAGCTGCTAAATTTCCTCAAGACCTGAAAGAGTATCTCTGTGTCCACCAGTGTACCTGCTTTTCTTAAAAGACTAGTCAATGGGCAAATTGATCCTCTTCCAAATCCTCATTCCTCACAGAGGAGGCCTCATGCCCATGGAACTTCAGTGGGTGGGATGTGCTGATGCCAAAGGTGTACCAGGAATCAAAGTCCAGGCTCAGGTGTGCAGGGCACACCTGCCTATGGCTTGGGCAGGGCCACTGATGCTGGAAGCTGCTTCAAGAAGGCAGCAAAGAGTGTGGGCAGAGACTGTGGGCTGCCCAGAGGGCATGCAGATGGGTGTGAGGCTGGAGAGGGAGACAGATACAGAAAGAAAGGAAAGGTGGGATCAACAGAGAAATAAGAAGGCAGCAAGAAAAAAGTCTATTTAGAGGAGAATAGTCCCATTCTTCCCTGGGAATGCCTCTTCTTGTCCATCTGCTGCTGAATCCTTTTTCATACCCCTGCACAGCCAAGGGCTGGAGCCCCATCAAGATTTGGGTGCTTCACTGCCCTTTCCAGCTCCTGTGCCATGTCTCCCTCCCAACCCAGCATGGTTATGGGTCTTGGCCTGAGAACCTCACAGGTGTTTAAATGAAAAACAAGAACTCCCCTGAGGCTGGAAAAGCCCAAACTTGCCCCACTGCTTTCCAGCTTTGCCATGGAGTATTGCCACTCACCTTAGGTGACTTCTGAGCTGTGGGCAAAAGGAGAACCAGGGCCAATCTCTCAGCCCAGTGCCTCTCTCAGAGATGTTATCTGTCTTTTTCTTTTCTCTGTTGGCCTGACCAAATGAAGCTCCCTGCATGTGTACAGCAGCTCTGTGGGAGCAGACTCCATTGTTCTCTGGACTGAAACCTGCTGACTATTTAAATAAAACAACTCATTATCTGCCACTACCTCCTCTATAACCTGAATTGCTGTCAGAACATACTGTCCCCATAATCACTTCCCTCCTGCTGGGACATCTTTTCCTGTGTTTACCCATGTCCTTTAAGTAATGTTCAGAGCCAAGTGTCCATGCTGTGAGAGAAACACATATTTTAATGGTTTAGCTTCTGTAAAGCTTGGAGCGTAGAGCAGAAAGGAGAGGGATTGTTAAACCTCGGTGAAACGCCTACAGATCTTGCTTTGAATCTACAAGGATGTTAAACAAAGTGAATTTGATAAGGCACTCTCAAACTGAGTAATTTTCCTTCCTTCTGTTTAGAGGAAGAGCTGTAGGGGCAGTGAATAGGACAGTGGCATGCAGGGTATCTGTGTAGCATCGTCTGGGTGTGCAGTGAGGCCTTGAAATACCTGAAAAGATCCTGATGTGACACAGCCACACACCTAACCATAGATCTGGGTGGCAGATCAGGATAATCAGGGATGGTGGAGTCCTGGGGTAGATTCTCACAGTAATGGATTCATTACCTTCTTTTCTACAACACCAGAGATCTCCCTGAGCACCACCTATGACATTATGATCTCTAGGAAGAAAGATAATCTTCATTTCTTTCTAACATCAACCTGTTAAACATATCACAAAAACCTCCTTTCCTCAAAATTCTGCTAGTAGTCTGGCTAGATACAAGGCAATAAGCTGTAAAAACCCTGAATCATTAAGGCACATATTTGAGGGCTTATATATGGGGACTTTTACTGAACGCTTTGCCTGAGCTCCATCTCTTTGCTATGCACAGAACAGCCTAAAATGAACAGCCTCTGCCCTTGGAAATTCCTTGCATGGGAGAGCAGGTGGCTTTGCACAGACATTGGGTTTATGCAAATGCACTTTGATCCTCATGTGAACACAAACGAAAGAGTGGCCAAACACTCTGTTTTTATTTCTCCATAGCTAGAAAGGGGTAGGGGAGTGCCACAAAAACCTGTTCTTTCAGTGTTGGAAAATGAAACTGCACAAGCTGCACTGTGTATTGCAGTCACAGATCCTTGCAAAGGTGGGCAGTGGCCAGAGCAGCTCCTTGCTTCCCTTAAACTGAACCTGTAAGTGCATAGGAAATTGTCCTTCAAAGCCAGCAGTAATGTAATGCTCAATAAAAGTTATGCCAGGCAGGGAGCTTAATGTGACACGAATCACACAGTAAAACAGCCATGTGGGGAGGGCAAGTGACTACATAAAATTAAAGCTGAAACATAATTTATCCCTTTTCTGGAAAAATAAGGAACTGCTGACTGTACAAGGAGAAAACTAAACTGCATTGGGCCCTGACTGCATCAAGCACTGTTACAGTTTTTGTCAGTGACAGGTTATGATGGGAGCCATATGACAGTCACTACTGTTTGAACAGTTTGTTGAGGCAAACACACACTTCACCACGATGTCTGATAGCCATCATGCTGCCATTCCAAATGGGACTTGCTTTTGTCATTGTGCTTCCCTCCTTTCCAGGGGACTATTTTTGTTTTGCTTTCCAATTACAGCAATTCCATTCTGATCTTGGCTCTCCATCAGGCACACTGAAGGCTCTGGGCTTGAGGAATTGTGAAGTAACTCTATATCCTCTGAGGCTTCAGAAAGGAAATAGTCACAGATTTATTGGGCTTTAAGGCAGTTTGGGGAGGAAACCAGATGAAGGCATCCTGCATCCTGGCTTAGATTCATAAGAAAGTCAGTATGTGTTATTACACATTAAATATGTCACTTAGAAAAATTATTTGAGAATAAAAGTAGGATGGATACTTAGAAAAAAGTTAACTACAAAATGCACTTTTATGTATACAATTCAGCATAGAACTTATCTAAGCTTCTTTTTTCATCTCCTGACCACATGCACTTTTATTCTGAAGCAGCAATTGTGATTTGAAGTTATTTATCAAGTTGTTCAGGCCAGCTTTTTATGGAATCTCAAGTATAGAATAGGTGACCTTTAAATCAAGGAGTATTTCGGCAGGACATGGTTGTGCTCCTGTATTATGTTTCCCAGTGTTTTGGGCCAGCACAGCAGGGCCTATCCATGGCAGAAGCAAGGGACTGTAAATGCCATGGCAGTGCAGCACTGTGCAAGTGTCCAGTGTGAGGTCAGACACCACAGAAACCAGAAATCCACCATGCTTGGAGGGAGAGCAATTCCTTCTCATCCGGCTCATGCCCTGGTGGCACTGGTTTGTTGTGGTTGATCTGGTCTTCTTTAATTTTCCCCAGGTGCCATCACTGATGGCTGTTAAGAAGAGTTCAAGAAGGTTTCAAGAGATATCCCAAAGGCAGATCTTCAGACCTTCCATCATGTCACTGCTCACTGCAATGACTTTCACTGCTTGTCTTTTCAATAATAGATTGAGCTGCAGTGTTTGATCCATGTTGGCCCCTGAAGGAGAGGGAAACTATCCGCATGTAAGAGGAGCAAACTCCTTCCATGAGGAGCATTAATCACTTTTTTTGGGGGATGTTTTACCTGTCTTCACAGCTCCTACTTGCCCAGAGCTATCTCACTCTCTTAGCTCCTGAGACAGAGTTTGCTGAATTCATTGAGGATTCAAATGAGGAGTGGAGAAAACCAGTATAAGTCTTCTGGAATGCTGTGTATGAGGTTACTCCTGGCTTAACCAGGATAAGCAATATCACAAACTCTTATTTTTTTAGAAGAAAAAGCAGAAGGGAATGAGAAAAAAAACAGGAATACTTAAGGGTAAAGAGCACAACTGCAGAAAGAGAGAGGTATCAAGATATCAACAAGATATCAAACCACTCATCTGTGCTCACAAGTGTGACTAGGATAGTCATGTCAGCAAAAATGGGATGCTCTTTAAAGGAATAAACATGAAATTTAATAACCAAACTCAGTCATGCTACTTCTTGAATAAACTGAATTTCACCTGACTTTATGCACAGACTACCCGGTGAGTTGCCGCTGGTTCTCCTCATGGAAAGAAAAAGACTTTTCTAGGACAAGATTAATTTTGCTGGAAAACCAGTTGAATTTAATGACTCAAGCTGTTGAAGCTCCTATTTTTCTCCATGGAGCATAAAACAAGCTGAGGGTGAGTAGCTATACAGGAGTTAAGTCAGAAGGATTTTTGAGATGATTTCTGGGACAGACATACCAATATAATTTACAACTTTAAAGCTTCATAAATTTGTATTTAACTATGAAAAACTCAGAGTTGGGTATCAACTATTATAAAGTTGGCTTTGAAGAAATTAAAGAATAATTGAAACTGAAGGGTTTGCCTTACTCTGCAAAAGTGAGAGTTAGGGTTATACTTAAAAGAGTGATCTCATTACCTGTTTCCAAGAGCTGTGGCTCTGAATTCTGCTGTCTTCTCTAACACTGAGTCATGGTTGCATCCTCAGAGGCAGTTATGTTTTGCTGGACTTGTCTAAGCCCATCTGAAGTAATGGAGCTGGAAAAATGTCAGCAAGGACTAAATCTGGACATCATGAGGCTGCACATAATGAAGAGTGTTTGGCCTCCACCACTGGTGGTGATGAGGCAAAAGAGGAATAGAACACAGCAAGGAGTTGGCAGGGCTGCCAGGAGATGGAAAAAATATGTAAATGTGAAGTATTTGCTACAAAATGTAGGGAGAGACCAAGAACATGGAGTCCTAGGAGGAGTATTTGCTGTTTAGGGGAGAGAAGGGTTTTGCATCAATGGCTCTTCCTTTCTGCATCTCAGCATGCTTTGCTTTATTTGAGAAAGTGGGTGAGGATTGATCTACAGGCATCATGATGGCCTTGCTCCGACATGAAAACCTCTCTCCACATTTTGGAAAAGCCCCTGTCATGCCACAAAAATTGTGGCAGTGTTTACAGCTGAGCAGTGCCTTTCCTGAGGTGCCTTCCAAGATAATCTCATTGCTTCCTGTCCATCTATATCCATGTTGGTTCTTGCCTTGCTTATATTATAAATATCTTAGAGGTGGGAACATTCTTTTAGCAGTATGTTTGCAGAGTATTTTGCACTTCAGGGCTTTCAAGGGGTCACTGCAACAGTAATATTATGTTCTGTTGGGACAACCTGCTACATTCCTGGTACAATCTGACGAGCCTGGAGAATGAGTGGAAGTCATTCTGCGGAAAATGTATCATTTTACAGTTCCAGGATCCTGCAGGTCCCAGCATGACATTTCTACACCTTTTGGAAATCTGTGCGCTGAAGCTGTGCCTGTACCAGTGAAGGAAATGACCCTGGGGATGTCCCTGGCCCCAGGACCAGCTGCCTGCTGGGAACAGCTTCTGGAGTGTTCTGCCTCCCCTGTCACACTGGGGCATCACCTGGGAAAGTTGTAATTCGCATAGGGTGAAACTTCACAAAAAACCTTCATTTTGGTGAGTTTACGGGGTAAAGGATTATGTTTCATTTAACTACCAGTGTGGGCATGGCCACAGGTCAGAGAGAAGGGTCCTCTCTGCAGGATGGCACAAATGGAAAGGCACAGGACCCCACTTGCCACCACTTTTATACCTGTACCAACAGATATGGAAATTTGATCATGCTGGGCACATCAGGCTTCCCGAGTGGTGAGGAATGTTCATGAACTCGGCTGGTTTCTGGTGCCTCATTGACAGAGCAACCACTGGAATTACCGGATCAATTGTGTCCTGTAAAACCTGCATCATGTTTAACCACAGACTTCATTGCTTTTCCAATGTGCCTGAATGATTTTCCAAGTAACAGCTGTGTGAAGTCAATACAGTGGGGTATGAACCAACTCAGCAGCTACAAACAGCCCTTTATGTGTTACAATTTTCAGCCCTCACAGGGTATACAGCTCTAAATTCAGTTGGTGGCCCATTTTGGTATGTGACTGTTTTTGCAATACTGCCATAAATTTACAGAAATTTATGATCAGGATACTAGAGGGAAGTTTTTATAAATATTCATTCACATTAAGTTTTTGAAAGTTTCCCTTTTTTATTACAGTGATGATGTTCTTACAAGCCAGATTCAAAATCCAGATCAGTTTCTAGAGATCAGTGATCACTGGATATCTCTTGAATTCTGTTCCCTGAGGATTTGTGGTTATGCATAAACTTTTACCAGTGCTGAAATAATCTGCAGTGCATGAAGGGACTATAACATTGGATTAAATTAGTTTATTATGCCCACAGAGAATTTTGTGGATGAATTGGCCATATTCAGCAACAAAAACAAGAAGTAGAAAGCATATGCCAGTTTCCATCCATGAGACATGGTTGGAGTCACTGGTGGTTGGGAAGGGATTTGGGATGAGCTGGTGTTCTGAGGCTGATCTTTGTAACTGGGCACACTTTGTGCCATTTATCTGCTGGTTCTGGGCATCTCTCAGTGACTGATATCCATTCACCTGGAAGGTATCTTCAAAAAAGTCCTCTGGGATCTGCAATCACAAGGTTATTTCTTGATATTGTTTCCCACTGCAGCTGGCACTGGCTGAGGCCTCATGGTACGTGGGGAAACTGAGGAAGGAGAAATCAAAATAGCAGGCAATGCATTAGGAGATGTTTATGGCCTGATTAATCTGAGAAATCCATATTATTAGACAGTATTTTGAGTTCAAGCTCAGATGTCTCATGTCATACTTGCTAGAATAAGACACTTTGAAAGGCATTAGTTCCAGAAGACATTTAATTTGTGTGAGTGTGCCTTTCAGCTTTTTGAATTGTTTTCAACTTAATTCTCTATTTTGAGATACATTTAGCCTGGTTAAAAGCTGAACGGGAGCTTTTTTCACTGGTATAAAACTTTTCTCTCTCCCCAAGGTCAGGATTAGAGGTGGAAGGTATTTTTCCCTTGGTGTGTATATTTTTAGCCTAAAAAATGCAGGTCTGGATCAAGCAAAATCATTTACATCTTACACATTGGCAAAAAAATCTCCCCAGAAATAACCTCCAAATCTACCTGACACAAACCTTTCCACTCAGGATCTTTATTTTGGTCAGCAAACCTGGACTATATTTTAATTAATGTCTTTCTACTGAGCTGCACGAATGTGGCTTCAACATGTGTCCTATGTTGGTGAAAAAGGCTGTGCTCCAACTTCCATGTTTTCTTGTGTGCTTCCATGCATTCTGGTTCATTCCATGATGTACCTGTCACTGGCCTCATGACTTAGCTGAAAAAATAAATATTTCTCAAAAAAATCTGTCAGTGCTGCTAAAAGAGCAGCTTGTCACAGCAGCCCTGTGCTGAGCTGCCAGGCTGAAGCTGTCCTTTGGAAAAATGAGCTTCCCATGGAAAATAAGCATCAACTTCCCATAAAATATACAGTCTTGGGACAAAACACTTCTTGGTTCAGACTTGTTTAGCCTGAGGTTATGGCAGCGTGTAGAAACCTCCAAGGACTGGTCTTTGCTGTGAATATCAGGGTTGGGTTTAGTAAAATCAATTATTTACAGGGTAGGCATTTTTCACCTCTGCTTGGGTAGCTGAGATTGCAACTTCCCATACTGCAGTTATTGAAAAAGCAGTGAAAAATGCCCAGACCACATTCAACAGTCCTTTTCTATACAATGTTTACAAGCATCCAGGAGAAAGTGCTGTTTTTCCCAGCTGGAAAGTGCTGTTTTTCCCCTCTGCCTCAGCTTCTCTGACTTATAAACATGGGTAATGGTACTAATAGTCTTTAAAATAGCTCAGGATTTTCTAATAATAGTAACAATTACAACAACAATGACATCATTTTGATATAATGTGCCACCATGGCTAGATAATTGAAATGACTTCGTCTTGTTTTAATTTCTTTCTTCTAAAATTTTTGTTACTCCCCATGCTTAAAAGACGGAAAGCTGCTTTCTTTGGAACACCACTCTACATTTAAAAGAGGAAGAAAACACAGCAAACCATAATCCAGCAACAGTAGTCCATATCTTGCAAAAGTACAGTTTAAATAAAAATATTTGCACAGAGTTTGTGCACTGGGATCCTGCATCCCATGACAGTGCTCCTATGCCAGGCTAAGGCTTATTCTGCAGCTAAAATGCTGCTTGTAGCTGCTCTGAGGGGTCTCTTGTTCATCCTAATGTAGAGCATGTTCTAGTAAATGGCAAAATCTTGCTGGGATATAGAAATCTCTCTGGGTCAATGCGTCCCTCTAAGGCATAGAACCATAGAGTCAGACTATCTTGAGATGGAATGTCCTGCAAAGATCGAGTCCAAACCCTTGGCTCAACATCCAAGATTGTCTTCAAACACCAGTTTGATCTTGGCACCACATTGACTGAGAAGAAAGTATGAATGGTGTGTTCCCATGGGATTTCACATATTCTCTGCTGAATCAGTACACACCTAACACAAACCTTAGTCCAGGCCCTCATGCTCACACCCCTATCATGCTAAAGGTCACAACCATCAATTTGCTGTTTTCTTAGAGTCCTAAAATGTTTGCTATAAAACATGTCAGAGGGAGTTATGGAAAAATGACAAAACAGGTTAAAATGAAGTATAGGCTGAGATTTTAACATTTGAACAAACACATATTAAGCCAAAAAAAAGTTAACTGATGTCTACTTTCTCATGGTAGCTATCTGATGGATGAAATGTCTGGAAGCAAGAAATGAGAAGAGAAATTTGCTTTACACCATTTGAAGGTGGCTTTGAAATTAATAGGTATCACAGTCCAACCTGGAAAATGGGAGATGGTGAAATGGCTTCACCCAGGGAAGGGTTGGTTGGAGCATTCACCAAACAGCCAAGTCTGTATCTGCAGTCAGGGATGTGTTTGGCTTAGCTGGAGGAGTCTGGTGAGAGGGTATGAATACAGAAAAGATAAATTCCCTCTTGCTCCACATCTTGAATCATCACAGCCACCAGCAAAGATCAGGATGGGGAGAAGATCTTACAGGTCCTATGTGCTAATGGTAAGGGGCTGTGCAGAGAGAGAGGTGAGAGACTTGAGTCTTCTCTACTTTGGACAAACAGCCACTTCCATCTTCTCCCATCCTTCTCTGGCACAACAGGACAAAGAGGGATGAGAAGCATTCCTGTACCAGCTGGATCCTGCTGGAGGAGATGGCATGGGTGAGTCTATGGTGTTTCCAGGTAGTAGACTTATTTTTTTTAAAAAGCCACACCACCAACAAAAGCAGCTTTACAAACTGAAGTTAAAGCTCCCCAGTAAGATCTAAAGGCTTCCTCTTAAATTCTGGGAAATTTCTCTCTGAGTTCCAGGCACAGTGACTCAGATTCACCTCTAGCAGTAAGATGAACTGTACTGCAATATTCTCCAACACTGCTGCACAAATAAATCATCTTGATCCACCTCTAATTGAATGTATGTTTTGCACATTTTTGAAATAGTTCTAGTTTCATTCCATGCATTTTTTGTTGTGAACTCAGGCTAGTTGTGTATATTAAATTCTATATAAAATACTGAGCTGAACCTTTCTTTGGGCTCACAAAGCAAACCCCAGCATTGTGAGTGGTAGGAAACAGGTTTAGTTCCTACTCCAGGAAAGTTGTCTCTAGGTTGCCATGATGGGAAGCACAGAGAAGATTGCTTATCAGTAGCCAAAAAGTTATAGCAGAGAGGATGTCTTTGTGTTTGTGGACATTGTGATACAAAGCAAGGAGGTGAACCAAAGGCTAAGGAGCAGATTGGGCCTTGCAATGGCCTTGTCTCTAACCTTGTTTCATCATTTATTTCCCATAGGCTAAACCCTCACATCTCATTACTGCTGTGCTGTTAGTGATGAGCAAGGACAGTTATTCTGGAGACCTGTGAAGTACCTGGAGGTACCTACATGTGAAAGAGTAAAAAAATGCCATCCTTGTTGCTCTCACACTGTATTTTTGTTCTGACTGTGGTGCTGCTTCCTCCATCTGGAGGAAGAAACTCCAATGTGATAACCCACTTCTACATAAAAACAGTAACAGATGTTCAGGTCTATGAACACCCAAAGTGTTACACAGATGATCAGCAAGGAATCCCGAATCCTGTGAGTTATCCAGTGGAGGACATCTGCATCCCATAGGAATGAGCCTGGTTCAATCAGCCTCGTGCCCACAATGCAATGAGTTATTTATTCCTGTCCATCACTGCACTGGGAGCCTACATCTCTGAATCA
>NW_005054458.1:409278-455427 GCF_000277835.1 Geospiza fortis | reverse complement strand
CTTCAATGGAGCAGAAGCAGCTGGGGATGTGCCACATATTGCCAGGTGACCTAAACACTCCCACACAGCCACTCCTCTTAAGACAAGATAATCTTATCTTGCCAAATCACCCAAAAAAATCCTTGGAGATTTGCTTCTTCATCTTAACTGGCCAGATCTCAGCAGCTGAGTGGTGGAACCAGATCCAAAAATTTTTGTGAACTTTCCCATCTTTTGTCTCTGCTCCCTGTGGCTTGAGAAATACATCACAGTATTCCCTCTCCTGTTGGCATGTAGGGAACAGAGGGAAGAGGGTCAGAGAGGAAAACGTTAATCAGAATTTTCCCTCCAAAAATCATGGTTTGTTTGTGGTAAGAGATCCATTCCTCATTCTTTTGGACTTTACTGACCTAGATTAGATCTCGGATAACAACCAAATAATCATGAGAGAGAACATGGCAACTTGTGGTAAGAGGAGAGGGAGGGGATGGATGGCTGTGCATGGGAGTGGAAAGGTACTTCTGGTACTGGTTCTGCTGCTCAGCATGTGCAGCTTTACCCCAAAGAATTAAGCAGGAGCCTGGGTTTGTGCTAGATCTGGATCCAGCCCCACTGCAGTGCCAGGATCCCTCAGCTGTGTCAGCACCATGGGCAGGACCCCTGACAATTAGCAGAAACACAGTGACCTCTGATATCCCTTCCTTTGCAATTAATTTTTTTAGTGTGTTATCTTCTACCTGGGACATTTCTCATTCATTTATTTGCCTTTAAGTGGCTGTTTCCAGCACTCTGTCTGCTCTGCCTGACATATCCCTAATCTTTTTTCCAAGGAGTGGAACTTCCTGGCTTTCTTTAAAAACTAGATATGTGTCTATATGCATAAATCCCTAACCACAATAATTTCATTGCTTGGTTATCTTTAGGATTGCCATTTTCATTTTGCTTGGCACAAGAGAAACAGAGCAGAATTACTGAAGCAGAGAAGCTTTAGCTCTAGAATCTTGTAATGGCTTTTGTTCCTGATCAACTGGAGAAAAAGCTGGAAGTCTTTCAGCCTGTTTGGCTACTGTGTACACACCTTCCTGGCCCCAGCTGTACCTCTGGAAGAGGTTCCAATCCCCAGCTGATCATTCCTCCATCTCTGCTCTGTTGCCATGCCCTAGTGTCTTCCAGCAAATCAGAACATGCAAATTTGGTCTATGGCACTTCAACAAGCTCAGCCCTGTTAGCTGAGCCCAGTGTTTGAAAAGGCTGAATCAGCCACCTCAGCTTATTTTCCTAGAGGTTGTCAACAGGTCATCCATGTGAACTGTTCTGTAAATGGGGCTGGGGGTTACCCCTGGCAGCCTCTGTGACAGGGGATGTTATCTACCAGCACAGCTCAGGCTGGTGTGCTTGTCAGTAAAAGGCAAAACAAAGCAACCTCTGCTCTTTGGAGGTTAATGATTTCTGGTATTTTCTATTCATTAAAGGGTGATGAGGTACTCATCATTCCCTGCTGAGACAGATGGGCATTGCTGTACACTGGAAAATGTCTTTGCTTCCATTGATTATAGGGACTTTGTTAGACCAAGGATGAAGTCTTTTTCGTGCTTAGAGCCAGGCCAGATGTCTCCTACTCAGTCACTAAATGAATTGGCGTTATAAGACCTCAGATATGTAAGGCAACATACTTGTGAGCAGCAAGAAAGCAGACTGGAGAACCCTCCAGTATGAATCCTCTGTGACTGCCATGGGACATGGAAGGAACAGGTGAGTGGAAGCGCTTTTCTTGCTTATACACACTCACTATAAACTATAAAAGAGTTGTTATTTCTCCCCTCTGTTTAACAGCAACTTGGGAGATCAGCAGATGAGCTGAAGAGAAGTGGAAGGAGAGGCATGGAAGGTGCTGCTACTCCTTTCCATACAGGTACAATGGGATGAGCTTGTGACCCTATACACACAATGAGCGGTACAGCTGAGTAGCTGGAGAGTTCATGTAGGTTATTCTTCCCCAGATCAAGAACCAGAAAAAAGAGCTAAACAAAAAGAAAAGAAAAGAAAATACAGCAAAAAAAAAGGAGAGAAGTCTGCCTCTTCCTGCCCCAGCTCTCTCCCAGGCAGTTCATCTTACACTGCTCCCTCCTGGCCCACAGGTCTCAGGCTTGGGTTGTGCATGGGCACAGAGCAGTATGCTGTTCAAACAAACCAATGCACCATTTGAGATGCCTGTGGCCCCTGCTGTGTCCCATCTAGATGTATTAATAGGTCACAAGTTAAACCTGGGTGTCTGCTTGCTCACTTTTTGAAAATAAAGCTTATGTGCCAGCCGTTGTACTTAAGGTCACTCGCACAAGGCGCCTATTTAGTCTCAGAGACGGCAAAGCCAGATCAGTGGTCTGGGGAGAAGAAAAAGCTACTTGAACTTTATAGGTTAAGAAAATCCCCAGCTAAAGTGGATCATCGTTGTTAAGTTTCCAGTTACATCCAAAGAAATGTCAACACTGATGTTTTGCGATCGGGATGGTGAGTAATTTTACCTACACACATCTTTTTGGTTTTTTTTAGACTTTGGTGTTACAAGGTGTTCCGGGATTGGAGCTGTATTGTTTCTTCGCAAGTCCAGTTTGCAGATTTCAAGTGCAAAACAGAATTTCTGTCTTCCACTCATTTCTTTTTATATCTAATCTACTCTTTAAGAGGATCCTCAAAGTCTCCTGGGTATTTTTTTTTTTAAGCAGCAAGTAATTGCTGACAGCAGGAACTGCAAACAGGATCTTTTGGGCTCAACTGACTTGTTTTAAAAGACTCAACTGAACTGTGGCTTCACATTAAAACTGAGCAAAAATCAACCAGTGATTCAGTAATTTTCTGTTCTCAAGCTTTCATGTGCAGTAATAAAAGTTGGTCTGGAGGGACAGCTTGTATTTCTTCATCATGATTTTACAGAAATTAATTCATTAATTAATTGTGGCTTCCAGAGATGCATATGATTGATATTATGACAGATACAATCAAAAGTCTCACTGACAGCTGGCCAAAAAAATAATCACAGAAAATGAACAGAGCAGAGGCAAACAATTTAAACCATCCAGAGCTCAAACACCAGTGGATTTATTTGGGATACCTACCACATGGGTTGGCTATTGTCCTTATTCTTTTCCTTATTACTTATTTATATCCACATATATGCATGATGCTTCATAAAAGAAATCAACCTCACATGCAGGAATATAGACACTAGACACACTAAGACTTCCTTTTGTTGCTTTATATAGACACTTAGGTCAAAGACAAAAAGTTTATTCACACCAATGAGCCAGTCTCAGCTTCCTGATAGACTCATCAAAGGGCATAATTACTTTCCCTGAGACCTTTCAATCTGCCCCAGCCTTACAGCTGGAGGAGGAAATTGCTTTCCCACCCTGGGAAAATGTAGAAGGTTTTGATTGCTTCCTCCTATTCAGAGGCATCCTCGGGATGTATCATATTACCAGCTTCCAGCACCCACCACAAGGACTCACAGAGAGCAGAGAGTGCTGACCAGAATTTGGCCCAGGTACAGAGTCAGTCCTTCAGCCAGGATCAGTCCCAACAGACTGATCTGTAGTAGATGTGGCCTTGTAGATGTGGCCTTGTTCAAAACAGTGAAGAAAAAGCTGGTGAAGTACTGTGGGCCTAAGTATTTGTTTTTTTTTTTTTTTTCCCCATCTCTGAGATGGGAAAAGCCTTTCATTTGCTTCAGGACAGAGAGTGAGTAGAAAGAGTAAGAAAAGAGCAGCAGTCTCCCATGCCGCCTCCAACTTGGGAAAGCAGGTGGAGTGGAGAGGAGAAGCCACCTTTCAATTGTGTTTTAATGAACAAGTTGTTTGTTCTTCTGTGTCCTTTGATGAATGGATGTTTTCCTTCAAAAGCTGACGTTTGTCTTTCATTATGCCCAGCATATGCTCTACTAGGCAGGACCGTTTTTCTACTCTAGATAAATAAACATGAAAATGAATTTATCTCACAGAAGCATGTTCTCTTTCAAGTCGGGCACAAGCCTGCCCTCTCCCCCAATAAATCTCTGGGTAAATGTGTACTCCTCAGCAATCCCTCCCCCTTACATCAAATGGAGACATTTTGTAAGATCTCATCTCCACACAGCTCAGGAAAGCTGCCACTGACTCCAGGCACTTAGTGGCAGTGATTTAAGTACAACTCACAGCTGAATTTGAGAGCTCTTTATCATCAAAAAGAAACTTCTCCAAACCAGAAAGCATCCAAACCCTTTTCCCAGCATTTTAACTCTCAAATTATGGGGCTGATGTGAAACAGCACTGCCTGCAGGCTCTGGCATGGGATCTGCTGTTGGATGGAAGTTGAGTAGTGTAGTATGATGCCAGTGAAAGTCTCCCCTTTGAGAAACAAACTGTTCATTTGGTGTACAGGCCTGTGGATAAAACTGGTTAAATTTTTAAAGGCATTTTGGTTTCCTTCCAAATTTGGTCCTATCTGTTGTTTGTTCTGTATTGGTTCACAACCTGATCCTGCACATAGTTTCTTTGGGTTTAGACATGGCAAAACATGTCCAGAAATGACAATTCCCGAATGTCTCGGTCATTGCATGCCTTAAACCCACTGAAATGTACACTGAAACCAAGGCACACTGGGGCACTTTGCAGCTTCTCACCTTCAGCACATGAGGGACACGTCTCTTGAACCAGTTCAGACAAAGAAAGAAAGAAAGCTGGGTGAGTAAGTCCTTCAAATCACTCAGTCTTATGTCAATGAAGCTTTTGCAATCTGTCAGTATTTTCACAAATACCTCAAGTAGTTTGGTCAAATAATGGCCCTGATTCATGAAGGTACTTTTAAGTATTGCTTGGCTCTTACTGCACATTGGTGTCCCCTTGGAGTCAGTGATACTGAGGTGTATCCGTGATTATGTGCATGTTTAAGTGCCTTTGAGTGCTTAACTGATGGCTTGAATAGGGCCAGCATTAGTCATTCAGTAACACCTGTCCTACTACTGGACAAATAATAAATCAACCTGGTCAAGCTGTCTCTGAGCTCATCTGTGAAGCATGTTGTGATGGCAACCACTGAGAGTGCAGCTCCTCAAGCAGGTCCTGACTATTACAGGCACATCCCTGATATGTGGGAGGTGAAGAACATTCCAGGACTTTCTGAGAAGTTTGACTTTGAAACAGGACGTAAAAACTTGAGATTAATCTGTTTCTCTCACTCAAGATTTTTTATTCTGAGTCCTACAAGAGAAATTAGTTCAGCATAAATGGGATTGTGCTCCTTGAAGTTTTTGAGCTGCATTGCAAACACATTGCAACTATTTTGTAAGCCCCTTCTAAGTTTCAACCTCCTTGATTAAAAAATAACAGCACTGAAAATAGCTCTAGTCATTGCAAAGGTTGTTGTGGTGGCTTGGCCCAGACCATGCCTCAACCTCACCCTCAAATTTGCAGCAGCCCCACATCTCTAGCAGCACCACTGCCTTCAATTGCTGCTACTGCAAGGGAGGTAGAAAATCACTTTACTTGGCCAAGTTTTACTCCATTCTTCCCCCTTGAAAAGGATGACTTTATCTGGCTTGCTGATGATTTCTTTCCCAGTAATGTTTTTATTGATCATATGAAAGTGTTAAGCTATGTCTCACTCAGGCTGCATTCTGCTCTTAACTGGATTACCATACAGAGAATGTTACAATGAGGCGCCGAGGGCTGCCAGGTCAGCTTGGTAAATGATAGCACCTCTTGAAGCTATAATGGATGAGAGTATCCTTGATAAGATTTGACACTTGTACTATATGTGCTGTCACAGCAAACATTTTGCTTTTTTCTTGATGTTTTTAAGGCCATAAATACTGGTCTCTAATGTTAAGTATGTGAACCTCACATTAATCACACTGCCAGGGAGAGCAAAGCGCTTTGCTCATAAACTGAAATGGAGCACAGTTAATCTATCAATGTTCTGTAATGAGGACTATTATAACAAAGTATTTAGGTTGATTTACTGATGGCTACACATCTCTGGTAATGGTGACACATCAGTAAAAGAGCAAAGGGGCCATCTGGATCACCAGGAGTCTGAGATTTATTGAATAATGTAAAGATCCCTCTTTATCTCTACTGTAAAGTTCTTAAGCTCATTCCTAATCAGTTCACTTTCTCAAGATCAGTCTGCTCACCAGGGCATCACTGCCCAGTTGCATGTTGGGGTAGCTTAGCCCCTCAATTTCAGTATTTTCAAATACTTCCTTCTGTTTCAGAGACAGAACAAGAGAAGCAAAGGTACTTTGCTGATTTTAGAACTACCTCAAAATAAAGAAAGGATTAAAAAAAAAATTAAAATCAACCGGCCTGAACAATACTTTTATTTAGTCTTTATACTGTGTAATCTGTGTCTAGCGTCCTCCCACAGATATTTGATCCCTGTCAGAAGTAGATGTTAAATAGATACAGAATACATCTGCCACCCCTACCTTGAAAATTTTAAATCTGGATATTATCAGGTAATTAATCAGAGTAACAATTGTGGGCTCAGGAGATAGGAATAATCTCACTTTCCCTTAGAAATCTGCATTAGAAATACCTGCACCCAATTAGTACTTACCCATCTTTGGCTTGATATGTGGTTTTTGAAGAGCTCTGGAGCATTTTTTAAAAATGCTCACATGACAGCAGGTGAGCTATGCTCATTGAGGTGTTATTTTTCCTTCTCATGAAAGATTTCTGCCATAGGGTCACTATCTCTGTGAAAGAAGCACAGACAGTACACTGGCAAGTCTAGGAGCTGGGCTTGGGGGGACTGTCTTGGGGCAACACTCCCAGATGTACATAGTGGGAAGGTAGTGAAAAGTGAAGAACCAGGCCTTCTAAACCCCAAACCAGTTTAATTTAAGGTGCTTCAACAGGGTCAATATTAAGAGCACCCATAAGACTAGGAATGAAAGCTCCTTCTTTCAGCTCTGCTTTATCTAGGAGAAACTTCAAAATATTAGTATAAATATACTTTTTTAGGGTGCTTCTTCTGGTGGGTGTTAAAATGAAAATACCAGGTTTATTCACAAACTCCTCACCTTTCCCATGTGGGACCATCTGTGCATCATCCACATGAGTGTGAAGATGGACAGTCCCTTTCTAGAATGGAAATAGTGCTTAGAGGCATTTTGCTTGCTGCAGGTGAATTCAGTCTTGATGGGAAATCAAGAGGTCTGATTTTCAGAAACCAGCTGATAGAACTTTGAGTTCATTGAGGGCATCAGGTGAGTAGAGCAGATTTAAAAAAATGTAAAACAAATTCCTTCCTCCATTTGCACAGACAGCATTGGAAAGAAAATGACCTCTCAGGAAAAGAAGGAAATTAGTTCTCCAAATACCATATTCAGCTGTGGAGTCAGGCTTCTCTTGCCACTGGATGCAAAGCAATCACCCCAGCTGCACACTCACCAAGGCAGGCCAAATTTGGTTGAAGAAATGGGACAGGAGAAGCATTTCTTCTAAAAGGTCATCAGTAATAAAAACATACTTCTTAAAAGACCTTCTCAGTCCCTGTCTGGCTCCAGTTCCAGGAGAGATGATTGTGTACACCCTTGCCTGTTCTGTCAGCGCAGCTCTGCTCTGCACTGAACATGTTGTACCACCACTCACTTGTAATGAAAAGCTGCTGCCTGCTCCACACTGGCCAGAGGATGAGAAGAGATGCCAGATCAGAAAATAGAAGTGGCCACAGAGTGTCTGGGACAAGAAGTGCCACTGTATGAGGGCAACCAAAAATACACTTTTCTCTCACTTGGCACATTCACAGATATCACCCATGGATGAACACCCAAGAGGAGAACATGCCAACAGGAACCCAGAGTGCAGCCCCTGGGGAGGGCAAAAAGAGTTGGCAGGCATTTCTTGCTGTTCCTTACATGTAAAGACTATTGTGAAGCTGTATTTCTTTAGCAGATTCAGAGATTGCTAGATTGAGCAAAGGGATATCACAGGAAAAGGTGTTAGAAGATAAAGCCAACAGAAACATTCAGCCAAAACTAATATTTAATAAAGTGCTTTGCCTTGCCTTCTTCAGGAAGTAAAAAAGACTTTTCCTCCTACTTTTTTGTCTTTACTTTCCATCATTTTCCCTCACTCTCTCTGTTTTCTTCTTCCCCTAGTTTCTGCATCTCTTGAATTTGAATACTCCAAGAGTTCTGGATGTGAACCTGAATTCTGATCCATATTTCACCACTTGTTCTGTTTTTCTAGCAGGGGTCTCTGAATGACAATGTGCCCACACTGTGGGACAGCACAGGCCAGATTTTAACCTGTGTGCCGGGGTTAAATGTCAGACTTGATTCTTGAATTTCTTGTCTGACAAGGGCCAAATAATGCTAAAAGTCACTTAATTTGAATTTTTGGAGGGATAGGAGAGGTAGATTGGTAACCAACAGTGCAGGCATAAATGCCCCAGCTCCCTCCCCGTGCATCCAGACCCCAGGAGTTCATAATCCGCTGCAAGCCTCATCTATGAAAGCAGCTCTAAGAGTTCTATATACTTTAAACATGCTTCCATTTGTTCGTTAGTGATCCTGACAGATTTTTTTGATCCATTTTGAATGGATGACCAAAATTCTGACTGTCCCCAGAGCACTGGGAAACTGTAAAGCAAACAGCATTTCTCTCTTGCTATGGAACACCTGTGAAGCCTTTGCTTATCTCAAAGGTGCCAGGAAAGTTAAAAGGAATTTGTAAAAATGCCTTGGTCTGATTTATATGTTGCCAATGCTGCTATTTAAACAAGGGACACAATCACTCAAGGTCTTCTCGGTAGATAGCAGAAAGAATGAGGCACCACCAACAGACATGAGGCAGACTGGCTCAGTTTGGGCAGCCTCTGCACACTGCAGCAGCCTAAACGGAGTAAATTCAGCTTGGGTATTCCAGAGAAATATCTAGGTTTGGAAAGAAATTAATCTGGGTTTGTGAAAGTGCTGTATTCACTTTCTGGTAACGTCACTGCCAATGCAAGAGCTTAAATATGTCATCAAAACCAGCACTTTACATTGACCTAGACTGGAAGCTAAAACTGTGATGCGCCAGTGTTTATGATGATTAATGTTACCTAGTGCCTTACCAAGAATAGCTAATTTGCAGGTAGGGATGGATGGGAATTAGGACAGTACTAGAAATACTTTACCTTGTGCAAAGTTGGAGTAGGAAAACCCTTGAATGGAAGGCAAGGCATGTCCCACTTTTGGCAGACAAATCATCCTGGAAATAGATACAATGATATTTAAAATAGCCTTGCTCGAATTAGGTTTATTCAACAAGCCTGGAGGGTTGGGGATAGCTCAGAGGATATATGGCTACATATGGGCTGCCATATATTCTGTTCTTTAGAGACTTATTTCTCCTCTGGAATCACAGCATGTGTGCTATCCAAAAATCCAGCTCTACCCCAGCTGCTCTAAATCAAGCAATTACCCGGGGCTTGGTTTGCTTATGTACTCAGACAGTGAAAAGGGCACTGGTACAGACAATATTGGGCCCCACTTCCCATGGAAATCCCAGCCATGTTTTCCTGCATGTCCGTCCGCTGAAGAGGCTGCCCAGCAACCCTGCTCTGTATAAACAGGCTGGTGAAACCCCAAGAGCAGAGAAATAAATTTTGGGTCCAAATTTGGAGTTGAAATAGAGCAGAGCCATCAGAAAGTGTGTAAATCAGAGATGAAATCCCCACTTAACCCTGACAATGAGGTCTAATGAATAAGTACCCAGCCCTGTCTTGACTTGCAATGCAGTGCTCCCCTGTTGAGCTCCACCAGGACTCCCGGATTCTCCCCCTCTCAGCTGCAGAGACACTTTTTTGAAGGGCAATGAAAACTATTATTTATACACCTTAAAATTATTAAATGAGTTGCAGAGTAAAAATAGGAGATGGGGCCCAAGCACCTCTGTTCTCTGACACCTCCTGGATCAGCCTGGCTCATCTCCAGCCCGGGCACTACACAAGTTGTCAGGAGGGAAGGTGTGGGAGAGCAGGGACACTCGTTATCACTGGGAGGGCAGGGAAAGGAGCCAGGCTGGAGCTGAGTGCCTTGGCGAGGTGATAAGTGCCGGGGAGCAAGGCAGCGAGGGCTGTGTGTCAGCCAGCAGACGACCCTGCTTGCCAAGGATGGAGTGCATGGGGATGTGAGAGCCAGCTCTGTTGTTATTGTCATGTCCTAAGGAGTAAGTGCACTGGATTCTACATGCCTGTGTGTTTGATCAGGAGAGCACCACTGACAGACAATAAATAAACAGAGATAAAAACAAGATTAAGCAGGTCCTTCTCCTTATCGCTGCTTCTTTATCCCTATTGATCTCTGCCCGGTCCCTTTTCATCCAGCCTGGAATTCCTCACATGCTTGAACCACGAGCTGTCACATCTAATTAAAAATGTGATGCGAGGTTTTGCATGCAGCAGCGAGTATTTTCCAGTGTGCCTTTCTCTATGAAAACTCATCTTGCCATTGTGAAATCCAGCTGGGTTTGTAGCCAAGGGATGGCAGACGTGAACAGGAAAAAAACCTGGTTTTTGGTTCAATCTTCAGGACATGTCCAGCCTCAAGGGTGAAAATGGTGGTCACCTTGTCTAAGCCTCTTACCCTGGCAGAGAAAAGTTGGCTTTCTACTTTTCTCTGTTTAGTGGGGACATTTCTCCCTTCCAAGGTCTCTGTGGTAGGTGGGCCACAGAGACACATAAACCTTTCTCCCCTCCTTGCTTGTTAGCCAGCTCTTTCACCCATTTGGATGAAAGAGTCTAGACTGAAAGTCTTTCAGTCTACCACTAGGATGAATAGGACAAGTTTCTTCCCTGTCTTACAACAGTGAAATTTAGATTTCAAACACTATACATCAGTTTTTCTTTTCCTACCCACTCTATAAATAGGCTTTGACTATTTTATCTTCTTTTAAATGATACAAAAGAAGGATGTTTCCAAAGAAAAAGTGATCACTGGCTGATCACTTCATTTCAACCCCATCCCCACTCCTTCATGTTGCCAGTTTTCCTCATCTCTCTGGGTTAACTGCTGCCTTCATGCTCATCAAATCCCTCTGAAATCACGGAATGAACTTTTTTTTTTTGCTTAAAACAATTAAAATATGACGGGTAAGTATCATTGGGGAAGCGTGTCCTTCTTCATAGAGAAGATGTTTTTGTACACTGAGCAGTTGTGGGCCCATAAATACCACAGATGTTTAAGGTCTGCATGGATGTCTAACAACACCCAGGGCATAGCTTTGAGGTGAAAATCAAGTCCCTCACTTTTGTGCACCTAACAGTTCTGAGACAAACAGGGCTAAATTAGGAGGTTACCAGTGTAAGGGTGAGCAACACAGAAAAGGAAACACAAATAGCACTCTATTTTCTGCCTGACTTTTTAATCTCTACATTCTACCATACTCTGATTTTGTTAAAACATTCAATAAAAAAAAAATCTCTTGAACATGGATTTTCCTCATGCTTTTGGGGTCTCTGGAAACTATTAGAACTCTGGTTTTGGCTTTGGTTTTTAAAAGTGGCTGGTGGCTTTAGATGAGGCAAGATTTCTGAAGGTGGGGGCTGGTGTTATTAGAGAGATTGGTGGAGCTAGGGAGTAAAACCAGGCATGATTATGGAGACAGAGTCTGATTCCCCCAGCTCTGATCCCCTCTAGGCACCTTCATTTTTCAGGGCTAAAACATGTTTGCAATTTGGAGACTTTGCTGAGCTCTTCTGCCTTCTGAAGTCAGACCTGACAGTGTCTTAGGCTGGGCATCCAAAACTAGAGATATTTTGGAAAAGATAGATCACGACACTCCTTTGCTTTTGCAACTTTTTTTGCCTGTCCCTAGGAATAAGACACTTTACCTCAGATTTACTGTGTGATCCAACAGGCAATCAGTGTGAGCAGGATTTTTATTCATTCTTTCCTATGCCATCATTCAAGATCCCACATTTTATTGCTCACCACTAAAACAATATCATTAGACATGAAATATACGTTGCCAGGCCCTCCCCCATCTCACTTCTCTCCCTCCCTTTTTTTCTGAGGAGAAAGAAAAGAAAACTTCTTTTCAGGATACATTGTAGGGAGTGCTCATGAACTGGCAATTTATTTTCTCCTAGGTTTGACACTGCCAGGCCCTTAGTGCTTTTATTGACTCTGGCTAAACGCAGTGACAATTATTTTTGTTGGTTTCAAATCACCTTCTCCAGCAGAGTGTGAAGTCAGCAGGTTTTTTTATGCATGCTGAGCATGCCCTTTCAGACAGCCTAAGAGGAGCAGAGGGAAAGATGATGGGGCTTTTTTCATTTTTATCCACTTGCACTTTGGCATTCCCTGAACGGACCTTTTGTTTTGAGGCAGGAAAGCAAGGGAGAGGCTCACAGATGAGAAGTGGGTTGATGGTCATGGATGACAACAGAGCTGGGCAATCCTTATCTGAAAGTTCCTACTTGCAGCGACCTGTTTATTCCTGCATGTCCCTTCTGGAAGCCCCACACATTTCCCCCTGTGCGTGCACACACAACACACCCAGCGAGGGCAGGGATCCTCCCACCCCTCCATGGTTGTGCAAAACCACCCAGCCAGAAATCTCCAGCCCTTGTTTTCCTCTTTCCTCAAGAGCATGGTGCCTTCCAGGTGACCCTAAACCCTCTGCTGGGCCGTGAGGGGCCAGGATGATGGTGAAAAGGAGTTATTTCTCAGAAAAAAAACTTTTAAATAACCCTTGGCAAGGGTCTCCTGGAGCATTTGTGGCTTGTGGGATGTGCATTAGTGCAAGCATTTGTTTAAAGCATTTCATGCTATCCCCTCCATCTCCACTTATCTGTTCCTGGCAAGGCCCAGGAAAAGCAAATGGCCCCAAAATAATGGCAGTGTAGACTCAGCTTGTGGGATGCCTCACAAACTGCATATCAGTTACAGCAATTTTGAACATGATTTGTAAGGGTTTACAGACCAGCAAAGCTGCTTGGAAGGAAATGAAAATATAAGCCAATCTTTCAGTCTACCACTAGGATGAATAGAACAAGTTTCTTCCCTGTCTCACAACAGTGAAATTTAGATTACAAAGACTATAGATCAGTTTTTCTCTTCCTACCCACTCTACAAAGAGGCTTTGACTATTTTCTCTTCTTTTAGGTGATACAAAGGAACAGTGAGTTTCTGACCTGGAAACACAGTGGATAGATCTTCTCTGGTAGAGGAGCTGGAGAATCGTCCAAAAATGATTTTTCATTTAAATTACTTCTTCAAACTTTTTTGCCATGTTAAATAAAATGTGTCTATAAAATTCTGAAAAAATGTTAAAAATTAAAATTGCTGAAACTTACCTCTCAAGTAAGCCATCATAGTGAACACTGCTGCTTAGTTGGGAAGAAAAACTTCCTGTCAATTAAAAAAGCATTTGTTAATGTCCCACTTTTACAGTTGTGATAACGAGTAAAGTCTGAAGTTTCCATTGACTCCCAAGGATGTTCAGCCATTACTATCACCTTGTCCCAAACTGTGAGAAAATGAAGATGTAAATGATCTTTTCCAGATGGTGTAACCTGCCGAGGCAATTAAATTGATCAATAGCCATCAATACCTCCCTTCAGACAGAATCTGTCAAATGCAGAAGGGTTTAATTTGCGCTTTACACAGGAAGTTGGAGAATCCCCTAAGCTAAAGAACAGCTAAAGGACAGTTTTAAAAAGTCCCGAGTGGGGTAGAGAGGTTGGCTTGAGATGTCCCTGTTTTCTAGAAATTCCACTTGTTCTTGCCCATGTGCTACCATTAGGTATTGCTTCTGGTGTGTCAGGACAGATGCTTCAGGTCATGCAGGACAGAGATCTGAGCAAAATTCCCTTTCTCCCATACAAAGGACTTGATGCTTTTGGACTGAAGTCATCTCGCTGGTTTTGAAAGCAGGATGGATCATGTCTCCAGATGTTTGGTTATTTCAGCAACAAAAAAGGGAAATTTCTATTTGCCTACAAGAACAAACACCCAAACACCCATTTCTGGTTTTGTTGCCTTTCTGCCTGTGCACAAAGCCGCAGGAAAGACTGTGCTGACTGTGCAGAAAACAGCCCTCCTCATCCCTCCATCTGCACCTTTGTGTCCCACCAACCCTGGGAGGCTTTTCTCCTTGGATTTGCATCACAGATCATTGGGTTGGTGCAACTGAGGGCTTGGTCCATGGACAGACTCTGGAGCTCCCCATTTCCATCTGCCCTCACACTGCTGCCCTTCCCTGTCCACAGCAGCTCTCAGGAGATGTCTGTGCTTCTGATCCAGCTGCAACCCCCTGCAGGAGCCTGACGAGCCCAAATTGCTCCTCATTAACTGTTGTAGGGCTCCTGACAGCAGCTTTTCAGCTTGGATTGAAAACTGTTTCTAGCTGCTACTTCCCCACACCCCACAAGGGCTGTGTTATTACCAACAGGAGTCCAGTGTGTGTGAGAGCTGCAGATGAAGGAGGGGAGGGAATATTCCTTTTAACCAAGGGTACTCCACAGCAACAAGCCAGTGTCTACTCACCAGCCTCTCCAAGCTGCCTCCCCATGCTTTTTGCTTTGGCAGACCTTCCCTTCCACCATGGAAGCACAACTGGCCCCAGCCACTGTGTGCCCCCAGCAGGCAGGGACAGCCAGCCAGGCACCTCAGAGAGTGCCCATAGCAGCCACCAGCAGGGGTGAGATGACCGAGCCAGAATTTCCAAAGCTTCTTGAACTGAGCATTAAGTCAATTTGAGAGGGATTACTCTGCCAAACACTGTAATTAATTAGAGAGACATGCTCCAGCACCAAGCTTTTCATTATCTAAAGCACTCTACATGCCTTTGTGGGGCTGTGCTAGCACTGTCAAGGCCCATCAAGCTCCAGCCCTTCCCACTGAGTGTGTTTTGCCAATTCAGGTACCATTTCCCCCTCTCTGGTCTCTTTTCCCTTGCACTGCCCACGTTCAGCATGCTTGCTTGCACAGAATTCTAAAATGGTTCGGGTTGGAAGGACCTTGAAGATCATTTAATTCCAACAACTCCAGCAAGGGCTGGGAAAGATCTTGATCTTTCAAAGAGTATGGCTGAAGCTACAGGGAATGTTTTCCTGATCCACTCTGAACCAAAGCAAACCTGGCTGTGGGAGAGGGGAGTCATGCTGCTGTGTTTGATGTGAAGGACGTTCTGAGGAAGGCGAAGGCACTGCAGCCCAGCAGAGTTGTTCAGGCATTGCAGGATGCATCTCCTCTTTCTGTGCTTTCTAGCAGAAATGACAGCCTCATATTTGGAGTCCAGGCATGTCCCTGCTTCTGATCTGAAGTTCCAGTGCAGCTCTTAGTAAGTTACTTGAGTTCCCTGAACCCTGATCTGTGATGTTGTGATGCAATTTTCATCCTCTCTCCTAGCCAAAAATGTGCAGTTTTGAATACTTAAATTTGACCTAGTTCAGTCCCGCTTTTAGCATGTATTAAGGCACTTGGCATGCTGGTCCTCTGCACCACGAATGAAAGGTCAGTCTCCTTCTGTGTCCTTTTAGCTCAATGACAAGTCTTTTTTTTATCAATGTGACCAAGACAAGGTGCAGTGTCCTCACGGCTCTGTGAGCACATACTGAGAAGCAGGTCCTGATGGAATCAGTGGACAGAATTTTTAACAGCAGAAGTATTGCTCTTATGGTCTAACAAATAGGGCATGAGGAAAACAGGAAGTCCTTTGCCAAAATTCAGGAAGGAACTTGTCATCACGAGCAGTAAAGCTCTTTCATGACATCTCAAAGCGAGAGCCATCATCTGGGATATTCCTGCCTGACTTGAGGCAAGCAAAGGCAATAATATTTTGGAATCAAATGCTGTGTAGATCAGCATTTTCAATTCAAACTTTTGAATTTTTGAAAAACAAGTATGGATTGGCAAGTAACTAGAGAAATACCGAGAGTGTTTATTTTACCTAAACTCCTAGACATTTTAGTATTAATGGTTGGTATGAGCATTTCCAGCAACTGATCTTTGGGAATTACAATTCTCAGAACAATCCCATTCATTATTTCAGCCCACTTCACTTGAAGCTCCAATTTCCAAATGAAAATTGAAGGAGGGAAAACACACATTAAAAGAAAAAGTAAACAGAAGATTCCAACAACTGATTTTCATTTCAGCATCTTATATTGATTTTTCTTCTTTATAATTATGCAGTGTAGAGTGCATCTTTTCTTAATTCATAGAGTCATAGAATGATTACAGTTGGAAAAGGCCTTTATGATCATTGACTCCAAACATTAACCCAGCACTGCCAAGTTCACTCCTAGACCATGTCCCTAAGTGCAACATCTACATCTTTTAAATACCTCCAGGTTTGGTGGTTCCACCTCTGCCCTTGAAAGCCTGTCCCAAAGTTTGACAGCCCATTCCATGAATAATTTTTTTCCTAAAATCCAATCTAAACCTCCCCTGTCACAACTGGGGGCCGTTTCCTCTTGTTTTGTCACTGGTTACTAGCAAGAAGAGGCCGAGTCCCACCTGCCTACAGCCTCCTCTTGGGGAGCCGTAGAGAACGATAAGGTCTCCCCTGAGCCTCTTTTCCTCCAGGCTAAACACTCCCAGCTCCCTCAGCTGCTCCTCATCTGGTACTTGTGCTCCAGACCTTTCATCAGCTCCATTGTATGGATGCATTCCAGCCCCTCAAAGTCTTTTTTGGAGTGAGGGGCCCAGAAATGAACACAGGATTCAAGGTGAGGCCTCTCCAGCACCGAGCGCAGAGGGTTGATCAGTGCCTGGGTCCTGCTGGCCACAGCACTGCTGATCCAGGTCAGCTGCCATTGGCCTTCTTGGCCACCTGGGCACACCTGGCTCATGTTCAGCCACTCTCACCCGGCACCCCCAGGTCCTTTTCCATGGGGCCCTTTCCAGCCACTCTGCCCCAGCTGTGGCACTGCAGGGGTTGCTGTGACCAGGGGCAGGACCCAGCACTTGGCCTTGGTGAACCTCAGAGCCCTGGCCACTGATCCAGCCTGTCCAGATCCCTCTGGTGTCATCTCAATCCCCTTGTCCGGATCATCAATAATGATATTAAACAGGGCTGGCCCCAACCCTGAGCCCTGGGGGACACCATGGTGATGGCCCCAGCTGGATGTAACTCCATTCCCCACACTCCCTGGGCTCAGCCATACAGCCAGTTTCCTGCCCAGTGAGCAGTGCACCTGTCCAAGCCATGAGCAACCCGTTGTCTCCAGGAGAATAATGTGGGAAACAATGTCCAGGGCTTTACTGAAGTCTACCCAGAGAGCATGAACAGTCTTTGTTTTTTGCTGTCTCGCTGAGTGTAGGAGTTCCTCCCCAAGGTGTGCCCACTGCTGCTGGCCAGTGCTGGCCCTCCTTGCTGCCCTGGTGACAGCGTGTCCCCACCAGAGAGAGCCTGGGCAGCTGCCTCCGTTGTGCTGGTGGGTGCAGTGCTTGCTGCCCAGTGGGTTCCATGGCTCCCTGTGGAGCTGGCAGCGCTCCAGCGCCTTTCCTGCACACTCTCCTGCATGAACTGCCCCACTGTCTACCCATTAAATGGGTAATGACTGGTCTGGTAGCCAGCAGAGAAGTGCCTTCAGAGAAAAGATAGTATTTGAAAGCAGAGGTTACACACAGAGCCCTCTCAAACAGATCTTTGTGCCAGAGGCTTTGTTTTGATACTAGAAACATTTCCACTACAGCAGCCTCTGATGGCAGTCATGTGTGGGATTAGGAACTGACTCCATTCAAATAACAGACAGCTGTTTGGAGTGAAAACTCGTCTCTGTCAATTTGCACTCAAAGAAGGCAGAGGCAAAGGAAAAAAAAAGACCCTGGGCCTGGGAATCATTGTAGCTTAATCCCTCCTTTGGCAGGAGATAAAACTAGGGCTTTCCAATGCTCTATAATTTCTTGCATTGACCTGGAAAGAGATTTCTCTATTCACTGGGCTGTAAACCTCCTTTTTTATATTTACTACATGATGTACAAGAACTGAATCTCCAGCAGAGAAAACATGTCATGTTGGGCTAGGAGCCTGGGAAGGAACTTAGGCTCAGGTTAAATAACTTAGTCCAGCAGTGACACACAGTAGCTGCTAAAACTACTTATGGATTGTTCTTTTAACTTTCAGTGGAAGGTTTTCTCATTTGATGAAGAATTGGCTGAGATTTCCAGAAGTGACTAATGATTTATGGTGGTCTGCTCTTTCAATGCCAAATTTCAAACCCTGGAGGAGAGCCTGATTTTTGAGATCGGGTGCACAGCTCTTGCAAAAAGTCAAATATCTTTTGTGCATCTCGAGACCCTGGTATGCCTAGTCATTCATGCTCTCTGATTTAGAAAAAATAAATGTCGTAGAAAAACAGAGCAAAATCTTTGACCACGCTCTGCCAAGCACAACTGCAGACACAGCAAAGGGTTGAGGTGCACTGCTCCTGTTCAGCACACATGTATTTTTGGTTAACCTGGTGGTTCCTGTCAGCACCATAAACAGCTTTTAGCAAAAGGTTTTTCTGTTGTTTTTAACAGGAAAAAGTGTTGTGCCAAGGGATATTTTCAAGTACAGCAGACCAAGAGGCAAAGCTGTTACCAGGATTCAGGCCTGTGTGCACCTGAAATTGTTCATTTTCCCTAGTTCTCCTCCTGTGTTTTAAAAACTGAGAGAATAGTATTTAATCCATCAGAAAATGGATTTAATTAGGAAATGAATCATGTCCCCTGTGACTATTTGTAAAAACTTTGAGGGAGGCCTTCTCAGAGATGAAAATGTCACCTTAACTGAAAACTTTTTCTTAACCATATGAAAAAGCAAAGTTCTGACAGCATCAAAATATGCTATTTTGACATATAGAAAATTTTCTTTGGCTTTTCTTTTGAATGTCACTTTGGATTTAAATTTTCTCTTCCTGTGCCACACACTTTGTTATCAAGCTGACCGCGGCATCCCCACCACAGGGCTGATGGAGCAGTGCTGGAGCAGGTGGGTGTTGCCCTCCAACCCCATCACCCACAGCCAGATCCTGTAGAAATACTCAATATCTAAAAGAAAAACAAAATCCATTTCCTTGATACAAACCAACTGGGAATTGCCAAAGAAAAAAATATTTATTTGATTAATTCCCTGTTTCTTTCTCTATCTATTTTAATGGGTTGGGCAAGCTTCCTTTATGGAACATTTAAGAGAAGGCTGGGTTTCACACCCATGGGAAATTAGGCCAATTTATGAAATGCTGAACCTTTCTATGAAACAGCACTTCTCCCCCGGGGGGCTGCAGAGTTCCACACAGAGAGTGCAGCAGAAGCCACGCCACAGCCAGGAGAAACATCCTCTGTCAACAAGATGCAAAGAGAAAGAGTGGGAAGAAAGGGGATGGAGAAGGGATTTTGCATAACACTTTCCCTGCATTGTTTGGATTGGAAGCCTCTCTGCCTGTGTCCCAGCAGACAGCCTTTGGATCACTTGGAAGTTGTGCCCACTCCATTCTTCTGCAGAGCTGAAGCTGGGGCTGTTTGCAATGGCTGGTGCCAGGGAGCTCAGCAACCTACAGGAAGGAAGGTCTTGCTCTTAAAAAAAAAAAAAAAAAGGCAAAACTGCCCCCCTTGAGCTTGGGAGTGAGGGGACATGGATCCTATTCCAAGCTCTGTGCTCGTTCTGGGTGGCCTTGGACATGTCACACTGCTGACTGTTCAGCTCTGCCTGAAAAAGCAGGATGAAGGGTGGCAGGGGGGTGTCGCTCCCTGCTCGCTGTGCTGGGAGGAGTGCTGCACACCAGGAGCTGCTGGCACAAGCCCTGATGGATGAAATGGGCTTTGTAGTTTTGCTTCAGCTGCCTGCCACTGCATCAGCACCAGTATCTTTGCACTGCCCTTGGATGGAGGTCCTGAGAGGATGGAATAACCTGTCAGGATGCAGCTGGGAAGCTGCCACACAGGCAAGCGATTTCCTCTGGGTGGGTTTGGGAGCAGCTGTGTGCATCAAAGGCAGGAGCTTGGTGTGGCACAATGGCACAAGGATTGAGGATTTCTGTTTCCAAATCTGAGTGTTCCAGTACCTGCTTCAATAGGTTGCAATGCTGTATTATCAGGATTGCTCCCACTGACAAAATTACTGGTGATCTGACTGCAGCAAAAGTCCAAGGCAAACTGATCTTGGTAGTAGCTGCTGGATGGAAGGTGGTATCACAAAAATGGCAATTGGAAGCCTCAGTTAAGGAATCTGGATCTTAATCGTAATCCTGACATTTTTATATTGATGTTAACCCTCTAACCACTGCAACAAGAAGTTGTCCAGCCCCTCTCAAAGTCAAAGCAACTGCCCTTTCATGAAGATCAAAGAACAGTGATCACCTGAGATGAATAATCTCAGAGGTAGATTAACAACAACGAACATAATTCCTTCTAATCTGGATTTATGTCCAAAATGTGGAATGTCCTTTTGGGGTGCACAACCCAGAAAGAAAATATGAAAACCTCCCCTTCCTTTCTTCTAGCAAAAGATGAGAAGTTTTCTCTCAGTCATCCCTCTTCTATTAGAAACTTCTCTTCCACTTTTGCAGGCTTTGGCCAACTCAGTCTTCCAGGCACTTTGCAAATCCTCAGGTATTTCCCACTTACCAAAGCAGGATCTACCTGTGAGATGAGGCTTGTCGGTACTGGTATTTTCTTCTTTTTGGTTCTGAGCACTTCAAAACTTAGATGGGGAATTTTCAGTTTCTTTCCATCTGTACAGGCAAATCTAAGAAACCAGGGGACCTCTCACTGCTTCCCTGTCCTCATTGCCATCCATCTCCATCTCATCTCCATCTCCATCATCTCCATCTCCATCTCCATCTTCATCACCTCTCCTGCAACACGGACGATACCTGTGTCTCCATTCCTCTATTAACTCACTACATTTCAGGGATTATTGGAAAGATGTCAATGCTTTCACCTCTCTGAAGAATGTTAGACCTGTTAGACAGATAACAAAACAAAAACCTCACAAGAGCAGCTGAATTCCTTTTTGTTTTTTAAACACTGAAGTTCCCTAGTTTTAGTCTTGATAAAGTCATTACAGTGCCAAAAGGGGAAACGTGTTGTTTCCATGGCTGCAAGCAAACATTAAAGATAGCTACGTCCAGTGATGGAATGCTTCAAAGAATATGATAACACATTCATGTTCTTTACTTGCATGAAGTATGTTGTGGATATATTTGTTGTGGATATATTTTCCTTGGAAAATGGCTCTTATAAAAAATGAATATTTATTTTAACAACAAGACTTGTAACACAAAGTTTCAATCTGAAATTAAAACAATAAAATAATTCATTTTCAATTAAACAATTTTTTTGGGTCTCATATTGGGAATCATTACCAATTTATTTTAAAGAATTATTTTTGATTTGTGTACTATTCCTCTCCCTTTCATTACAACTGAAGGAAACACTAAAACTTAGTGATTTTTTTCTTCCCAAATCTTTCTTCTTTTAGTCTGTGATTTTTGAAATTATCTTTCCATTGGAAAATTATAAATAAGACTGTGAGATTTCCATTCTGCAAATTCTGTAATATCAAGGCAACTTTGAGTATTGACAACATGCTCACTTCCTATTTTGCCTTTCGTAACTTCTGCCAATGAAAAGGAAATTTTAAGACAAACTATGAGCATTAATGTATCCACTGCTGCAGATCTGATGGGCAGAGGTGATGGCAGGTGATTGACTCAGGGGTTTTTCTCTTCTGCACTTCTGCCAGGTCCTTCACATTATTTTATTTGCCAAATGCTTGCATTGGACAATCTGTATTTGCAAGAAACTATCCAATCAACATTTAATTTTGAGAAAAAGCCTAGTCCAGCCAGAGGAGAAGTCAGGCCTACCCTCAATATACATTGGCTTTATAGATTGAATTGAGAGGACTTTGTCTTCAAAGAATGATTTATTTACAGATAACTTTTCTAATCCATGTAGTGGAGATCAAAACCTCTCTGCAGAATCTTCAAAACCACAAGTCACAACAGAACTTAACCTTCCTCTTAGATTTTGGAACATCATCTTTGGAACGTCATTTGGAATAACATGAAGGGGCAATAGTTTTGCAATTTTTTCATTCCCCATGGGACTTGCAACCACAGTTCTCAGTACTCTAATGGGAGATGTGAAGATGTGTACGTAGCCTTGAGTTACATGGAATCATGAATTCCCCTGGAGGAGGAAGAGATGGCTCATATGGCTGTTAGTTCCCCACATTAGGCTGCTCTTGGTGTTAAACTCCCATTACTCCTGCACACAGAGTTCTTCCACATCTGGAAGTGAAAGCCCAGAACAAGGCAATTTTTCATGCATGGAACTGTCAGCACGTGCACAGCTCGATCAGCATAGCCTCGTGAGTTACAATAATCCACAGAGAATGGTGTCAATAAGTGAAAAGCTGCTGCTATCTTGGTCTGCAGATCTTCACAATGTGTGCTCAAGCTCAGCCTTGAAGTGGTGGACTGGCGGTGTTACATTTATGGTTGAACTCTGTGATCTTAATCGTCTTATCCAACCTTAATGATTCTATTCTGTGATTCCAGGGCTCAGTGGTTGCAGCCATTCTGCATGGTCACCATGCTGCCTTTTGACTCTGGATTCAACAGTTAGGCAGTCTGTCCCTTCAGCTGATGCATCAGAACATCCCTGAATTATCTCAGCTAACTCTGGCATGCTCCTCTCCCCAGCACTCAGGTCTCACAAAGAGGCCTTGGCCAGGTAAACTGCTACAATCACTTGGACATCACACAGCACACTGGAAATGTTCTCTCTGCTTCCTTCAGCCCTTAACACAGGTAAGACTGGACATGTGCAAACACCAGATCTTCTTCTAGCATAAAAAAAGTGCTGCTTCTCTCTGGAGTTATCAGCTGGAACAGGACTGCTCTGAGGTGTTCATGCTTTGTGCTTTATACACTCCTATCATTCAAGTGGGGACTTTCCAGCTGCCTTTCATAAGAGTTTTGCTTTTGCACTGCTGTCGATTTCTGCAGGATTCCACAAGATAACTGGTGTAGCACTGGAGATTGTGTTTGTTGAACTGAATGGTGTTATCTCCATGCTTCAGTTTCCATGTGCCCAAATCCAAGGGTAGTGATGCTTTCCAGCTCTGTGAACGCCTTTGAACTCTGCTGCCAAGAAGAGCTGATAATGTGGATAGCATGGTTACAATGAGGTTTGTTGCTCAAACACATCCCTGGGGTAAGACAAATAAAACCAGATAAATCCCCTATAAATACACTTCTTACATTGGAGAAAAGCCATGTTCTGGCACCCCCAAGCAGACCACCTGATTGCCAAGCAGCTGGAACCTTCATCCTCTCCGAGGGAGAGGCAGCTGTGAAGAAGTGCAGAAGTAGTCGCCAGCTGTTGGGCTGGTGAGGCACCAACATCAGGGGTGTTGCCTCATGGACAGGGTGCTCTGATATCCACAGGGCTGTATTAAGAAGGTCTGAAGATGCATGGGAATGCCTTGTTCAAGCTCAGACACAAAAAGTAAAACCAAATTTGTCTTCAGATCCCCATGGAGCCACGGAATGCTTCATGAAGTTAAGCAAAGTGGATGTTAGGAATGAGCAGACCTCCCTGGCTTATAGAGCCTTGTTCACTGAGATATTGTGTCCTGCCAGGAGACATGCTGAAAGACAAACACGTAGAAAAGGATAGATTCAAACCCAAAGTTTCAAATACCTAAAACTCTGTGAACCCCTGAGCACTGGATGGAAGACCCTGGTGATTTAGTTATTTCTCTCTTACACTCACCTATCCACTTACTTTGAAAGCTGAAGTAGGTGACTGATACAATGAAATAGAGTATATTTTATTTTTCTTTCATCACCTTTCTTTTCCCTTTAACAAGCATATTTAGAATCAGTGGGAAGAGACAAATGGAAATAAATTAAAACCAAAGTAAAATTTGTTTTAGTCCTTTCAATAACCTGATACAACCGTAAATTTGAGAAACCATTTACCTACTTAGTTAATAATTACAGTTCCTAAATAATAAGTCATTCTAGAACCTGGAGTTCTTGTTCTGAGTATATATTTATATTAGCTGTTAAGTATACTTTTCATGGGCAATTAAGACATTATTCCTTCCTAGCTATTCACAGGCATCTCAGGAGGGAATGGGGAAAGACGCAATTGTAAAGCCACGAAGATAATAAGAGCCAAAGTCTCTTTCCTCGTCTTGTGATATTGATTTTCATAATATAAACAGAGGCACAGAATGCTGAATCTTGGTAATATGCCTATTTTAAATGCCAGTTGTTGAGTAAATAGACCTCTGTGGGGATATGTTTGTTTGAAAAGTCCTTTGGGATTAGGGAATATTAGCCCGGCTTTCAGCCTGAGACCTATTTTGTGAGGAGTCTTTGTTACTTTGTCAGCTTTCTAAAGCCTTTTATGATAGGTCTTGGCCCTGGTGATATTTATTCAAGTAAACCTAAGAATAAGAGTTAAGATGCAGCTGTTCCAACATTGTGGACATGTTTTGGTCTCTGTGTGTTTCGACTCGACCCTGAAGTGCAGGACACCTCAGAGTGACTAACAAAGTATTCACACTCAGGCCTTCAGTTTAACTCTTAGCCATTTTCTGCAGACAGAACCTGCTTCTAATTAATTCTGGCTCTGAATCATTTTTCCTCAGACACAAGAACTGGTTAGTTATTTACTTTCCAGCTGTTTGCACATAAGGCCCAGGGTTTGAACAGGGCTGTTCCTGGCATTTTCTTGCAGCCCTGCATTCTGCCCTTCCTACAGGGAGTACAAGGTTTATATTTTTGTATTTGCCAGCCAAAGAAAATAAAACTAATCTCTGTCAAATATGGCATCCTCTGGCTCCTTGGCTCAGGTTTGCCACATGGGAAGAGTGTTCCCAGGCTAGACTGATCTTCCCTTGCTTGCTATTACATCAGGGTAGTGAAGCTACTTTTATTATCAGTAGTTAATGAAAGGCAGTTTTGGGGTTTTGCTGTGGTTCCCATTAAGTCTTGGGGTTTTTCAGCTAACCTGAATGAAAATTATTTCATCCTGCATCATTTAATTCAGACCATATGAGACCTGATGTAAAATTGGAAGGTGAGTGTGGCTGTGTGATAGCTCAGGGTGGGTTGTCATCAAGAAGAATCTTTTCATCAGATTTAATATTTTATCAGGCCCTTGACTGTTGTATATGGAAGAATTTGACCTTTTTTTGTAATTTGAATGTGCTTATGGTGTCCAATGAGGAAAAAGCAAAATGCATTATTAAAACCTTCAGTAAACCCAAATGGATGCAGTAGTTCTTCTCCACATAGTGTATCTACCCTTTTATATTTCACATATTAGATGAATATAAAAAAGACAAAAAATACAGAATTGATTTTCATAAGAAAGGTCATTATCTGGACTTTACTATTATGCTGTGTCACATGGGGACTGAAAATCACAGAATCACAGATGACAGAGGAAAAACAGAAAATGAGAACTCCTATAACAATTTATGTTGCAATTCCCTAAATTGTTCCTGTCCATCTTTCTCCAGATTTTATAGACAAAGAGGAAAAGGAATCTTAAAATTCCTGAGAGCCAAAACTCTCAGAAAGGGGAGTGGGCTGCTGAGGCCACAACACCATTGCACTGTGATCATGGTGACATCATGTGTATAAAGACAAAACTAGGGAGACATCATTGCAGAAACAAGCAAGCCAGCCATGGCTCAGTTTCTGGGACATGGTGTGGGTTTGACCTAATGTTCTCAGACTGTCACAAGTAGTAGGCATTAAACAACATTGCATCTGCAATCAGAAAATATTAAGGATATGTGAAAAATAAAGGTCTAGGCCTGAGCAAAAGGTACTTAACTGAGCGCACATGGGTAGCTTTAGGTGGTAATTAATCCTATAAAAGGGATGTAAATTGCAGTAGATTAAATCAAAATCAGGTATCTAACTTCAGACATCAACACTTATATGAGAGGGATCTTAGCCTAAGCATCCAAATAAAACCCCTGATTTTCCTACACCTCACCTCCATAACAGGAGGCTCAGGATATTTCTCCCTGTGTATGTCCTGGGAGTGTTTTCAGTACATGGGTACTTGGAAAGAGTTTTGAAGTCCCTGTGCAGAAGGAACTACCTTCCCTAAGTGTTATCATGCATACCCAGCCCCCTGAGTGCAGGTGGAGAGGGTGGTGTTCCATTTCCATGGCAAACCCACAGCTGCAGCCTTGTTTGTTTCCACAGGTGGATTTGAAGTAGATGCCATCTTAATCACTGACCGTGAGAAATCACGGACCCCTATTCCAGAGGCAAGATCTTCCACAAACACAAGGCTTGCTCTGGGAAGGTATTTCTCTGAGCTGAACACAGAGGGATTGTAGGATCAGACAGAAACCCACTGTTTCTGTCAAAGTCAAAGAGAAAAACCTGGGCAGAATCCAGAACTTAACTCAGGTAAATAAAATAGTACGTTTCTATGAAAAGATTCACAAATAAGCAAAGATTTTTAAAATAAACCCTTTCTGGAAGCTTCAGCATACATTATTCTCTTCCAGGAATGACAGTATAAGATATAACCATTACAGCTTTCATATTTACTCACTAAGTACAGAAAAAATAGAGTTGGAACACAAACTAGGATGGAATTTAAATAATGCTTACAGCCTATTCTGCTCTGAGTGCTTAGAAAGCATGTTTTAGGGTTCCTCCCCCTAACCCCAGTCTCCTCTAAACTCAGGCAGCAATTCCCAGCTGGTTCCTTCTGCTCCCTTTGTAGACACAGCAAGAGGCAAAAGGTGCTCTGCCCTCTGAGGTCTTTGGGGAGCTCATCTCTGTCCATTGGCAGCACAGGGAGCTCAGCCCTGAGTTTCCACTGAATTTGAAGGCAGCAAAGCTTTGTGAATTCCACCCAGACTGCACCCTCCCTGGCTCTGGGGCCAAGGATCTGCTCCCTTGTTCAAGAAAAACATATGTAAGTAGTTGCTCAACATGAGCACATACCTGAAACTCAGTGGAAATTAGGTGGATGAGGAAGTGTGTAGCTTAAAGCACAGCACATGAATATGCAGGGCAGAGGAGGGCAGAAAAATAGTCTTTTACATTCATTTAGGTTAAAGAATTAATTTGGACTTGACCACAGTCACTTTCTGTGACTATTCCACAGCTGAACTATGTGAGCATGGAGGTTTGTCTACAGAAAATGCTCAGCTATTTTGTGAAAGCAAATGTGGAAGTTTAAAATGTGGGCTGTGTTTCAAATTTAAATTACTTTCACCAACCAGAATTGCTTGTTGCTTCTTCTATGTACAGGACTGAGTACACTGGCAGTGCTGCCAGAATGAAGGAACAATAATTCTTTGATGAGATCACCAAGTAAATATAAGTATCATGTTCATGGACTATTCATATAGCAAAAAATAACAATAATCCAGGCAGAGATCATCTCTAATATAATTACAGCACTGCACCTCCTAACCATTGCGTGCTAACACTGGTCATGTTGACCATTTATGTGCAGAACATTTTACTGGTGTCTCCATAAAAGAGAGAATCTTTTCCTTGTGGGCCTGCAGGGAGAACTAATTAACAAAAATAAATCTAACCCTTAGAACCCAAGTAGGTCTGCCAGTAAATTATTAAACTCAACCGCCTCATCATTTTGTACTACAAATGACCTCCTGAAAGCAGCTCTCAATGGACCTCAGCAGACAATTCTGACAAATCCCCTTCATCCAAAGGCATCCTCAGTATCTGTCTGTCACCCAGGCATGGGGTGGGATCTGATGGGATTTTTGAGGACTTTTCCAGAGACAGTTAGTATTTCTGGCCCATCCCTCATCTCCAAGGATGGGAAGATAACACTTTAACAGTAAGATATTCTTGGGGATGTGGTGGCTGCCAGTTGTTTTCTGGCTCCTGAGAAGGATCATTGTCAAGAAAGGTTTCCAAATACATCCTATAAAACTTCAGTCACTCACACACTGCTCAGCTGTCTGCCTGTGCTTATGAGATTGTAGTGGTTTCTTTACCACTTTCCTAGAATTGAGGCTTTTCCTTTGTTTTTGTTTTTTGCTTGTTTGTTTGGTTGGTTTGTTGTTGTTTTTTTGTTTTTGCTTTGTGTTTTTTTTGTTACTAACAGAGTGCATAAAATACCAGTTTCTGAAATGAGGCTGAGGGACTCCTGTGTCATCCCAGAGCAACTTCACCATACTCAAGTCATAGAAGACATCAAGTATAATTCAGTTTGGCAGACTCTTTGAAATACAGAAACAAATGTTATTTTCACAAACATTAAATAACATTTTTCCCTTTACTCCCCTTCTTTTCCCCAATATTCCTTTTTTTGCCAAACCATTATAAAAATTGTGTCAGGTTTTTAGCTAAACCATTATAAAGATTTCACTGAATTAAATTTCAAAGACAGGAAAACACCATTCCCAAAACTGCACTTAGAAGTGAAACATACAGAAGTCCCAGACTGATGCCCAAGGCTCCATACATGGCAGGAAGGAAGCTTTGGGTATAATGACTCTGAGGAAAATATTAAATAATTAGACAAGGATTTTGCTCTCATGTCCACAGAGAAATTGTACTGCATACCTTTACAACAGAAAATGCATCAACAAAATCTATAATGTATATCTACTTCTCAATTAAAAATAAATCCTTATGGTTTTATAAAATCCTCTCTGTGTTCAGTCATCTGTCACACCTTGCTCCACAGAGATGCTGTAGGAAACAAAGTTTTGCGGACAAAGGACAGACATGTAGAGCACTCACACCCTGCTGTAAACTTCCTCAAAAGGGAGAATTTCCTGCCGTGTGTGTTTTTACTGTTAAAAGTAGTAAGTTAGTTCTCTTCTAAATGGTACAAATATACCTGAAAAGCACTGTTACCCTGCATCCAGCCAAATTTCAGCACCCATAAACTTTTATGTCTTTGCAAATGCTTTGTTAGCTGGAGAGGGCTAAAGATACCCATTTGATCACTTACTGCAGCAATTCATTGAGCTGTGCTGTCCTTTTTGCTTGCAACTGTGTGAACACATTGCTGGAAGCATTCTGCTCCTGCACCTTATTTCAGGAGCCTTCTGCACACATTTCCTCTTTCACTGTACCCAGTCTTTATTGAGCCTTCCCTGGTTGGAGCTGAACCCATTTAACTTGATGGGGTCAGCCCAATAAATTACAGGGCTGTTTCTGACAGCTTGGAAGAAGGCATGTGGGAAATGTTCCTTTTGGAAGCCATCAGTAGGAAGTACCCCAGACACACAGATGGAGAGCATGTGTCCACAGAAATTAAATGGGGCTGGGGTAACACACCCAGAATAAAACACTCAGCCTTTTAGTAGTGGAAGGCCATTAAAAGAGCTTGGTGATGACACTTGTGCAACCCAATATCTCCATTGATGATATACATTTATTTCAACCACCTAATGAAATTGGGGGGGGTTTATTACTTTACTGCTTTCTTGAATTCAAAAGCATATGAAGGGAAAATTAAATGACCATTTTCTCCATGGCTGAGCCTCTGTTTTCAATTGGTATCTTGTTTCATTAATTTTCTTCATGTTTAAATGCTGTTCTACCTCCCTACACTGGCAAAGTTTGAACAAATATACAACCCACCAAAACTTAGAAAAAGTGTTTCTGCTTTCCAGTCTAATCTTATTGATCCCAGTGAAAAGCCATCTTGTGAAAAGATTCAGGAAATCTCTTAAGAATGGTCATATATCTCAGAAGTCCTTATAGAATGTGCTTAGCTCCACTTCACTGGGAATTAAGCACATTCCCAGTGCTTAAACTTCCCAGAAGTTAAAATTCTTCCCTTTAGGATGTTCCCACTGGTCTACCACCTGCTTGCAGATGATTGGTGTCTTCATCCCTCAGCCACGTAGAACCAAGTTTTGCTATGGCAGATGCCAAACCACTAATTCAGCAGTGGTGGAGGGATCAGTGACAGGAGCCTGGGCACCTATTTTTTTAAAATTCAAACTCTCTGAATGTTAGGGGACTGTGGGTTTACTCCAAAATCACATATTGGCAAAAGCAAAAAAACCAAAAACTCTTGAAATATTGAATAGGTCCCTTCCAACCCCTATTCTGTGATTCTGTAAATATCAAGGAGACAGTAGGGGATGGGAAAACTGATGTTTTTCATCTTTGGTGTTCATAAAAGTGGAGTGCTCTGGAAAATAAGCGCACTTAGGCTTTGCCACAGCCATAGATCTCTGCTCTGTCATTATGATGAGACAAATTCTCACCATGTTCTGATTGCTCAGTAGAGGGAAACTGAGGAATTGTGTGGATCATCTGCTACTGTGCATCCTTGATGGCTGAGGAGCTGGAAGTGCTTAAGCCCATGAGAAGATAAATGATTCAAAATTCATGTTATCCTGAGCTGACACACCTTGCCCTTACACACCTTGCTCTCTTACACCTTCATTTTCAGAGCTACCTGCCCTTCTTCATTTCCTGTTGTACCTGTAGCACCTCAGATTGATGTTTTGGGCCATTCTTGCACTCAGAGGTGCAAATCTGAAATGGACCGTGCCTGGACAAAACATTCATGTACCCAGATACAAGGGAGACGCTGGATTTTTCCAGCCAAGCAAGGCTTGGTTATTGTTCACCACCTACACACCTCAGAGGAACAGTAAATCCATCCTTAGTGTTGTTGCACATATTTCAGCAATAAAGTACTTAATGCACTGCTGCAGAAATGAGAATCTTACAGTGTAAAAATCAGTTTGTCACAGGAGGAGCTGGCAGGCTGCCCTGCCCATTGAAACAACAAATTGACACCAGTTATACCCTCCAACTAATAAATCAGCCAAGGGATCCCAGAGGCCTGAGTGTAAGCTGAAGCTGTGAAATGGCATGTGGAAAGGTTACCAATTAATTTATATTGAAAAAATAATGAAAACAATCAACTTCTTGTAGCCTTTAGCAATATTTTGAAAAGATATGATTCTTGTCCACCTACAGACTTTATGGAGACTTTTTCAGAAGCTGAAGGCAAACTTATTAATGGAATTTGATGGCCCACAGGGCTCCTGTTCTGCAGACAGGAAGCACTTATTTTTATAAAATACACAGAATTAAACCCATATAGGAGAAATGTCAAGCCTCTATTCTTGGGTGCCTATCTCTGGAATCTCCAAATTAGGACTCTACAGGTGACAGAGGTTAGCATATCTGCAACAGTCAGAAAAGACAAGGAATTGGTAAAATAAGCAGAATGAACAGTGACCTCAGGTCTAGACTAATTCTATTGATTATTCACATGGATAGGAATTAAATTGTCCTTCCCAATGTCTGTGGTAATTCAGTTTGGAAAAATAATGGACAGTGTCCTAGGCAAAGAGCCAAATGTCCCAAAACCATTCCTTGTGAGCCCTTAGTCTTCACTTTTCTCACTTCACATCTCTGGCTTCTCCTTCATTGACTCCATGGGCAGAGCCTCACTTGGTCCTTTGGATGTGAGCATCTGGCACCTTCAAGGCTCTTGATGAGACCAAAAGAAAGGAAGTTTAAATAACACAGGCAAGCCTGCAAGTTCCTGCCCAGCTCTTCCTATGGGATGTGACCTGTGCCTTCCACTCACTCCTTCCCAGTGGAAAGGAGACACTGAAGATCTCAAAGAGGAATGTCTTCTGCATATGATGGATTTGAAATGCTTTTCAAGGTTCACATGTGAAATTCTCTCCCTGGGCACCCGCTGAGCCATGGTAACGTGTCTTGGGTGCTTTCTGAGGTTGCTGCAGATGACAGCTTAAATACCATTTCTAGGGCTCTTGCTGAGATTTAACCTGGGTTTTATTTCTCCTTCACTGAAGGTTAACAGGGTACTCAGGGCTGTCCTCTGTGCCCCAGATGACTTGCTGTCACTTTGGGAGATGCAGTGCTCCACCAATTGTTACCACTTGATTTCATCTTAGTCAAGATCCATTGGATCTTGACTTCAGGGACAAACACCAGCTCCTGGAAATGAAGGAAGTCATTCAAAACTGAGAAACTACTTCCAGCCCTCTACGAGCCCACTTTGGGGAAGTTCAAGCTCAGCATTCAAACTTTCCATGAGCTGCAATGGAACCTACAGAAATACCTGACAAAGATAGACCTGGCAGATAAAACTTACAGCTCAAATAACCATGGGCTCTCCATCTGGATCCTAGGAGTTACCCACCTCATAATTTCTGTCCCTCTAGCTTCTTCCCTATACATCTTTCCTCTACAAGTGCCTGATACCTTTTTTTTCAGAAATGGCCTATGATGTTCAGTAAAGCAAGTGTTGCCCATTTTTGTTTGGTTTTGAATTGCTGCTTCTATTTCAGATGTGGGGGACAGGGCTTGTGTACACAAACACTTGTTTAATTTTTCCAGCTGTACTATATGATCTAACAGAATTGAGCACCTCATTCTGCTAATCTCACCATGTTGTCCTAGGGATAGTCACACAGACAGAGCTGTTGTGTGAGGACAAAATGTGTACCTCTAACAAGCAACACTCTCTCTAGGTCTTGGAGATTCTGTCTCAGTGACTTGTTGCCAAGCTTGTGCAGCAATCAAAAATTAATCCTTTAATGTCTGTATACAATTTTCAAGGTAATGTGATTAGAGAGCCTTTGACTGTTGAACCATAGGTGGGAGAAAGCCTTCAAGAACCCAGTTAGTCTTTGTCTGGTTGTCCAGAATCTGTTAATTCCCCACAGGTTTGACTGTCCCATCCTTAAAGCCCTTTGGTGACAGAATATATGCAACCTGCTCAAACAACCCAGATAAGTCCATCTTTGTCTTTTTCCTTAGAAAGACTATTTTTACCTAAGAAGATGTGTTGACTTCTTTATTGACCTAATTTAAATAAATGCTGGTCGCAGTCACCGCTAGAGTTGTGGAAAATGTGCCAATGTCTGAAATGCCTCTACCCAGCATTCATTTAATGAACACCTTTGTGCTTCTTTGTACATTAAGGAGTCTTTTTCTTGCACTTTTTTACTGGGAGAAAGAAGTTTTACCCATGTGGGACTTGAACACATGATCACAAGTTGGGAGATCAGAACCTCGTGCACGAGGCTGCTCATACACAACGTATGACTTGGATTAGAAAAATCTGTTGAAATTCTCTCCCTGCCAAACTCTCTTCCATGAAAGCTACACTCTTGGACAAATTTTTATGTTTGGTAATTGAGGAAAAATTATGTCATCATTGGAGGGAATCATTTTGGTGCATCTTAGCAGAGGGAGCAGGACAGCACAATACACTGGAGGGATGGATTGAATGCTGACAACATAAATTGGACACCCATAGGGATATTCTTCCTTTTAAAGCTGCATAAGTGAGAAAAGGTGATCTGCACATTTCTGCAATCAGGGAATGTTGTCTGTTTCCAGATTCTGGCGCCAACTCTGCATTTAAATTCCAACCATATTGTTACAGTCCATTAATTTTTGTAGACTGAAGCTGTTGCAGTGCCACACAGGGAAAATATGTAGCACAGATGTGTTTGCTGTTATGAATTTTTCCCTTTTTTTTAAATGTTTTTAGAAATAGCTGTAAAATAAAATCATAAAAGCACTCCAAACAATTCATACACGGACTGAAATTAAATCCACATCACTCTCTGGCTGGTTGCAGAGCTGTAGTGCTAAAGTTGGGAACACTCCTGCCACCTATTTGCAGGGTAATTAGAGTTAATTTGAAGTCTGATGGAATTTCATTCCTATTCTGAAGGACGTCTGTTGCAATAAATTCGTTTCTTGGACCAAAGAAAAACTATTCAAAATATTAATAGCAAAGGGCAGCTATGCTGCAAGCATCTGAGAGGGGTCTAGCTTGCTCAGCTTTTTATGGATGGAATGCAACTGCCATTAAAAGCAGCTCTAGAGCATTTGCTCAGAGGAACTTGTCCTATAATGTGTTTAGCTTGTTGCAGTTATTCTTTCTCCCTGTGTCTCTAATTTTGAACAGCAGGATAAAGGCTCTTGGAGGACACCACCACAGCAGGCACAGAGATACTCATTGTCAGAATAATTCCGTGCATTAGGAGGGTGAGTTAAAAAGGCACAGGGCCAAGCCTGGCTTGCATTAATGCCCCTGTTAGCACATGACTTATAGAAAAATACCAATAATGCTTGAATGTGGTTCCTCCTGTGGTCCTCCTGTGCCCTGTGTACCAGCAAACCCAAAAGAGTTTGCAGAAATGACACTGCAAATCAGGCACTCCCTGGAATGCTTTTTCCATTTGAGTTTGTTGCATGAAGTAGGAAAGATGTGAATTCCTTCAGGTTCCCTCCAGATCTGGGGGGCCGCTGCTGTTTTATGTGACTATAGTATGTATATCAGGTTTTGCCTTTTTTTTTTAACAAGACAAAGATTATGACCTAATTAATAGGTCATTGTAATTTTCTATTCATCCCTTCATCCAAAAGGGCATTTTTATACCCCCAAAAGGTAAATTAAACATTCCTCACAGACATACATGATATCTTCTATATACACCATACAGACACTTACCTACATGCTTACAGCAAGCATACATGTATATAATTGCCAGTTAGTATTGAATTAGCCCAGGAAACAGACAATTAGTAGATTTTAATTTTAAGTAGATTTTAATGCCAGCACTAGTATCTTACTTGACAGCTATACAAGTTTAATGTTGTATTACATCTCACCACAGACAGCAGGAGTAACTTTATTGCACCAAAAGAAACTGATACACACTTTGCAGGTTCCGTGGTGTTTATAACATCCTTTCCATACAGTTTCATGCTTTTTTTTTTTTTTTTGGGTAAGGATTTATTCAACTCAGCTTGGCAAGTGCAGTCGTCATGGTCCTGTTGACTTAATAGGGTGATGACAATTTGCATCTGCAGAGGAGGAATCCCAGGAGAAAGAAAAACTTCCTTCTGGGAAAAGTGCTAGCATAGCCAGAGTTTATCAGGAAAACCTGCACAAGCAAGTGTAGGCCCTAACAAAATGCACATATTGCATTGATTTTCTGCTTCACTGAGAGAAGGGAGTGACTACACTAAATACAATTTCTTCCACAGTATCTGGAACATACTTAGCTGTGTCATCAGAAGTAATTTTTAACAAAATGAAGACTTTACCATAGCTATTAAAAATGTAGCAATAAAGCAAAAAGTCTTATGAGGTGGTGACATAAGTGGTCATGATTAATTTTTATGAGAAAACAATATAGTGAAGGCTGAGCCAGACTCTTCCTAGAGGTGCACAGTGGGCAAGAGGCCATGGAGACAACTCACAAGAGTAGAACTTCCAGCTAGGTACTAGGAAAAAATCTCCCAGTAAGGGTAGCCAGCAATTTGAGCAATTTGCCCAGTGAGGTTGTGCAATGTCTATTGTCTAATGAGGATATTCAAAACTCAGCTGGAATAAGTCCTGAGTAACCTGATCTAAACTGGCTCTGTTTTGAGCAAGTGGTCAGACTATGTGATTTTCAAAAGTCTCTTCCAAACATTCATTGTTCTTCCATGACTCTGTGATGAGATTTAGTTAATTCACAGGAGTAAAATAGCTTTGCTGTATTCCCAGTTCTTAAACAGGCTTTTCTGACAGAGACAGGAAAGCCACAGAAATTCTCAGTTTTAGTTTTTCTACGTGAAAAAAGGAAACTAAAGAATTTGTCTAATCATAGTGGCATTTGTGTAGTGTAGACCATCATTGTCTACCAAGTGCTTCAGGCACTTAGAGGGCTGATATCATACACACATTTAAACACATTATGAATAGCCATTAAATAGTAAGAGCAACATTGAACTTGTTTTTAGAAATCATATATATCCTGTCCATTGGCAAGTGGGTTATAACTCCTGATGATGTCCTTTCAAGTATTGCCTGGAGAGCTGGGACAAGCTCTGGGTTGCCTATGACTCATCTGTGAAGTTCGTGTTCTCCAAAATAGGTGATTTTCATGCCTTCACCTGCCCCATTACATCCAGCCTGCTTGAAACCTGGTCTGAAAGTTTTCAGGTGCCAAATAAAGATGAAACAGGGCTTTAGAAAAATAAGGGAATTCCCATTATTTGGATTACATGACTGGTATCTAAGTAGGCTTATTTTATTTTTGGTCATTGACTAAAGAGATACCTTAAAATCTGATGATTAGTAGGTGACCAGCAGTGAATCCCAAATAGGCAGCAGAGGAGAGTGAAGAAAGACTGAGTTAGACATAACTACCCTGTCTCACTTCTACAGGGCAGGTATTTGCAAAGGCTGAAGTTCACCTCACTCCAGAAGAGGCGTGGAGAGCACTTGAGAACCACTTAGATCCTTAAAATGGGACTTAAGTGGGACTTAAGGGCTGTTCTGGCCATCTGTGTGGATGAGAATACCACCTACAAAGAGCAGCATGGCCCAGACAAAGACCTGTTCATGGGAGAGCTCACAGATAATGAGTAATAAGAGGTTTAAAAGCAGCTGAGATGGATAACTGACCAGAACAGGAAAGAGATGCTCAATGCTTTAGCTTGGCTCTGCATCCTGCCCATTGTACATGTGTGTGGAGGGGAGAGGGGGGGTGTTTGCATGTATACAGGCAGAAGAAAACATTTATAAAACATACACACACACAAAGTTATAATTGTGATGTCCTTAGCATGCTTGGGAAGGTTGAATGAAAAAATAATGTCAGACTTGTTCTGTATTCAGCTATGGAGAAGGAGAAATGCTGCTGCTAATAAAGGCAGATTTGGCAGCTGCAGAGCCTTGGCAAGGGTACAGAGTTCCTTCGTGTGCTACTGAATAGCTCCAGCTGTGCACAACTTGAAATGTATCTTGAAAGCACTGAAAGACAGCTGTCCTGCTCACTGCCCTGCTTGCCTGGCTCAGAGAGGATGGGGACGCTTTTAATTGTAAGTTTATGCTGTACTTCGGGTTCTTCCCCTGCTCCTTCTCCCCTTTCCTGGTGCAATAACATAAAAAAAGGATGTGTCCATGAGACAGCCAGCAGGTAGGAGTGACACAAGTCATCCCAGTATAGGACAATGGCACTGCAGATTTGATCCAGGTCCTGCTGTTGGCAGACAGAGGGAGAGGACTGTCAGAGGCATGCTGTGCATTATGGCAGGGTTTTGATACTCACCCAGATCAGTCAGTTATTGGGGTCCTCTGTTGTTCTGCTCCTCCAGGGGGATAAGATGAATGTTCTTCTTTTTGTACTGTGTTTACAATGAAGTGAGCGAGGTGGGAGATAAAAGAAAGTGTGCTATAGTGCTTTATGTCCCAGTGGAGGAAGGTCTTTGCCTCCTGCAAAAATGTCAGCAATGTATCAAGGAAGAGATCTTAGGAGGGGTGGCCATGTCTTCCACTCTAGCAGAAAAGCCCAGAGCCATGTCTGCCATGCTTTTCAGAGTTTGCTCATCTCTACAAGAAACTGAGTCAGCAGGATTAACCATATAGTTACATTTAATATAAATGCAGTTGTCAAGAGGATCAATTAGGGCTTAACACTTCCTATGTCAAGTGGCAAATATATTGGTTTTTTCTCATCATTACAGCTTCTTCTGACCATCAGAGTGGGCACAGCTCCAATTCTCACTGCCATCCCATAATCCAGCCTCATAGTGCAACAAGATGTTTTCCTCTCTTTTATCCATGAAGATGCTGATGAGAAACCTGTGTCTAGAAGTCTTCTTCTTGTTACCAGGTGCAAGTTTGTTTACAACCATTTCCTACTCTTTTCTTCTCATGCCAATGTTGTTTGAAACAGCTTTTCTTCCTTCAGGTGTTTCCCAGAAAGCTTTTGTCCAGGTGAGTGGATATGTGGGCACATGGGTATGTGCACACACACTGTGAAAACACTACAGAGAGCTACAGACACCTTCTCTTCTCACATGAAGCAAAAGCTGAGGAATGTCCTCCCAGTTAGACCTTCTCCTCCTGTTTTTGAAGTCCATTAGAAGCCTTCCATAGGGAAAGCCCATATTCTGGTGCCCTGAAGAGCTCTTGTTAAAGCACTGCAGCTACTTCACCTTTGGAGTCACCATCTCGGTGCCATGAGCCAAGCAGGATGATCTGGACAGCTCTAAAGGAGGGCCAGGAGAGTCTGGGTTGACTAGACTGACTCAGATGCTTTGTTTTGCTCAGATCAAGGTGGAAAATTTTGGTCATGCTTTCCATTACCATCAAAAATCAATTTTTCCAACAGGGAAAAAAGTGTCAGTGTCAACAAGCTGTAAAAAAAAAAAAAGAGAGCTATTTTTGCAAAATGTACAATAAAAGAATTTTTCTTTCTTCTCTTCTTGCTCACTGAACACCAGGATAAAGGCAAATATGTTGTTGCATCCAGGGCTATCCTTTCAGGTGACCTGTAGGGTCAAAAGTAGGGTTTGGTTTAGGGTAGCAGGTAGATGGAGAGGTCATGGGACTGGGCAGGGGATGCACTGCCTAGAAGTGGAGTTGCTGGAGTATAAAATAGGGAGTTAAAAGAAATCCTGGGGAATGGGCCAGTTTAATTAGACTTCTAGCGGGATTATAAAAAATGTATTAACATGCTGTTCCTTAAGCTTAGGGACTTAGGGAATATTTCTTGGGCTTCCTGTGGGTCCCTTCCATGTGGATTCTCTCATGTTGAATAACTGTGCTGAACTCATATTGTGACCTTGTCCACTAATTTAGTCTCTGTCCTGTACCTCACTGCTAATTTTCCTAAATATTTTAAAACATAATACTGTGATGCCTTTTCCTTTCCTTCAAACTGCACTGGAACCAGTCAACAGACTCAATAACTATTAAATGGGGGTAAACCTGACAGACAAACAAACAACCAGAGCACAGCTGCATAATACTCATTTCCTCAGGAAATGAAGCAAAATATTACAAACAAAGTCCATTTATTAAAGCTATGTAATAATTTAATAAAAGAACGTCAATGTTCCCCCATTGAGACCTTACTTGGCTTTTAGGCTGCCCTTTTTGTCTTTCTTTCACCTTCCTCTGAAGATTAAAAGCTTGATTGCAGCTGGAGATGGGACATAAAGATTGCCTGAAAGTGTCAGGCCGTACCAAGCCAAGCCTGAGGATCACATGCACCTGGTTAAGCTCCCTGCCAGGTGCTGGGTCTGGGAGGAATTGCTTCCCTTCCTCTGCAGAGTGGAGCATTGTCCCCTTCCCAGCCTCATCTGTGAGTTTTTATTTAGGGAATTCCCTGACACTGCCAGAACTAAACACATCCCTCTTGTTCCCCTATGGAATGTCATTGCTCCAGAGACTGGAGGAAACCCAACACTGAAGCTCTGGCATTTTTTAGTATTTATTGATATGGACCTGATGGACCTACTGTGTCTGGCAAGATCACCTGCAGTGGCAGAAAGGGGGACCTGGTGACTCAGATGGACTTTTAGGGACACAGTTCTTAGGAGTTTTGATGGTAGGGGTTGCAAGGGTGCCCATGGCTTGTCCCTTCATCTCTGAATGATGGCAAAGCACAGGCTCAGACACTCTCCACCAGCAACTGCCAGGGACTTTCCTCAGCTGGGAATTTAAACAAGGTGGCTGAGTTTCAGAGAGAAGAGATTTCAGCCTCATAAATTTATTATGAGGATTAAATTAGTGATATTTACATTTTTAAAATTAATTATATTTTTGTCACCTCATTATATCAGCTCCACATCTTTTGAGATGCATTTAATTGTATGCTATTATTTACTAATTCTCTTCTTAATGATTTTAATTGCAGCTATAATTGAGATGTGTGAGATGCTTTCTAGAAATGGAAGCAGGCCCTGCTTTAAAAAGCTTCTGAAATATTCTGAAATAGATGAGGCATATAAGCGTCTTGTTATATGATATATATATATATGTATATATATATGATCTAAATTTATATAAATAGCACTATTAGTAGTGATTCATAATATGCTACAGGAGCTATGGCAACATCATCAAACACAGGCAATGCTTTTAATCCATTTGATTCCTGCTCTAGCAGGAACCAAACCATCATTTGGCAATTTAGATACTTATTGTTTGATGGGGCACATGAACCTTTTTCTGCACAGAAGTCCAACTTAATGGGAGGGGCACCTGCAACAAGAATGGAGGATGGGCATGGCTGTTTATCTCCAGTTGCTGATGTATGAGAAGTATGTTATTCACACAGCTGGTCACTTTTTGTTGATCACCTGTCCTACAGGAGCTGCCAAGGTGGTGATTTTACATAAAGATAAGACTGGGGTGTCCCTGGCAATGTGGAGACACCTTATTGGCTAAGCAAACTTAAAATCTACCTACTTTAGCAGAAAAGTGGCATTTGAAACTCTCAGCAAGTTATCTAAAACCTCTATTTTATGGTAACATTTCACCATCCCAGTCTGTGAAAGCTGGAAACTAAAATTTTCACTAAGTACAACATTCATGGGAGTTGCTGAAAGGACTGAATAGCATTTTCCAGCATCAGATGACGAGCAGCCAGAAAATATAGTGACTTGCTGAGCAGTCATAACTTTGAAATGAGCTCCAGCTGAGCTGAGGGAGGTGATGTGTTATCTGGGGCACCCTGAGTAGATGTCCACCCTGCACAGTAATGTGCCAGTGTGCACTGACAGCCTCTTCCTGACCCCTGAGGAGCACTCCACACACTGTAAGTGTCCCTTTAGCATCTCTAAAACAGAGAGGAGAGGATTCAACTTATCTGCTTTAGTGATCAAACTTTAAACTTCTCAATCCAGGCTTGTGACCAAGGTGCATGTGGTGGCAGCACAGTCATCTTCTCTGGTTTATAGACACACAGAAAGATCACAGGATCACACAGAAGGATGTTTAGAGGAAAGGGGGACATGGGTACCTCACATAGGAGACTAAAGTTTGGTGGGGTGCAGCTGGGACTGGTTTTCCTGAAGCTCTCCAAAAGAGATGGAGAGATATTTGTTCCTCCAGACCTTCCTTTAGGGGTGTAGCCTAAATCAGATACTCTGAAGCACTCTGGGAGACTCTTCTCTCTCTGGTGGCTACAGATGGAGTCTAAGGAGCTCAGCCTATTCATCCAAATGTAGAGGAGAGCAGGTACCATGAACATCCCCCAGAGGGGGGAAACTGGAACGTGTCCAGAGTCCCAAAGCAGTTTGTGGCTGGGTTCCATGGCAGCCTTGACTCTCTCCCGTGGTGTCAGGATGTTACAGACAGCAGCCTATGCAAAAATGTATTAGTGGAGACAACTGGACACTTAGTGGGGACAAACTGGAGAAATGAATAACCTCCCCATAGAGACAAATGCCCTACATTCAGGGGAGGACAGTAAAAAGAGAACTTTCACCTCATTTATAAACTCCAATTAGTGTCAGAGTTACAAATACTAAAAAACTGCGAAGGAGTCCAAATAAAAGATAAATGCCTTCAATCTTTAAATTCATTCATAGGCTGTGTCTCAGCATTTTTCTTCAGGTCTCACATACTTGAAAGCTTGCCAGCTCTTTTCCAAGCCTCTTAATCATTTGGACTAATAAAAATATTATCTCTTTCTATAAACCATGGTTTTCTTGTATACTGAGGCCATCACAGCTACAACATCCATCTGCAGAACTCCTCTGCTTGCTGAAGTAACCAGTGACTGGGTTTTTGTGCTTTACAAAAGCTCTTTCCAGCCTCTGGGTTTGTAACCCCTCAACCACAGAGGAAGGACTGGCAGGAGCCAAACCCCACACCTGTGCAAAAGCAGAACAAGCCTCTGTCACTGTGCTCACCCCTTTCAGTGCACAAGCAGGAGGTTCAGGATGTAAAGACACATGTCATCAGCACAGCTTAAACACATGGAGGTGCAGAAACAAGCTCTAACAGAGTTGAAAGGTTGAAAGAAAATTCAAGTGATTTGGCACTACTCACATCCAGCTCCCTGGAGCTTCCTGAACTAAGCCAGTAGAAAATGTGTAATTCCACACCATTCAGCACAGACACGAAGCAAAGGAGAAGATCTAGGTCTGTAACTGGCCTATTACTAAGACCCAAGGTTCTGGCAAGAATGGACTTGCTTTGGAACTTGAAGGCCAAACATAAACATCTCAAATATGGAAGGTTCATGTCTGATGATTTATGTCTGTGCAAAAGAAAGCACAGGGTGGACTTGGGGGTTTGGTTTGGTTTTTTTAAATGTCAGGCAACAATGATGTTACCAAAGACCTGATTTGTCTTGATAAGTTTGGAACATCCTAGAGATCCAACCTGATTCAGAGCTCTTAGCACTTCACAAACCAGCATGCAAACACTGTCCCTGACCTAAAATCCAAGAGAAGCAGTACTGCCAAAAGCCTGGGAGATGGAGGAGACAAGGAAATGCACCCCACATCGATGTCCAGACGTGAATATAACCAGAGTGACTGGCAGGTTTGTGGTGGGGAACCTCTGACTGGGAAAAGAAGAGCCTGCTCCCCTCTGCACCCATAAGCTCTTTGAAACCTCACCAGTCTGAGCAGCTTTTCTGGCCTTTCCATCTCTCAGTCCACCTGCTGACTCTTCAGAGCAGTGGGGCCTCAGCTTCACCTAACCCAGGAAAATAAACCTGTTCCTGGACAACAAAACTGCTAACATAATTATACAGCTGGGAACCAAAGCAAAGACAGGCTGAAGGTGAGATCCAGACAAAGAATAGTTGTCAGTGTAAGATGATTCTATATTTTGGGTTCTTCATTGTTCCACTTGCTTAGGTGTCTTTATCAGGTAGTTTCACACCATATTTATTTGGAAGAAACACAGGAAAGCTGGAACACATGTTCTGAGATGGCAGCAAGTTCTCTGTGCATTTACTGCACAGCCACCTCTTTCATGATGCCAGAAATTTGTGACCTCATGACAAACTTTGTCAAGTATGCAGTCAGCCAGGAGCCAGTAATAGCAGTGGTGTCTAAACCACCAAAAAAAGGACAATTCAAGACAGAGAGAACTGATATTGCTTGTAAAGTCAAATTAAGCCAATTCATAAACACAGACATTCTTATTAAAGTGCCTAAACTAACACATCTTGCTATTTCCAGCATTCCAGTACAGCACATATATCCTAAACCACAAGGCAGAAAGGATGGGGTTTCTAACCTCATCGGCAGCATGTTTTTTATAACACCATACAGCTCATGAAAAGCTTGGCATGCACTGCTGGATTCATTCATATCCATTAGAGAAAAGCAGATGAGCTTGGCAGTTTTATTTTCACTTGAAGATCTCTCAGTACAGCAGGCTGTCCTGATGGCATCAGGCCCCCCTGACAACTGAAGTATTGCTCACAGAGAGGAATCAGAAGGACCACTGACCACAATGGACTGAAAACAGTGGTGTAAAATTGCATGGAATTTGCACAGAAAGAATGTGCAACCTAAAGCTACAAGCTTATCTCTTGGTCCAGAGGGGATAGAAGATGATGCTTCACAAATTTTCAGCTACCTTTGGATTGAGCTTTGAAAACAAGGATCCTGTGTGTGTTTGCAGGATTTTCAGCGAAACTTTTTCAGAGCCCCGTGGTGGTCCTGGTTTGCAACAGGAGAAGCAAGTCCTCTTTGTTATTTTCCTTCTGACTGCAGCCTCCTATGACTTCATATAGAAACAGCTTTCAGTGCTGGATTGCTCAGTTCTGTGACTTCATTGCTCCTATCTGTAATTTAATTCTGAGGCATTCAGAAATCTTTTAAGTGCCTGCTGATATACTGGAATAGAGAGAAGAATGCAAAAATCAACATTCTTTGTTGCTGCAGTTTCCATGGGAAGAGGGTACTATGTTTCTGGGAAGAATACAGCCAATTTAAAGGGATGCATTGAGGAAGTGGCTCTAAAGACATTTATAAAGAGACAAGATCTTGATGCTGTACTTCCACTGGTCATGCCTTGCATTTCTCCAGGCATCCCCACAGATTCCAGTGGGAGTCTGTGGAGTGATGTCTCTTTAATGAAATTATCAGAACCTGGTAGTTTAGGCTGAGTCTGTGGTTGTTAGATTTGTTGTTAGAATCAAGAAGACTCTGCTAGATTGGGACATTTATTAAGTATGGAGTTAAGATTTCTTTCTATTTTTAGAGTCTTCTGTTCTCCATTCTCATTCCAAGAGAACAGTGTTAAATATTTTTAATGACAGAGATGCTGATGAACAGGCTCTTCAGTCAGGCTAGAAACAGAAAATAAAGCAGATTCTGATACAAAGGCACTTCATTGAAGTGAAGTTGAGAGAGATATATCAATTTCTGTTCACTGTAGTTCTGTCTCTGTGATTGCAATTTTGTTAGGGTAAGTGATTTCCTATGTTCACAATAATGAACTACCTGTCTATTGACTCCAGTAGTTTGATTCTGTCTTCTTACTTTAAAAAAGACACATTTTAGGTAGACTTTAACATTTTGGATGTGGTAGGACTGCTGCAATTGTGTTCATATAGTCCATTGCCAGGAAAGGATCAATCCTATGTAAAAGAGGTCTAATTTTTTATCAAATCAATTTTTAAAGACTTCTGTGGCTGCATATTCCACAACAACTCTGAGATAAATACTAATAAACCTAAATAAACCTTGTAGGAGTGGAGTGATGTGGGATTATGCCTTTAAAAGTCATGAATCTTCCTGGGGTTTTGTCCACTTTTAAATGTTCTCATCAATTTTCAGGTTTCAATCTGGCTTTTCCAAAAGCATTGTGCATCCTCAACTCATATTCATTTTCTTGAAAATTTTGCTCTCCTTGAGGTTTTCTCCCACAAAACCACAGGCAAATTCAAAGCTCCTTTTCACCTTTAAGAGCGTATGTTGGTTAGCAGACAGGACAGGGACTAAGATCTTTCTAGCAATGAGTTAAAAAAACAAAACAACACAAAACAAAATAAAACTAGTCCAGAAAAACTTACTCCAGAATGACTGCACAGGCTACAGTGACTACCAGCATGTGTATGAAGTCCAGAGGCCAGTGGATTGGGAGAAAAAAGTTAATATTTTCTCCTTTTTTCCCCCCACTCCTGCTCTTTAATTCATTCTTTATAAAGATTTCTGTACACTGGGAAGCTCAGTCACCGTAGGGGTTAGCTCAGCTAAGTGGCTGAAAACAACACTTACTCTAAACTACACCTTGAGTCATTCACAGACAAAATTAAACTAGGAGGTAAGGACTGAAATTATACCAGCAAAACTAAGACTGAACCAGCATCTCTGTTGATTCAAATTTTGGGCAGTTGCAACAGACCAGAAGGAACTCCATGGCTGCCAATAGCTCTGGTCTAGCCAGGGCACACTGAAATGTTGGCAGGGAAGGTCCAGTCTGTACCTTACTGGCAGAGTTTGACACTTCAGAGGATCAGCATTAAAGGCACATCTTCCCATGCTTTTCTTTTGCATCAAGAACTGTGAAAGTTCTCTTTGTAATCTGTGTTTTTACCAAGCTGCCTCTCCCCAAAGAGCCCTAAAATACTTTGCAAGCCAAAGGCCTTTTTTGGATCTGTCTTATATTGGTATAAATGAAAATTACCCTGATGGTAGATCAGAATCAGCCCTTTGTGTAAACAGCATTCTTGAAACTCAGCCTTCTCTTGGGCAGAAATCAATCAGGCTGCTTGTTTAGCCTTAACCCTCCTGTCATAAGCAATAAACTTATTGCAGTGGGGATTGAGAGGGTGCATCCAGAAACCACTTTTGTGCTTGATGCTCTTGGGTTGATGAGGTAAAATTCCTCAGGACAGGAATGGCCTCTTAGAGGAGGTCAGAAATTGCAAATATGACAAATGTAGTACAGCAGGGGGATGTCAGTGCCAGGGTCTCTCCTCGGTTTTAGTGCAGATGACCTTGTGAAGCCACACCTTGCTGCAGAGGTAACCAAGTAGCTGGGCATTTTCTTACAGAGGTGCAGACTCCATTATCAAAGACTTGTGTCTCCTGACCAGAGACTTACATTCTCCATTTACATTCTTTTTAGGGCAGCTCACATGCCCACAGGGTTGCATTGACGTACAGTTTGAAAATCCTTGGCTGAAATCATGAGCTTGTAGCACAGCTGGGGCTTCTGAACACTGCTGTGATGAAGAACAAAGAAATAATTTCTAGAGGGAAAGAAGAAGAAATATTGATAACCAAATGACATGGCTTCTGTTGAGTTTTCAAGCATTAATTTTCACCAGTGCCTGCATTTGCCTTCATGGTTTCAGCATCTTTCCTCTTTAAAAGCTCTCTGGGGACAGGGACAGTCATCCACTGAAATTTGCCTATAGATAACTGCAAATGAAAAAAGATGGG
>NW_005054458.1:407690-409254 GCF_000277835.1 Geospiza fortis | reverse complement strand
ATTTCACTCTATGTAAATCTTAAATTGCTTGGTAGAAAATTCTTCCCATGGGATATCCTGGGGCATCAAAATGTCTCATTTTAATTCCTTGGCATTTGTTAGCCAAGGTGGAAAAAAGCTGGAGTGCACATGCATATGTAGGGGGATATGAAAACAAAATAAACAAACTAAGGCAATTCTAGGGAACAAAAGAAACAAATAAATATTTACCTGGGTTTGCCTTCAAAGCAGGAATGTTAATAAGGAGTTTGCTCTCTCTTTCTTGTGGGGTGTTTCTGGATTTTGCACTATAAAAACATCACATAGAAAGCATAGAGAAAAACAGGTTCCTGACCTGGGTTCACATTCTTCTTCCCCTCTCAACCCTTCAAGTAAAATGCCCCTGCCTTGAGAGCACAGAGGAATTCTGAAGTCCTTATTGGAGAGCTCAGATCTTTCCTTGCCTTCTCCCCAAAAGGGTTGCTAAAACAAAACTGATGTGCTGTAAATAAATCCAGGATTGTTTTCCCTGGAAAGATATCTGAGGATCATGGGCAAGAGCAGAACGAATGTGGAGGAGTGTTTCAAACCAGAAGGAAAAGATATGCAGAGTTTTAGTTAACTTGCACCACTAAATCAAAGGGACAGATCCAAAAGGCCCAGTGGGAGCGGTGTGGACAACAGCAAGAACTCTGCTGCTGGAAGTGTCATTCCCACCACCTCCTGCATTAATGATGAATGAACACTCCTGATGCCTGAGTGCCTTGGTCTTGGGTAGCTGGTTGTTAACTGCTGCCCCGAGATGCATAGGATGTCTCTGCTTTGGCCCGTGTGGCTGAAGAATGAGTCTGGACTCTTCACTTTTCGGTCTTGAGGTTGTTTATTAATTCTTATCTATAATTAGCCTTAACCCTCCTGTCATAAGCAATAAACTTATTGCAGTGGGGATTGAGAGGGTGCATCCAGAAACCACTTTTGTGCTTGATGCTCTTGGGTTGATGAGGGAAAGTTCCTCAGGACAGGAATGGCCTCTTAGAGGAGGTCAGAAATTGCAAATATGACAAATGTAGTACAGCAGGGGGATGTCAGTGCCAGGGTCTCTCCTCGGTTTTAGTGCAGATGACCTTGTGAAGCCACACCTTGCTGCAGAGGTAACCAAGTAGCTGGGCATTTTCTTACAGAGGTGCAGACTCCATTATCAAAGACTTGTGTCTCCTGACCAGAGACTTACATTCTCCATTTACATTCTTTTTAGGGCAGCTCACATGCCCACAGGGTTGCATTGACGTACAGTTTGAAAATCCTTGGCTGAAATCATGAGCTTGTAGCACAGCTGGGGCTTCTGAACACTGCTGTGATGAAGAACAAAGAAATAATTTCTAGAGGGAAAGAAGAAGAAATATTGATAACCAAGTGACATGGCTTCTGTTGAGTTTTCAAGCATTAATTTTCACCAGTGCCTGCATTTGCCTTCATGGTTTCAGCATCTTTCCTCTTTAAAAGCTCTCTGGGGACAGGGACAGTCATCCACTGAAATTTGCCTATAGATAACTGCAAATGAAAAAAGATGGGGAGGACAAAAAAG
>NW_005054458.1:389460-407454 GCF_000277835.1 Geospiza fortis | reverse complement strand
GAATGTTAATAAAGATTTTGCTCTCTCTTTCTTGTGGGGTGTTTCTGGATTTTGCACTATAAAAACATCACATAGAAAGCATAGAGAAAAACAGGTTCCTGACCTGGGTTCACATTCTTCTTCCCCTCTCAACCCTTCAAGTAAAATGCCCCTGCCTTGAGAGCACAGAGGAATTCTGAAGTCCTTATTGGAGAGCTCAGATCTTTCCTTGCCTTCTCCCCAAAAGGGTTGCTAAAACAAAACTGATGTGCTGTAAATAAATCCAGGATTGTTTTCCCTGGAAAGATATCTGAGGATCATGGGCAAGAGCAGAACGAATGTGGAGGAGTGTTTCAAACCAGAAGGAAAAGATATGCAGAGTTTTAGTTAACTTGCACCACTAAATCAAAGGGACAGATCCAAAAGGCCCAGTGGGAGCGGTGTGGACAACAGCAAGAACTCTGCTGCTGGAAGTGTCATTCCCACCACCTCCTGCATTAATGATGAATGAACACTCCTGATGCCTGAGTGCCTTGGTCTTGGGTAGCTGGTTGTTAACTGCTGCCCCGAGATGCATAGGATGTCTCTGCTTTGGCCCGTGTGGCTGAAGAATGAGTCTGGACTCTTCACTTTTCGGTCTTGAGGTTGTTTATTAATTCTTATCTATAAAATTTTCTTTCTGCCCAGCAGAGGTCTGCTCTGCAGGGCAGCCACAGGCACTCTGACCGCCCCTGAGGTGGTGTTGTCCTTTTATATTACAAACTACATATAACATATTTACACTTAATTCCCAATACCTATCACCTATGTTAGACAGTGCACTTCTACTCTAAACCAATCCCAAAGTGCCAACATCACTGCAGAAAATGGAGAAGAAGAAGAAGAAGAAGAAGAAGAAGAAGAAGAAGAAGAAGAAGAAGAAGAAGAAGAAGAAGAAGAAGAAGAAGAAGAAGAAGAAGAAGAAGAAGAAGAAGAAGAAGAAGAAGAAGAAGAAGAAGAAGAAGAAGAAGAAGAAGAAGAAGAAGAAGAAGAAGAAGAAGAAGAAGAAGAAGAAGAAGAAGAAGAAGAAGAAGAAGAAAAAGAAGAAGAAGAAGAAGAAGAAAGGCTAGACACGCCCAAGTTCCTCCATCTTGTCCCCATAACCCCCATACCAAAAATCCTAAAATCTACATTTTCACCCTGTGATAATTTTATTATTATACTATTCAAACCTCTGTGACTTTCAGGTCCTCATACAAAGCTGGCAACTTGCTCCAGGGGTCAAAATCAAATCCCTGGGTGGTTTGGGCTGCATGCCAGGGTCTCCGAGCCCCCCGGCAGGGTCCTCAGCAACTCTGGACACCCGGAGGGATGTACTGAGTTCTGATATCTTGGTACAGGAGAATTCAGGCAGAGCTGTGGGGCTGCTCTTGCTGAGCAGCAGGGATGGGTTGTGATTATGTGGCTGCAGGCAGCAGCTCTGCTGCGGTGTCAGACGGCCCCTGGAGAGGCTGGGCTGACGCCTCGCAGCCCGCTCAGACGGAGCCACATTCCCCCGTGCTGGTGGCAGTGACAAAGCCACCACAGCAGCTCATACCAGGCAGCATCTGAAAGCAATAAAGCAAAGGAAAACTGCGGGGAAGCGTGAGCTGCAGGAGCCTGGGTGGGAGCAGCCAAGGCGTTTGGTTGTATGGAGAGAATTCATTAGCGGTTGTTTTTGTACTGAGAGACATTCCAGTGCTGGAGATAAGGTTCCTGTTGAGATATTTCCTTGTCATTCATAGCTTTTAATCCCTAATTTTCATGTCTATTCGACTGTTCTCAGACACTAGACTGATCTCTTCCCTCTCTCACCAAATGATTTTGCAATAGCAAACTTCTTGGGGATTAAGAGTTTGTACCACTACGACAAGCATTCACAACACCTCCAAGTATCTCCATTCCTGCAGCCAAAGGACACATATTTCTCTGCACTAGCAGAGCCAGTGCTCAGAACAGTTTGGCAGGACAGAGGCTCATAACACACCCTGGAAATGTCCATCCCATGAGGGCAGCAGGACTGGTAGCCATTCCCATGGTAAAATGGCCTGGAAAGCAGACCCTGTAAGCCCAGATTGCCAGACTCAGGAAAGTCTCTTTAGTTAATTTTTAGTTCATGAATGTATCATACTTTTGATTCCACTGAAAGCACTCTGCAAGCCTTCCTTGGAGTCTGATTCACAGGAGAATTGCAACTTGAAATATTTAATACAACGACACACCTGGGCTTCTGAAGTACGAGGGGATTGGAGTGTGAAGTCCATTATTTCCAAAAAGCCCATCTAACCATGGGAGGCAGACGGAGCAGCAGCAACAAAAAAATCTGGGAACTTTTTCAGAGTTAAAAATGGAAGTTCAAGCCTTGTCAGGCTGCTGGGATAGCAGTCCTGAAGATATTGGTCTCCCTAATATTTGGCCAAGGGTGTCAAAGGTAGATGCCTGTTTTTGCTATGCTAGTTCCACTTTGCTGCATTGAGCCTCAGACAGGCCCATATGAGCCTAACCTAGGAGATCCTCCAAGGGAATTTGTATTCAAGGGAGTTTGAAGCCTTGGGAAGGATACCAAACTCCTCTCTTTGGAACAGGATTTAACACAGATTGAAAATCTTCCATACACTTCAAGGTTTTCTGCTTCATTCCCAGAGATGCTTTGCAGGCCTGTCAACCCTGATTAAATCATTCCAAATAATTAAATTGTTTTTGAAAGTGATTTGTCAAATATATACATATATATATAATTTGTAGCTTTCATGATCACAGTAATACATCAAGTTCCTGAAAGTCATTGAGTCCTGCATCAAATTGCTTTCAGTCTAAATGGTTTTATTCTGTTCAATTGGGTTATAAAACCTTGGCCACCTAGTGAATCTGGTAGTGGCTATAAATCTCTGCAGCTGGGAAACTGGAAGGCAGCCCTGCCTACCTTACAATGAGAAGAAACCCTGCTTCCCATTCCAATTCAGCAGTGCCTGCGGAGTATAAAGACCTTTCTGAGCAAAATCCTTCAAAATTAGTAATAAAGACCCAAGGGGAGCCTGGGGAAGAACACATAATTATAGATGTTGTTTGGAGGGCTCTGCTGTACTTTGAAGGACATTTTGAAAGACACAGCAGTGATGGGATGGGATTTCTGCTCTGCAAGAGCAGGGTGTACTGACAGCACCCATGAGCGCCACAGTACCACCAAGATATATCACTCTGTTGTAGCCACTGCTTGTATGGCCCTTAGAAACCCAGTGAGCTGCAGTGAATGTTGCTGAACATCCATTTCCCAAGGCTATTGAAATAGGATTTTTTTTTTATTTTTGGTGAATGGCCAATGAATAAAACAATCCTGACGGAAGAAAACGAGCCAATTCCTGGCTTCTGTGTTAGGATTGAATAAAGAGGATCAGCTCACACAGTAGGTGAAAAGGATACAATATACTTGTAATTAACTGGTTGCCTTTTATCCCATTTTCTTTTAATTTCCATGTGGTCAGGTTTTTCCCTTCAAAAAATTATTATATGACCTTGTACAACTTTGAGGCCAAATTAATGGCTCTATAGTTACCCAAAACATCTCATTCTCTTCCTGCTTTTCTTATTTACTCATGGGGCCCAGATCCTATTTACCAGTTACATGAACTACCCATGACTGAATGAATGCATCATTGCTACTGAGCTAGCCAATTCACACTCTTCTCCTTCCAGAATTTGGGGACAGAGTCTATCTGTCCCCAAGTCTCCTTTCCTCCTCCTATGTGGTCATTCCCATTCTTATAGCCTCATCCTCATTTCCTTTCATTTGCAAATTCACCCAAGTCCATAACCAAAATGAAAGTGGTGCTGTCACAGGCAGCTGAGCCAGGCTGCAAAGGGAAGGAGCAGCCTCTCTCCTCCTTCACCTCCCCATGGCCTCACTCATCCCTGGCACCAACCTGAGTACTTGTGGATCAGTTTTCCAAGCTGATTCAACTTGCTAAAACAGCAGAAAAACTCTAGCCACGTTTTTCTAGGATGGTTTACTAAGGGGTTAAGGAGCTGGTGCAAGACATGGGGTGAGGCTTCGTCACCGTGGTGGGAAGATGGGAAAGCACAGCAGAGCCTCTGCTTGCTGGCAGAGATCAGTAATCTTTTAAGCCATCTCACCCTATCTCACAGAACTGCATCCTGAGGCAAAGCATTTATCCAGTTTTGGTGCCATATTGTTAATCTCCATGTTCTCTCTCTCCTATTCCTCCTCCAGCTGAAAACCCGTCTGGTTTTGATTTAAATTTCCTTTGCAAGGTTCAGCTCAGCTTGACAGTTGGCAATTCTCACAAGCTGTCTATGCTTTCTGATCTCTAAGATGTGCCTTTTTGCTGGTTAGATATGGTTTTAGTCCTTGTAACCCTTTGTTCTGCCCAGTCCAAACATCCTGTTTGCAGGGGACCTTGCATTTGATTCAGTCTGGAGCCTTCCTCTGTAATATGGGTCTTCCTCCTGAGCAAGATACAAGAGCAAAGGGGTTTTTTCACCCTTGCCTCTAAAGTACCCTGCACACAACAGTCCCAGAACTCTTCAACAAATTTGCCCATTTGGACCTAAGTTGCAGATCCCTCTTTTAACACTTTCTTTGTATTTACATGGATTCATCTCATGATCACAGGTCCAAAGTCATTGTGTTCTCAAGAGGTCTCACTGTCTATGAAATCAAACCTAAAATCTCATCATCTTGTGTTTGTTGCATAACTGAGTGAGTGAATGAGACAGCCCAAAGGCTGTATGGGCCTTTCTTGATAGCATTTATTTTCTACTGCATGTGTGCAGAATTAAAGCTTCCATAACGATACAATTCTCACTTGCGTACCTATTGATCTCTCTCTCTGTGTCTCCCTCTCTATCTCTCCCTCCATATAGGAAGGTGGTCTTACCTTACACTCCAGCCTGGGAACTTATAGGAAACTGATGGAATGACTCAGTCTCAATGTCTTTAGCCATCTTACCCTATATCACTCGGACCCAAATGGGTTTTGCTCTGCCCATGCAGTTCTTGTGCCCTGGCAGTCTCTCCTACCATCAGTGTACAGCATGACTTCTCCCTCTAATCATTGTTTCTACCTCTCCTGACCAAAACCTATCCCTCATTATCTGCATTCCAAAACCAGTGCTATTCCAAGATCCTTCTATTATCCTTACAACATCCAGTGCTACATCCTGCTTTGGTAGTTAAATCCCTCCATTTTATTGCTAATGCCTCTTTAATCAATAGAAAAGTATTTCAATACTTTTACTGGACAGTATAGTTTTTCTACCTACATCAGACAAAATCTTTTTATTATCAAATTATCTGTTTGATGATACCTTGCAGCAATAATTTTTCCTTTCCACAAAATCCATTTTACTGTCCCACATCCCAGCACACACCATTTCTCCATTATGCACTGAATCTGCTTTTCCTCTGTGCTGAATCCAGGTGTAAGAATTTCATTGATATCTCCCCAACTCTCTCACTCATTTCTCATGAGGTCTTCATATTTGCTAATTTTATTCCTACAATACCACTCTCTATACTGAGGTGAGAGCTGAATTCCACTGGATATTCCACTGAATATCCTTTTCCTTAGTAATGCCCCATAATCAACTGTTTCAAAATCATCCTTCTTGATGAATATTTGAGGCACTTGCTGACCTCCACGTAGTGACTTTTATACCCTTTCCAAAGCATCATCCAAGACTTTGTATGTCTCTCCTAAGTGGGCATAATTGTCCTTGATTCCCCCTTACATCCTTTTGGGACTTACTTCAGCTTCTAAATCCATATTGTAGTTCCCACTTTCCTCTGAATATGTCTGGAAATATGGGAATTAACTGGCCAAAGTAATTTCCTCTTTCTGGACATTGAGGGAACCAGGGACCACACTGTGGCTTTTGGAATTAAATTCTGGTTTCACCCACGTCTCTTGAGCAGCAAAGTAACCTCATATACCTCAGGCTGGAGCCACAGTATGGTGCTATGAGAAAGGTTTACTCTGAAGAGCAGAGATCTGGTCTCTGGGTAGCCTGAGCCTGGGGTTTGGGTTTGGTACCTGCAGGCTGAGTTACTCTGCAGTGTTTCTGCAGTGTTTCAGAAGGGCTCTACTCGTGCTGCATCTTCTGTCAACGCTGTCTCTTTCTTCTCCTCCAACAAGTTTGTAAAAACTTCTAGTGCTTAATATCCCTGAGAATCCTTGAAAACTTAGCTGAAAGCAACTATGTGGCTGAACAGTTTTTTAGGGAAATGAGCAAATATACACACACCACACATAAACCCCAACTATGTTACAAAACCAGGCAAAAAAGGTGCCAATATGTATTCATCTTTAGCTAAGCCCTGACAGCAGGGCAATGCATTGTCTTTGCCGATCTTATTTTCACTTGAATGGTTTTCCTTTTATTCCCTGTGGTGTTTAAGGTCTTCCAAAAGAAATACAAATGATCATTGGAAATGAATAGCTGGTTGTGCACGGGTGTTGGGAGAGTGCTGAAAATGGGCTTTCACTCTGCATTCAGTGGGAAAGTGAATCACTCTCACACAAAGCTAGAGCCTCGAATGTGAGCAGGGGAGAGAATGAAAGCAGGATGTGATTCTCAAATGACATTTGGTGCTGTTTATCTAGTGGAACAGTGCACAGATTCGGTGTAGAGGAAACACAGCATCTCACTGCTGGGAAGCAATTGCATTCATTTTGAAGTGATCAATTAGCTCTCAGGTCCTTTAAGAAAATGGAGAATAACATGAAAAGAGACAGAAAAGCAGAGGAAAAAGCAGAAGCAGGTCCATTCTGAAGGCTCTGAGAGACTGTGGAGGGGCAGAATTTGGGATATAGTAGACTGTTGTCTGTCCCAGATAAGCCTGTAAAGATGATTTATTCCATTCTTGAATTTTGCATGAAATCTCAATCTTGCATAAAAGCAGAGTCCCAAAGCTGAAGATAAGGTATCAAAGAACTAATTGGATGTTCTGGGGTTGTATATGATCAAAACCTACATCATTACTCCATTTAAAGCAAGGATAGGCTTAAAGCACAGTCATTGTGTGGGGTGGGTGTGTGCAAATTCAGCCTGTTTGAAAAACAAAAGTGAAGTACAGATGAGTGTAACAGATGTGCTGGAGGTTATCTCATCCTTTCCTTGTACCCTGCTCTGCCCAGCGTCCCTGCTTCATGCCTACACCTCTGACATTCACCAACTGGCCTTGAAGGCCTGATCCCCTCCATTTAAGCCACTCATCATTAATTTGGAGGTTAATACCTTACTGTGTGTAAAGTCTGGTTGCTCTTGGATTCAACCCCCAGTTGATGTAGGTCAATGAAGCTTCATTGATTTAATTTCCACTAGCTTAGGTGAGCCACTTCTGAGAGACATGAACACCATTAGCCCCATTTATCTCTTCATTTCTTCACAAAAAACCTAAGTCTTCTCAAAAACTCTCAGTGTTCCAGCACTGTAGGAGCATTAGAAAACTAATGACTCAAAAGCAAGAAAAACCTGTCCTTAAGTTTAGATATTTTAGCAGCTGGGAAAAGGAGCAGATCTTCAGTTTGTATGAGCAGGTGGAACTGAAGAGCTGCAGAAGTCATGTCTACTTTAACCTGCAGAACTCCCTGTGCACCCTGCCCAAGGTGACATTTGCACCAATAATGTGAGTTCTGAGATGGTGCTCACTGAGGGGACAGGGGAGAAATAGGATGGATTGTTCAGAAAAGGAATAACTCTCCAATGCAGCCTTAGTGGGGAATGATCATCACTGTTTTATTCTTCCAGACAGTGTGACCCTGCCAGAAATGAGGTTCTGCTGACCTGTTGTATCTTTTTTTTTCAGGGAAGTGGTGAGTAGTGAGAAAGTATGACTTTCTACATGTTCCCAAGGTGTAGACACTCCCCTAAAAGCATGCTGATAAGTACAGAAAAGTGGAAGATGGTGCCACCCCAAGGTTTGCCATCTACCCAGTCAGGTGGGAAAGTTCAGAGGGAGACCTGCAGTCCGTAACTTTCCTTCTGCCAACCCCAGGTAGGCACCTGCGCCCTGTCTTTACCACACCAGGTGGCCAATGGGTCTGTCTCGTTGAGGTGAAACTGGTTTCTGAAAATCAGATTTTCTCATTCCAGTGCTAAGCTGTAGCTGAGCTTGAACTGGCTGGGCCCTCACTGGAAGGATGCTGGGCTTGGGTGCCCTCAGGGAGGGGGTTCCCAATGCCACTCCCCCCATCCAGGCCTGGGGACACGACAGTGCACTCTCTCCAGGTCTGAATTTTCTCCAGCAGTAATGAGCTGTCCATGCTGCCTGTTCTGTCACAAAAAAAACATCCATCCCCACAGAAAGCAAGATACCACAGTGAGCCTGGCTCCAGTGCTCCTGCAAGCCCTGCTTGAATTAAGCACCTGTTTTAATTTGCAGATTTGTTAGGCTTTGACTACCATTGGAGTTTCATAGAGCATAATTGCTATTTTTTCATTCTCTTTTTTAATGGTGCAACAAATACTTATTGGTCGTTTGTCAAAATTACGTGCAGCATCTGTCTTGCATAGTGAGAAAAAAACCCAAGCAGCTTGCTTAAAAAAGCAATTTAAAATTATCTGCAAAGGCACTTCTGCTGGGTCAGGTAGAACAGGCACAGAGGCATCTCACTTTCTCTTTTTTTTTTTTTTAGTAGCAATGTCTGGATGGTGGCTCATTATCAGTTGTAAATTACAGGGGATGGGGAAAGGGACATGAATGACAAAGTTCAGAAACAGCATCTGCTGAAGAAAAACAAATGAGGTGGGGGGCAAAGCAGGAAAAAACAGACGAAACACTGTAATTGCTTGGCAACAGGTTGCTATTGTAATTTAGAAAATTGGAAGCATCCGTTCTCAAACAGTTCTAGCTTTATTTCGTTCCTTCTTTCCTTTTGAGTGCAGCCCTTGTTCAGGATCAACTGTGTCCTCCTGTAGGATTACTGGCTCTCCCTGCGTGGAGCAGTAATGGACCCTTGTGTTTGGTTATGGGCCATCGAAGAAAAGCATTTTGTGATTGTTTCGCAGTGCAGTTATTTAACAAGATTAGAGATAATTTGCCCCTTGGAATGCAAAACTGTTTCTACAGGTGCTTAAGCTTCCTGGCTTTTGGATTAGAGGCCTCATTTTGTTTTGTGCCATTGCATTCAGGAGGTCTCCAAGGACTGTAAATAAATGAACAGCAACCCTCCGCAGCTGGGAAACTAATTTTCCAGCCCAAGCTGCAAGAGTTGCAGCTCACAAAGCTCAGTGGATGCAGATAAATATGTGCACGCTAATGTATTAAACGTGCTGATTAACTAATACTGACTGTGCCTGAAAGCCAGCCATTTGCCAAGCGGGAGACTCCCAGAGAAACAGGCCTGGCCAGAGAGGGAGCAGGTTGCTGGAAGCAAGCAGGAGATGCAGGGGTGTCAGAGGTGGTAAAAGGGGTGATGGCCATTCCCACTGATGCTGGCAGAGCTCCTTCACACCCCCCTGCTTCCTTCTCCCACAGGGGAGAGAACATCCCGGCCTTTGGCCACATCTAGCATGGGAAGTCTCACAGACATCCACTGAGATGTGGAACCTCAGGGATGTAGGGATGCCATGGACCCCTTCCAAAGGAAAGGAGAGAACATGAACACTCCCCCACGGACCTACAGTTCTAGTCCTGCCAAATAGATGTGGTCTCTGGAACAATTGTCCAAGAATGATCATTGGATGGAGAAGGACTCCTGGATGGACCTGGATCATGGTTACTGGGGATCAGAGAAAGCCTCATTTATTTGACTTCCCTATTCTTTTTCTATGTCTTTTCCTTTTCTTGTGCTGTTTCCCCTCCTTCGATGTGTGCAATTTGTTTATTTGAGCCGTGGGGGAAATTGGATTCATTCAACTCTTATTCCTAAGTTTTTTTTAATTCAGATGCAAGATGAAAATCAAGACCACTGAAATTCCCCAGATGATGAAGTTACTCTTCTCTGCTCAACACTGCAACAATTCTCAGTTTGGGGAAGGTCTGAGCAAGTCTAGCTGCGATCAGAGATTCCCCTGCCTCAGATATCCTTGCTGGACCCTGTCAGGTTGGCTCCCTGGGATGCTCAGGAACCCTGTGCTTCTGCAATTCCCAGACCTGTGAGGCCCAGAGCACCAAGCACTCTGCCAAACTAACCATCATCAGTGGTTTGGGGGCCAATCCAAGGTTCAGAAGTGTGTTGTTTAAGATCTTTCTGTGCCATGGGTCATCTGGTTACTTTGAACAAAATCCTGAAACATTTCAGTGTACTCATGAGTCAGCGGACAGAAAACCTGAAGTTCTACAGGTCTACAGTTTCACTAATAAAGAATTTCAAAAATTATTTAGGTGAGGGGTTTTATTAAATATAGATTTTTATAGTCTTCAGATATGTAAAAATGAAAAAGAAAATTTTTGTCAGAGGAGGCAAAGGTATGTTCAACTACAAGATGCCATCAAGAGGGTTGGCTCCACTCCTGTGTAACCCTCACTGCTTGTGCCCTTCTGCCCCAAACCATCTACTGGTGGTGAAGCTTTGGTAGCATTAGTATTTTGGGGGTTAGGGGGTACAGTGGGGTCAAATGAGCACTGGCATCAGGCGAGGGAAGCAACAAGATTCAGCAAGTACAGCTGAACATGATAAAACTCCTAACACTGACCTTTATTTCCCTGTTTGTTTTTTTTTAATAAGGTTAGCTGACCCTTTCAAAATTATCTACAATTTTAATGAAAGTCAAACTCTTCTCAGAAATATGCTTTTTTGGTTTTGGGATTTTTTTCTTTTTGGCTCAAAACATTTTTCACCTCTACTCCAAGAGATTTAAAGAGCACAGACAGCTTCAGTGATCAGAAATGTGTTTTTGGCAAACAAAATATTTACAGAGAAAATTTTGCCCAGATGCACTCATAAGAGTTATTGAAAGATTTTCTCACTGTTCTTCTTCAGGTAAAATGGCAAAATAGAGTGTTCTCTGACACAGAGATTACAAGAATAAATGTTTTAAGAAATGTGACTCACACAGTAGGAGCCAAAAAGACAGGCGCTGTAAATTGTGTCCCCTGAGGAAATAATAATAATAAACATCCTTACAGACTGACAGGGTATCACATGAAAAGAGCAAATTCCCTCTAGCTCATCTGTTTCAGCCATCTGAGCCCTGGACTCACCGATGCACAGTTTGGTACCTGCCTTTTCACTGATGAGTGGAAGCAGATTTTGCAGAGGAGACATTTCTGCACGAGGAGTGACATTGAAGTTTCCTTCAAATTTCCTCCAAGCCACCAGGCAGCCACTTGACAAGCAGCAAAGTTCAAGCAGTAGGAAGCAAAAAAGAAGGAGAAAAAGCAGAGGTACTACTAAGAAGCCCATCCAGAAAGCACAACTCAAATAACCAGACCTACTAACTAGACAGCCACATGAATAGCACGTACACGTTCAGAGCAAGGTGATGCCAGTGGGGATTGCACTCAAACAGACTTTCCAGATGGCTGCATATATTGCTCAAACTTCATGCAAATACTATTTGCATGGGCTTAACTGGTTGTGTACAGAAAATCCCACTCATCCCCCAAATGAATGGAAAGCAATGGAAAGCAAGAAGAAAAATATGACTGGCGGCACACAAGTAAATATGCAAGATTTATATGACGCAGTGCTTGTGAATATCTGATTGCAACCCCTTCACAGCCAGCCCCTGGCACCCAGGGTCTACCACTAATGCTCAGCCCCTATTCCAGAGATTTATACTGCAATAATGTCCCATTCAAGGTTCACCCCACTTGTTTAGGTGCTGAAAGCTACCATAGACCCCCACAGTTCCTGAAATTCAGGAAGATGAAATGTAAGAGAGCAGAGAAACAAGGGCACAGGCAGCTGGGGAGGTTTGTTCCCAGAGGCAAAGATTTCTCTCTGCTGTTGGGAGCTCTTTGCAAGGACCATGACAGAGAGGGACCTTAAAGGCAAAAGGAAAGGAATTCTAAAGGCTGCTCTCTTGGGACAGACTAATACTTCAGGTGGCTCATCTCTCCTGAAGGAATTCTACCTTTAATTCTGTGGTGGGTCCAATCATCTTAAAGTTTAAAAGCAAATCTGTGGGGTTGTATTCTATTTGCTATACATTTGTCTTCATGGAAGAGGCAGAGGCTGCTTGCAGTATGTCCTCTGTGAAGACACCCTGGGGCCTTCTCACTGAGCTCTTCCCAAGTAAATCTGCAGGTGGAGGTAGCTTGGCTGAGCCCAGCTTCACTGCTCCTAATTTTAAACATGCAACAAGGGGTCTGTGTTAGAAGTCCTAGCCCTGGCCTTGCTGTCAGTGCTGGAATAGTATCCATCCCCTCCAAAGGGCAGATAGGAACACCCCAGTCTGGACTTGGATTTCTCCCTTTCCCTTCTGGAAGCAAGGGAAGGCACTTCAGGCATTTTTGGTGGGGGACCAGACTCCCTTGAGTAGCACTCACAGCTTCCCTGGGCCAAGGGGCTTCCTTCTGCTGAGCATCACCACGGAGCGTTTTAGGGCAGGTTATTTTTCCTGGGAGTTACATGCAGCCCTGATTGCCCAGAAGAGCATAAGTGAGCATTGTTTCCCCCACATTGTTCCCTGGCTCTCCACTTTTCCCAACTCCTTCTTACCTCATCCTCTCCTTGCTGGCTAGAGAGCTGTAAGCCGCTGATTAGCACTTCATTTGACAAACAGGAAGTGGGCAAGAAAAGCATCATTTTCAGAATTAGAGCCTCGGAATGAATTGAAGAAAGAAAGGGGGAAGAAGGAAAAAAAAGAAAGCGAGCCTTGCACACTTTCCTAATTGCTCGTTAGAACCAATGGCCTTTGTGGTTCCTTCCCCCTGTGTCTTCTTTATAAAAACGTTTGCACAAGACATTGCTATTGTCTGCCAGACAGCCTCAGGGTAGGACAAAATGAACTAATTGATTTGCAGTTATGTCGTGGTGAATAGTGCTAAACATCCATCTGCGGATTCCTTGTGAGGAGTGATTAATAATTTGTACTCCTGGGCCTAGAAGCCTGAATACCCTTTTTTCATGTAAAACTGAAGCGTTTCATTCTCTCAGCATCACAGATATCTCCTCTGCATTGTGGGTTACAAGGAGGAGGTCAGGAGTGCCGCGCTGGCGATGGCGCTCGGGCGGGTTGTCCATGTGTGGGTAAAGCCCAGCACGGTGGTGGGATTAGTGGGAATTTGTCAGGCTGACACACAGTACTGTACTGCACTCCTGCTACAGCCATTCCAGTGCAGATGTTCCCAATCCCTTGTCATTGTTCCAGGGACAGAGGATTTTACATGTGTTTTTGAAGACAGAGCTGGGAGACTTAAAATTTATTTCAAACACAGAACTAAAACCATAACTGGGACAATTTAAGGAACTGGATTCAAATATCAGGGCTTTTCTGGGCACTGTTTCTACAACCACCGGAGGGAAAATCCCAGCAACAAACATACCCAAGATCTGAGGAGTCTCAAAGGCCAGTCTAAAAAATTTTACTCAAATACCACCTACATGTTGAAAGACACATGCAAAATACCTTAAGCTGACAAGTAAAGGGGAGCCTGCAAGACCTCTCTACAGGAGCTCCTGCTTGTGGACCTGCTTTACCAGGATATTGCTCCTGTGCAGTGAGAGCTGCACACTTCCATAATTTAAATGGTGAGCCCGAGGCCATGGGCACTTTGTCTTTGTCTGAGCTCAGTCAGCTGTGACAGCCTGTGATCCTCTCTCCCAGCCGTGTCCTAGGGTCTTCGTGGTTGTGTTCCCAACTCCACCACTCACTCTTGGTCCTTTCCACCTCCACCTGGAATTAAAAGCTTGTAGCTGCTCTCTGAGCCATTTCCTGCTTCCTAATGAAATCTATTGGCCTCCTGGGGGGAAAAAAAACATTGACTCAGCCAACTCTTAATGAAGTCATCTGTTTTCGTGGTGTTACTGGTGCCCTCTACTTTCCCGGCTCATTAAAAAAATTAACAACCTTTAGATACATCCAGAGATCCAGAGATGAGATCTACTTGGTCAGAGCAAATCAATTTCAGTGGGAAAAACCACTTGTCTTTCCCTTGTGACCCGTTTTTATATCTTCCTAGATTATCTACATTTTATCCCATGCTTTGAACATTTTGGCTGAGTGCTTCTACATCGATAAACAGATGCCTGTGAGGCCTTGCCTTGCTGTCAACTTTCTCCCTGGCTGGTTTGGACTGCTGCTGCTCTCTGAAATCAAACCAAGGCATAGTTCTGGAATGGCTCTCTCCAGAAACTGATCTGATATCTCAGGTTTGGCTCTCTTTGTCATTCACAGTCTTACAAACCCACCTCAAACACACCTCGGGAGGTTTTGCATTTTTAAATGTGCCCTGATGCTCTGCTGTGTATTCACCACCCATCCCATCCATGCCATAAAAACCAGACTGTCAGACTGCCCATGTCCCTGGGTCTGAGGGACCAGGACTGACTGCTGTCCTTTGGGAGAAGCATGGACAGTTTATCCCTCTGAGACAAATGGGCATAAGGTGCAAGATAGATTTGTTTGGTTATGCCATGTCTGGGTCAGGTTTCCTTCTTGGAAGCCTAGGATGAAGCCCTTACAGCACTTCTCTCCTGGCAGTAACCAGCAGGGCAAAAAGAGACAAAGTTTTTTAAAAAGAGTGCACAAACCCAAAGAATTTACATGGTAGAAAAAGACTAGAACATTTAATAATTCCATTTTCTCAGACTCAGTCAGCCTGGTGATACCTGGTTGTTTTCCTCTCCTGACAGGTAAGAGCTTCTGGGGAAATGATCTCTTCTGAGTTAAAGTAATTACTGTAAGTGCTTTGCAAGAGTATCTTTGGGTAATGTATTTAATATAGTTCTGCAAATTATTTTGTGAGGAAAATAATGAGCTAGGAGAATACAAAGTGCCTATTTCAGAGAATTTTCCTATTACCTTCCAGGGGTGATAGGCTCTGGCCACTCATTAAATGTAAAGCAAAAGCTTTATAAATATGTGGTGCTGTAAGAGGAATGATATTAGATTGGATGGGGCTTTGAAAAAAGTATCCATCTAGAAGAGTGTTTGCAAGATTGATGATCTCAGGGAGTTCTGCGGACCAAGGGAAGGAGCAAGGCTATGGGTATACTGTCATGTTCTTTCTTTTCATTTGGGGAATCTTGGGCTGATTTAGCACACTGTAACACAATGACCTGAGTTTAAACAGGTTAAAAGGACAGGTTTAGATGCTTTGTAGTGACACACTGTTTATAATCCACGTTCTTGAATGACAGTATGAGTCCTCCTTATTCTGAGTTTCTGAGAGTAGTAACAGAGGGTCAGCATTTCCACACTGCTGATCTCACTTGTGAAACTTATTTCTACAGTAGATTACTGAGGTCAAGAGTATTATCCAATTCAGAAAAATCAGTGGGAACATAATGGGAAGCATCATTATGACTAATGATGCTTTCCTACTGATTTTTCTGAATTTGACATCCATTTGTGCAAATCCATACAGTTTCACATCTTGAACACTGGAAGCAGTTTGTGTCCATTCACCTCCAAAAAGACACAGCAGAAATATGGCCAAAGATAAAGAATTGTTCAGATCAGAATAAGCTGAGACAGCTCCTTGCCCCGCATGTGATTCAGCTGAGGAACCCTTTGCGGCAGAAGTGGTGGGTGCAGGAAGCAAGTTTAAAAAGCATTTAGATATGACGGGGGGAAAAAATCACTGGGGACTATTAAAAAAGAATATACCATCATTAAAATAAAAAGCTCCCAAAGTCCCATGTCCCATACGGCTGGAGTGAGAGCAGGATGTTCTGGAGAGGCATCACTGCATGTTATCCTAAAGCTTTGCTCCTGTCTGCGCACCCTCTTCAGCTGTGGAAAACCAATGGCTCTGTGGCAGTAGCAGAACTAAAACTCCCATCTCATGAGTCCTTTCCCTGATGACTGTGCGTGGCTGACAAATTGAACCCACCAAACCTAGCTTTATCCCCAGCAGGAACACACAGTCAAAAATCTGGGCTTTGTTTAGTGAGACAAACGTCACTGAAAAACTTCTGCAGCTTTTCGTGCAGAATTGCAACATCTGGCAGGCAGGTAAAATAAGCCAGCCAAAACGAGAGGTGTAGCACTTGCCAAAGCAGAAAGGCAGCCTCGGGAATGCGGACCCTTGATGTCAAGTGTCAGGGCGTCCCATCCCTGTGGCCGGCCAGGGAGGAGGAGATGCTCTGGGGACATCCCGGCGGAGCTGTCCCCTGGCTCCGGGCAGCGCTCAGGCTCTGCGCCAAAACCCAGGCAAGAACCAGCGCTGGGGCAGTCCGGACAGCACCCAGCTGCAAAATTCCTCCCGGTTCTCCCGGCTTTAGCCGTTCAAGGCTCGGTGGCAGCGGGGAGAGAGAGGGCGGACGTGCCGAGGAGCGCTGGCGTCTCCGGCCACTTCAGACAGGGCCATTGAGCGGGCGGGGAGCTGCGCTTTGTGCCCCTTCCCAGAGCGCTGCCTCCTCTCCATTTGTTTACCACACATCCTGTCTTCCTTTCTGTTTGCTTCACACATCATCGCCTTCATTAATCGTCCTCCCCGCTCCCCATTTGGGCCTTTGGATTTTCGGCTCGCCATGGGTAATTCTGATTGCCATCTTGAACACTGGAAGCAGTTTGTGTCCATTCACCTCCAAAAAGACACAGCAGAAATATGGCCAAAGATAAAGAATTGTTCAGATCAGAATAAGCTGAGACAGCTCCTTGCCCCGCATGTGATTCAGCTGAGGAACCCTTTGCGGCAGAAGTGGTGGGTGCAGGAAGCAAGTTTAAAAAGCATTTAGATATGACGGGGGGAAAAAAATCACTGGGGACTATTAAAAAAGAATATACCATCATTAAAATAAAAAGCTCCCAAAGTCCCATGTCCCATACGGCTGGAGTGAGAGCAGGATGTTCTGGAGAGGCATCACTGCATGTTATCCTAAAGCTTTGCTCCTGTCTGCGCACCCTCTTCAGCTGTGGAAAACCAATGGCTCTGTGGCAGTAGCAGAACTAAAACTCCCATCTCATGAGTCCTTTCCCTGATGACTGTGCGTGGCTGACAAATTGAACCCACCAAACCTAGCTTTATCCCCAGCAGGAACACACAGTCAAAAATCTGGGCTTTGTTTAGCGAGACAAACGTCACTGAAAAACTTCTGCAGCTTTTCGTGCAGAATTGCAACATCTGGCAGGCAGGTAAAATAAGCCAGCCAAAACGAGAGGTGTAGCACTTGCCAAAGCAGAAAGGCAGCCTCGGGAATGCGGACCCTTGATGTCAAGTGTCAGGGCGTCCCATCCCTGTGGCCGGCCAGGGAGGAGGAGATGCTCTGGGGACATCCCGGCGGAGCTGTCCCCTGGCTCCGGGCAGCGCTCAGGCTCTGCGCCAAAACCCAGGCAAGAACCAGCGCTGGGGCAGTCCGGACAGCACCCAGCTGCAAAATTCCTCCCGGTTCTCCCGGCTTTAGCCGTTCAAGGCTCGGTGGCAGCGGGGAGAGAGAGGACGGACGTGCCGAGGAGCGCTGGCGTCTCCGGCCACTTCAGACAGGGCCATTGAGCGGGCGGGGAGCTGCGCTTTGTGCCCCTTCCCAGAGCGCTGCCTCCTCTCCATTTGTTTACCACACATCCTGTCTTCCTTTCTGTTTGCTTCACACATCATCGCCTTCATTAATCGTCCTCCCCGCTCCCCATTTGGGCCTTTGGATTTTCGGCTCGCCATGGGTAATTCTAATTACCTCAGACATAAAAAAAAAAAAAAAAAATAAAATAGGAGCTTAAGTAGGTGCTCTTCATTCTTTAACTGCCTTTTACAAGCAGTTCAGTGCTGGCTACCAAGGGAATCTGATTAAACTAATTACCCTGATTGGCTTGTTTAATCAACTGCTTGGTTTAATTGGGCCTCGCTAATGCGGAGTGGTGGAGTCCGTGGTGCGTAATGTGAGAACCAGGAGACCCGTAACAGCGGCGGGGGAGCACCCACAGAAACAC
>NW_005054458.1:368204-389313 GCF_000277835.1 Geospiza fortis | reverse complement strand
CTTTCTCACATTAAAGGATTTCCTTTTCCCCCCCCCCCCCCCTCCCAGCCTCCGAACTCGAAGCAATATCGGGAATCCTGTCTGCCTCTTTCAAACAACACTTCAATTCATCAGGGCAAAGAATCCTTCCTCCTTCATCTCCCCCCATCCCTGAGATTTTTCACTCCCATTTACAGTGTGCATGGCCCAAAGTAAATACACAGACAACAGGGTTACAAATTACCTTGCACAAGGTAAATCCACCCTGAGTACCTAGGGAGTTTGTGCAGTACAAACAGCTCCTGTGTAAGCATCCCCGCAATAATGGGCATTCCTATAGCTCTAATTACTAGAACAATAACAACCTGCAGAGCATCCTTTTCCTTCTCCCATCCCAGGGCCGACTCCCCGCTCCCTTCCCTGCCCTCCACTTGCTCTCACAGTGGGGAGGATGGGGATGAAGGGCCAAACACACGGCTGGCTTAGCAAAGCTCTGCTCATCTGGGTCCAATGTGTTTTATGGTGACATGCAGACTGAATTTGCTACTTCCTCAGGGTTTTCTTAGAGACAACAATGTCCTGCAGACCAGTGGCATGAGTGTGACACCCCTGCAATCAGCACTGTAATCCAGCACAGGTATTCTCTGTGCCACAGCGTGTGCCAGTTGGGCAAAAATAAATGGCATTTCAGTTGTCATAAATCTCCAATAAACCATCTGTAAAATGGAGAATATAGCAGCAAAATGCACCCACCTTTAGCCATATATGTAAAATATATATGGCTAATATATGGAAAATACAGCTATATATGGAAAATATAAATGTATATACATGATTTAGCAGCTTTATCCCACCTTTGTACTTGATGAAGAGAAATGGGCATTTATGTCTATTTCTTTTGCGTTTATGTCTATTTCAGATGTCCACTTCACCTTACCCTAGGAATACCTTTTATTTCTGCTTTGGGAAGGAAACTTCAGGTGATCTTGGAGTTACACCATGGCCAAATGACTCCTGCTGTGGCTGTTGGGATGAGGACCTTAGGGAAGGCACCAGAGCTCCTTGCAGAGCCCATCCTATGCTTGTGAAGGTGTTGGGGACCTAAGCTCTTACCAGCCTGGCATCCTCCCCCTGCAAGCCAGCAGAGAAGACTGGGCCAGCTTCCCACTATGGTCACTGCCTTATCTCTGAGCTCTGCTCACATGCTGGCCCAACCTCCCCTCTTGTGGTGGGCCAGGGGCTACCCACAGGCATGAACAGACTTACAGAAGAGGTCTGGTCTTATTTATGATCACAAACTGTGAGGGGAAGAAAAGACAGCTCCTCCAGAAGTGGTTGGGTGGACTCCTGTGTTAGCCCACGTACCATCTGGTTGCTGCCACCTCATACCTCAGCACAATACACACTGGATTTCTTTCAAATTGTCTCCAATTGTCACATCTTTTTCCTGAACAAAACACTGAAATGTTCTGCAGATTGGTAAAATGTGTGTTTGAATTCTGTAAAAATTCAAATGTGTTGGGATTTTTTTTTGTATATTTTTTTTCTTATATTTTGGAAGTCTCCTTTGCACTGTCTGCCCTGTAACCCACAGCAAATGAACCCCATGGTTCTCCAACCTGGCTTCAATTGCTTTGGAGAAGTCCCTCCTTTAAATTTTGTGGTTTGCTCTGGGCTGAAAAATGTCCATATAAGTGAGTAGGTGAAAGCATTTTAAAACCACAGGGAACCCCATTGTTGAGCTGAAAATAAAATGAAAAATTGTCTTTGTGGCTGGGGTGTGTTTTATATCCACATTGACCATGCAGGGAAGGTCATTAGACACTGATCAGCTGTGGTTATCTCATTGACCATCCCAAAAGTACAAACTGCAGGATGCTCAAGTTAAAGTCACAGCAAAAATCATTACCATTTTTATGAGGGAGAGTGTGGCATTTTTCACTGGAATATACCCAGTCAGATATGCTGCCAAGTGGGGGGAAAAAGCAATAACCATTTGCTTATATTTCAGCTCTTTTAGGGTCACTGGGGGTAGCGCTGTGATGATCTCCCTCCCCATCCTCCTGCCTGGCGGCATCCATCCGGGACACCTAATGAATGATTGGTAAACATAACTTTTCCCAGCAAGACAAAATCTGTTTCTAACTCGTGACCTGCTGACACTCGTTCATTATGTGACCTTCTTCTGCCAGACAGGCTGTTTAGGAAAACCATTGACCAGCTGCATGCCCTGTGCAGCCATCCCTTAATGACAGGACGGGCTCTCTCAGTAAGGGGGTGATGCTGAAGGGCTGCTGAGAGGATGTTACAGAGGCGGGATTGTGGCCACTGAGTGCTCCACAGGGCCATGGGACCCACTGCAGAGCCCGTGGGGCTGCAGGAGACAGCCTGGCTGGACCTCAGTGCTGCTGGAACAGGGCCATGTTTCACCAACACTCTCCCACAGCCCCGTGTGGGGATTTCACCTAACGCCTGTGGAGATCAGTGCACGGTTTTTCACTGCTTCTTGTCGGCTTTGAGTGAGGCACTGTTTGAAATTTTGGGATATGTATTTGTTCTTGTGAAATCCTTCACGTTTACAGACCTCACGCTGCCCTTCATCCAGAGGCACTGGGTTTGTCAGGGACCTCCCTCTCTTGTAGGTAATGTCCCAGCCTCAGCTAAACACGGCGTGCAGCAGTCTGTGGTGTTGGTCCCCTATTCCTCAGGGACAAGAAAGATTTGTCTAAAGCCAATCACTCCAGCTATTTCTTGCTGATGAATAAATTAATGGCATAGCAGGGAGAACTGACACTTAGCAAACACTTTCACTTCCCACTCTTCCCACTGACCTCTTGGGAACTGATGTGAGCTAGAGAGAGTTCTGTGTTTTTCCTTCCTCAGAGTGTCTTCGAGTTGCTCACCTGGCAAGGTAAACAACCTCATTGATCTCACGAAGTTCGGATGAAGATCAAAGTAATTTGGGGATGCTCCAAGCTTTAGGTTTTTGGTTTTTCTCTAGAGCCACTTATATGCAAGTTTTTTATATATTTATTTTTTAATTCCAAAGTGCTGCATTAAAACACCTTATTGCCAACAGGAGGGGAATATCTCCATTCCACTGAAGGATGCCAAGTTATCATTACACTCAAACTGCAGTTTAACAGCCTCCTCATTTTCAGGGCTTTTCACCTTTGCATTAATAAACACTCAAAATCCAAGAGCTGTTGATCTCATACCTTTACCCATATCCTCTGTGTGTTTCCTAGAGGCATGACAGCAAGAGAGATTTCATCAAGGTTGAATTGAATCAAAACAATGGAGAGCCAGACAGTTGGCTCTGGAGCCTTGGCAGTGCCAGAAGCAAATAAAGCCTCTGTGTGTTTATCACTTCATTCAGTCCAGATGGGCTGTTTTCCCCATCCTGCAGTCATCATCCTGTATCCATACAAAGCTCTGAGTGATATTTCTATAGCATGTTGCTTCAATGAAGCTGTCCTAGAGTGGCTGTAGCAGCGGTTTTGAAGTTGCCTCTGTGTCTCTCATGTGGTTAGGCTTACAGATGTCTTCTGTGGTCTCTCTTTCTCTATCAGTCATCATTTCATTCTCATGCCTTCCAGATTTCCAGATACCTCCTGCCTGTGTCTGCTTGAAGAAAGGCACCCTGTAAAGCCCTCCCATGTATTACAAAAAGATCTGCTTCTGGTTTTGCTTCACATAACGCAATGTATGTTTTGCAAAAACCTAGGAACTGACAATCAGATTATTGATCACAGCCAACAATTCTGGCTCCTCAGTGTCTAATCCTACACTCCTCCCTGGAAAGTGGTTTTAGATTTGTTAAATGAATTGGAGGCTGATGAAAAGCTAAGGTCAGACGTATGGGCCTTAAGCAGACAGAATATGGGGAGGAACTTCTTATGTCATGTGCCCTTCTAATTAGACTCAGTTGCATATTGTACAATTCTTCCAGCTCAGGCTATCAGTCTTCCTTGGAAAAAAGCTTTTATCTGCCCAACATTCTGCACCAAATCAGGTCAGATTTGGCTCATTTGCAAACCTGGCCCATATTTTGCACTGAAGAAGTTCAAGGCATTGAGCACTCCTGCACATCCATTGTTCCCATCTGCCAGCTGGAAAGGGAGTTCATCAGAGCAGCTGCTGTCGTTGGGTTGGCTCCCTCTGAAAACAGACTCCAAGAATGGGACAAGAAGGAAGGATCAAGGCAAGGAGCTGGGAACTGGATGACTCAAAGTTAAGCTTACATTCAGACATTCAGCCACAGTTCTCCTCAGGATGAAATATTTGGGGCACATGAAAAGCACAGAGTAGAAAATAATATACATATACCTTGAATTCAGGGGTCTGGACCCACTAGAGTGAATCCAAGCAGCTCAGTTCATGCAGGGAAAATAAGGTGCACCCTTTCAGGAGCTTTTAAGCTCAGCTGGCACAGCTCCTGAGTATTGTATCCCTTCATTAGCAATAAGCCTCCTAACAATTGGGTTTGCTGTTTTTAAAACAGACATGGCACTGCCCAGGTGTGTCCAGAGACCAGCTGAAACCAAACAGGAACGTGTGTCTGCACTCTGTTCCTGACACAAGCCTTTAGTGTTTTCCTGGCTCTACCCCTGTTACAGCACAGGCTTTGCAGGGACTTTTTAAAGCAGACCTGATTATTTGACCACTCCAGAAATCTAGCAGAAAACTAAACTGCTGGGCAAAATCAGAAAAAAACCTCAGTAGCATCACCATCCTCAAGGCTATGATACCACAAGGGAGCCTATACCACAGGCTGGTTTCAAGGTGTTTCCTCTCCAAAACCCTTTTTAAAGAGCTGAGTAACCTCATGGGCTTTGCACTGGGCTCTGAGCTGGTGTGAGCAGGGCTGCAAAGGTATAACCAACACAAAATATGACCCTGGCTTAGCCCAGCCTGACTCTGGCAGGGCTGTGCACAAAGCCACAGAGCCTGTGTGAGAATGCCCTTAGTCAGGCTCATAAAATGTTGTAGTTTGCAGCTGAGAAGGGATAAATTAAACTAACAAGCATGACAGCTATTTAAAAATAAGAAATCACATTTCATGGGGTAAAACAACATCTGAGGCCCCAGAGAGTCTGTGCTTTGTATTTTTAATAGTCCTCTCACTGCAACAACGCTCTTCGCTCCACTTAGCCGCGCTGAAGGCCCCAAGTTCAAACATTTCCCCACTGCTCTCTCCGTGGCTTACTGCAGCTCTCATCTTTACTATCACTCTGGATAACCCTCTTTTGTGAGGAGAACGGCTCATTAGCCAGGAATTGATAAACAAAAAGGAGGGTGGAAGCAGAGGTCCCTGCTCCCCAAAGCAGGCTCCCCGGGGGTGGTGGTGCCTCCCACCCAGGAGGCTCCATGCAGCCCCCAGCTGCAGCCTGTCTGAAACGTGCTGGGGACAGGCTGTCAGAGGGCTGAGCTGTCCCACGCCGGCCCTCTGGGGGAATCATGTGCTGAGGGTATGAAAAATCTGGGTCTCAGAAGACTCTGCAAATGTAGAGTGACGCTGGTTGCCTTGGGCCAGCGTGTGCTGGGTTCTGGCACCCAGTGGGTTGATGCTGGGGGCTTTGGGTTACAGGGATAGCAGAAGCTCGTGAATCTCCATTGCAGGGGAATTGAGGACTTACCTTCTACAAAAGTCTCTTGTTTTTTTTGAAAAACCATGACACCCATACCCATTGGCATTGCCTATGCACTCCTAGCACTCTGCTGCTTTAAGGGGAGTTGAAAACAATTGAATGAGAATGTAAATGCAGTTAAAAGTAGCTTTGAGGCAATTTGGCAATGGTTGCTAATGGCTAGCTTCTTCAAAGGAGGCTAAATTTCAATGTTAATTCCCTTTGAGAACAGATAATCTGTGACAAGATTACATTAATGAAAAATCATTGTGTACCCAACCAACTTCTTATACACAATCAGTCAGTTGCCAGTCCTCCAGATGACAAAATAATACTGTTCTCTGTAGTCACTGGCATTGGCAAAGACAAAACAAAAGGTGTTAAAGTTATTTATGACAAAGCAGAACATTTTTCATCTAGAATTTTCCCATGGTGACTGCTATATGAATTGGGAAGCTGAGGCAGGGAAGTTCAGGCCTGGTTACAGGTAAGACCATGGTTTATTCTTATGCATGAGACTCTCAGAGGCTGTTATGATTTAAAACTCTGCAAAGCAGAAGCTGATCATCTTTTCTGAAGTTCTAGCAAACCTTCAAAGTATTTCTTTGTGAGACATTTAACCAAGGCAGATAATAACAAGATAAGGAGGACAGGTTTTAAACTAAAAGAGGAGAGATTTAGATTAGATTTTAGTAAAAAGTTCTTTACTGTGAAGGTGGTGAGGCACTGGCACAGGCTGCCCAGAGAAGCTGTGCCTGCCCCATCCCGGGAAGTGTCCAAGGCCAGGTTGAATGTGGCTCTGGGCAACCTTGTCTAGTGGAAGATGTCCCTGCCCATGGCAGTGAGTTGAAACAAGAGGAGGTTTAAGGTCCCTTCCAACCCAATTTTGTGATTTTGTGGTCTGCTTTTGAAAGCAATTCACAGAGACCCAAAGACATGGTTAAAATAAAAGTCTGGATAAGTATACAGCATTTACCTTGCCTGGTTCTCTAAGTGAAGGTAGATAGAACTAAGATAGGAAACAGGGATGTTTGATTTTATCTAAAGAGGCATTAAAAATGAAAAATTCATCACCCTCTGTGAATATTGCGGTTTTATCCTCCCAAAGGACAAGAGAAACAGCAGGTTCTGCGTGCCAGAATGGTCAGATTCAGCCTCAGTATGGCCAGGTGAGTTTTTCAGAATTGATCACTTGGTGAAGCTGTGCAGAAACACAACCAACTTCTTTCTGCAAACACCCCTGATCTTCCCATGGAGTAAGAAATCACTCTTTGTGGGCAAAACCTGATTTTTGGGCTGATGACAATCTGCATGTGATCTGAACTGGAGATAATCTGTGTGCTGCAAGTGTAAGCCAACTACAGAATGCCTTTCTGCAGAACTTGCTGGAACATTTGTCATTAGCAATGTCTGCTTTTGATGAAAAATAGCTTCACAATTGTGATAGAATTTTTTGCAGGAAAAGTATCTTTTTTTTTCTATTTCTTGGATAAAAAGACTGAAAATAATGTGAAAGCCAAGGCTTTACTCTGTAGTATTCTCAGAATTTAAATGTTGACTTTAATTTTCCTTTCTTCTATTTTTTCCTTTTTTCTTCCTTTTTTGCAAAGAAAATGTACACTTTGTTTTCTTTTCTACCTTTGCATAACTGTCCTTTTTCTTTCTCTTAGTTGAAAAAAGGTAAAAGAGAAGATAACAGTGGATAAAAAGAAGACAAACTATATAAAACAGAAGTATTTTAATTTTCTAAGAAACTGAAATTAAGAAAAATGTTCTATTCACAGCATGAGCATTGTCAAAGAGCTGCCACCACCTCTATTTTATTTAAAGGTTAAAAAACTTTATTTCCTCATGCATGTTGATGACATTTGTTCCTTCTTTTTTTCTTTTCAGGACTGGTCCAACTCCTAACCCTTATCTTTTTCTTCACTTCTCCAACTTTGCACTGGAGGAACATTTTCAGAAGCTTCCATGGGACTTGGAATAGAAGATCCTGTTTTGAAGAGTAACCCAGGCTCTGGGGAGCTGCACCAGACCCAGCTGGCCTCTGCCACTCTCAGCTCGTGCCCACATGCCAGGCTGTGACCCACTGCCATGTCACTGGGCATTTCCCAGTGGATTTAATCCAATGAGTTAACAGCAACAGTAAAGAGCAAGAAAAGAAGAATTAGGGGCTGCATCCCTTGGGATGCTCCAATACAGCAGCCACATCACAGCTCTCCTTTCCCAGGCACAACAGAGGCAGACAGAGGGTCGCTTTACCAGGCAGGACCAGCAGCAGTGCAGATGAGGAGACTGTAAAGGCTTTACCAATCCAGAATTTTGACCCACTGGACAAAAAATGGCCTTTGTTCCAAACAGAGAACTCCATGAAAAACAGTCACAAGAAATAATTGGATCTAATGGGAAACAGTTTCATCAGAATCAGCTGTGGAAGCCTGTATGCCACGTAAGGCATGTGCAGCAAGCAAAGCACTTCTTGAAGGAAAAAGAAAAAATGCAAATAACCCAAACACTGACAAATACTTTCAGAACAAAGGAATAAAGAAGACTGTGTCTTGCAATATCTGGACACCCATTTAAACACCCCTTTTTGCAGAAACGTTAGGCTTCTTGCTGCTCCCTTAGTGAGTGTGGATTTGGATATTTGTATCCCTGTCGATCCATGGACCATTCCACAGCCCTGTGATGTGATGAGAAACAAAAGGGCCTGAGCTGCGTGGACACTCACATGTCACATTTAACAGGGCTTGCTTTACACCTGCAGCCTTGCTGCCAAGAGGGATCTCTGCCAGGGGCCTGGATGTGCAGGGCTGTCTCAGACTTGTTCCTCTCCCCTCATTGTGCCTTTAAAAAGGGACCCTCAGAGTGTGCAGAAAATTAAGCACACACGTACCTTAAGATACATTTCTGTACAGCAATGGTCAAATCTCAAGGAATAAAAGTATTTTTATTTAGCTTTACTTCATTCTTGTAGATGAAGTTTATAAAATTGCTTTCCTTCTATGTTTTAAGATTTTCCTCTGCCTTGGCAGAGTGCATGATTTTCTCTTTGATAAATGGGGCACTTTTTTAAAATTAAGAATAAAGAGACTCCTCCAAAGCTAAAGTGGTAGCTTTCATACTCACATTGACACATGCTGCATTTTATGGTTGGAATATTTATTTTTATGCTGATTTTTCTCTCTTCTCCGTCTTCCAACCCTTTTTTGAAATTTTTCTCTACTTCTTATTTTTAATCCCTTCCAGGTAACATGCTCCCCAGCATCTCATACCATAGTTTTTGGGTGTGTTTAAATTTAATTAAATTAATTCATCCATCCCAACAAGAGGGAACATGGTCAAGTGGCATTTAGTAATGCCACTGAACACCCAGACTTTAGCAATAGTCACTTCCAGTGAAAGAAGCTGTTGGTTTCTTTGATAAAACAGGTGCAAACATTATGTGAGTTTGTCAGCCAAAAACCAGCTAAATACTCAAATGATGCTCCTCATCAAACACACCTGCCCTTTCATTTTTAGTTGCTTCATAAAAGGTCACCAGCCAGTCCTTCTTTAGCTTTGCCTCCTTTTCCTGCAGACCTCGATGAACACCAGGCATGGAAACATGAATCCCTCTCTGGGATGGTGTGGGACATGGAGCTTGGAATGAGTGGGGTCTGATGGTGTGGGACATGGAGCCGTGGAGCTCAGAATGAGTGGGGTCTCACGTGTGGGACGCGTGCGCACCAGCACACGCACACCCTGCAGGCATCTGTGAGTTATGAGGTGATAAACCCCGCACAGAGCCCTGCTAACTTCATAAACCACAAAAACGGTGAAATTATTGCCACATGAGGAGAAGTGATCCCATCTTAGTTTTACACCCCATGTGAGGCAGGAGCCCTGATTCTTTCTCATGTGCTCTTTAGAAGTTTCCAGAAGTTTCTCTGCTTTAGGAAGTTGAGGTTATTTCACACCTTCTGCTGGTGCTTTCTCCTGCAGCAGGACCCCTCTCTGTTGCCACCAGTACAGTCACATATACCCTGTAGCTGTTTCTGAACAATTCCCTGCAGGAAGAAAGTTGCAGCCAAGTCAGAATTTGATTCCCTTATATTGCCTCTGGCATTTCCTCATCTTGTAGTAATATTCATGCAGAGGACTTGCACGTTAAACTGAAATTACAACAGAAAAGAGGCAGCACTAACAGTTCAGATATTTGTCTTAGTGTGGTTACTTGCTTAGAGCCAGAAGCTGAGAGCTGGGGCACAGCAGTTCTGGCAGAAAGAGATCCAATCTTGAGAGGAGATGGGTTACCTCCATCCTCAGGGACTGTTCCAATATCTAATTATCCTCAGCATAATAAATTTACTTTTTATTTTCTATTCAGCTTTTTCCTGACTTTGGCTTGCAACCACAAGACCCTGTTGTGCTTATGTCTGTGCAATTAAAGAGGAACCTTCACCACCCATTGCCTTTACAGGCAGCCATGGCCTGTGACCAAGACACCTCTTAATCTCATCCTGATCAGCTAACTAAAATAATTTAAAATATTCTAGGAATGCATGCTTTAACTAGAATAAAATCAAACCATAGGGAATTTGGAGCTGTACTGCTGAGGTAGCATGACACTGGCTGCTGTATGTGTACATAAATATGTACATTTTAAAATTTCAGCAATTAAAGTACCATGCAGACAGAAACTGTGGAGTAAAGAGTAAATGTAATAGCAGAGGCTTTTGTTTTGATATTATGTGACTAATTTCTCTTAGTTAGGTACTTTTTGTTGCTGGCTTTTGTGGTATTTCCCTAAAACTCAAAAACTTAATTTTGGTCAGTGTTGTCAAACAAACCAGAGCCATGCACAGACTGGGTTCTCAGTTAACACCCTGCTCCTGTGTGGCTCAGGAAAAGGAAAGGACTGCAGAAAAAATACAATTTTTCCCTTTCTACTGGTTACTTCTGAGGGCAGTGGTCTGTAACTTGAGCACCAGCACATGAAAGCTGTTGGTGTTCTGCTCCCTCCCTACTGACAATCCATAATGGCTCATGAAACCTTCACAGGAGGTATCAAGAGCTGTCCATAATGAATAACTCTGCTTTCATGTAAGCTACTTAAAGACAAGATTTCTCTGCCAAGATCAACAGATTACACACAAAAAAAAAGCATTGACAGAACATATTGTTTCAAAGAGATAAAGAGCCAGAAGAAACACAGATCTTGAAGAACTGAAGCCCATTTAATTTCAGACTGCTCCACAATCATTCTCGCCCCTCTTCTCTACTCTTTCCAAAATCCCTCTGTGATTTTTCAGTTTTACAGTCTGTTTTTCTTCTATGCTGGTTCCACCTAAACCCGCCTGTCCCAAAGGTCCAGTTTGAATTGCACAAAGCAAGGAACAGCTTTGAAGGCTGAAGTGCTAAAAGGACTTCCATCAGCCACAAAACTGACCAGGCTGCACCTTGGCATGGAGTGGTACCCATCCTTTAGCTTTGATGGGCATTCAAAAATTTCATCTTTCAGCCAAAAAGAAGAAAAGGGCTAGAAGTGCAAATATCACAGACCAGATCTAGATCTGCTGCTTTCAGAACTAGAGATTCCCAGAAGTGAGCATATTGCTCATATATTTCTTCTTAGTATTATCATGAGGGTTGAGGTTTCTTACTTGATTTGCCATGTGTTCAACCCTGTAATTGGTTAATTGCATTTCTCTATTGGTTATTCCACAAACCACATCTAAAAATCCTAATGCCAGAAGTGGTAAGGTAGTTTCCAAATAAATTCTGGGAAGGAAAAGCTAAAAATCAGATTAAAAATACTAGTACCAATCTAGTCCTATGTATTTTCAAGTACTACAACTTCCCCTAATGCGAATGCTATGTCCTGAAAAATTCATTAGGACACTGTAACACTTCTCTACGTGGCAAAATTCCTGTTTGTGATAGCATGGAAATATACAAAATACAGTGAAAGACATTCATATCCAAGTTATGCAATTGTCAACGTGTTCATATTTTAGTCAAAATTCACTAAGTGATGGGAATGTGACATCCCTTTGAACTGATTTCCAGTTATTTTTGTTTGCAAATAGTTTGAAGTCATTAATCAACAGAGCTTCCTTGAACCATTAACAGAACTGCTGCTCTGCTTGGTTGTTTCTCTTTGAAGGGGATTACAAAACCATTTGCTGAAGTTTCAATCCACATGGGTTCCTGCTCTGAATTGCATGCTAAGTTTTGGGATGGAGCAAATTCTTCATCTGGTTTCATGTCAAAACCATCTGAAGTCAGAAAGTTTTGCACAGAACTGATGCAAAGCCATAAATTGTCCAAGTTCAGTGTGGATTGGCCCAACTGTGTTTGCTTGAGAAAGGGTGGGAACTGGAGCAAATCCTTGAGGGAAAATGAGCTAAGTTCAAAAGTCAAGACTATGTAAATTTTACATCATTTCAGGTTTCACAGCCAGCATGTTTAGAACTCCTTCCCTATCCTTTTCTCTGGAAAATGGGACTTGGCCCCCAGTGTTCTTCAGAAAGGCTATCAAAATATCAACTGAAGAAAGAAAATTTGCCAAGTTTGTCTTGCACAAAGTTCCACATATTTTTACTCCAAATTATTCATACTTCTCTTATGTTCACTTCCCTAAACAGACATGCATGCAACCTGGTGGACCTGACGTGTCATTTCCCACATTCAAATGTACAATCTAGGTTCAGTCACAAGTGGACACAGAAAATGAAGGAGGATGCCGTCATTTGTTTGGGCAAATGCAAAGATAGCCAGTGTGCATTGGGTGAGACTGAGAAAAAATCCTCTGATGTTTAACAAAAGTATACTCCTGAGGAAAACAAAGGCTCACTCTACAGCAGGAAAAAAATTTAGAAAGTCTATATGCTTGTTGGATAAATCAGCTTTGCCAGATTCTCCATTAGCAAACCAGAGTACAGCTTGGTTGTATAGTACTAAAATTATTTTAAGAAATATGTATTCTCAGTAATTATTTATTTGATGTTCTTTATGAGTTCCTCTTTCTCTTTCAGATGTTTTATTGCAAAGCAAGAGCTGAAAGTTTTAGACAGAATGTTTAAATTCTATCTCATTTTCCTGAGCTGTTTCATGTATGCAGAGTATCAATTTCAAGTCAGCACAAGAAGCAAAACAAAGCTTTTAGGAGTATCTCCTGCTAGAACAATTGGTATAACTGGAAAAAATAGATAAGCTTTGGGGTGTACAAGCAGGACCTTTAAGTGCCGAAAAGCATGTTTAACATTTTCCATTGATAAAAGCCACTACTCATCAAAGTATGTCCTTCTGCTTCATCAAAGCACCATAAATCTAAAAAAATAAATGCAGCTAGCACTGCTTGTGAACAGATACATTCAAACACTGTTTGTTGTCCCTTTGATGATGACAGGGTAACCCTGAAAACTCTGTCCATGATTTGATTTTCCAAACAGAATTCCAGTGCTGTTTGAGAGAGCTGTAAGACACCCATGTGGGCTGGGGCTGTGTCACACAGGACCTACAAAGGGTCTGATGGGCACCAGGTGAGCCACAAGAGTATCTCAAAGGCTCTGGGTTACCACTTTTAGGCAACTGAATTCCACCAGTGTGTCACAGAAAAAAAAAAAAACATTGAAGCTGAAACCAAAGTTTATAAGAGAAGGGGCCTGCAGTGGTACTCATTTACATTTTTTTACCTAGATTGGTTTCATCTGGAATTAAGTTTTAAAATAGCATGAGAGAATGGATACAAATCATCAAACATCTCTCTCTTTTCCACAATCTTTCAACAAAGGAAGATGTTATTGAGGTATTGGAAACATGATGGTTAAGTTTCCTAGAGAAAGACATGTACAGGGCAGTGCATAAACCTGGCTATTGCTGTACCAAAAAAAGCTGGAAATTGATGTGAAAGAAAACAGATGTCTTCTGACTGCTGAGATCCAAACCCAATAGAGTTCTTGGGCTCCCAGTGCTTATTTGGGCACCTGATTTTGTATTTAGACCAAGAGGAATGAACTGTTGGTCTCGTGCCTATGTGCTCTCTGGACAGCACCAGTGCACCTGGATATCTTCTCTCACTAGGAATAGCAACACAGCAAGTGTCAGTTCCATTTGGTTTTGGATTTTTTTTTCAAAACCTTCTCCAAGACCTGACACTTCCAGGAATAGAAAATACAATCAATGTTCTCCTGAAGTTTATAACTGCCCATGCTGAGTGGTCATGTCACCAGTGATGATCATCCCAAGCTTCTCCAGAGCTGATCCATGGCTCTGGGGGACTTCTCCACAGCATGAAATCTCAGGGATTCTTGTGGATTGGCAAGTGCTTGACCTTGAGGTGGAGAGTTTGATCTGAAGTGAGCTTCTGTCCAGCTTCATCTGCAGCAGCTATGAAAATTGTATAAAAGCCCACAAATGTTTGCATGATATTCATGGACATGCAAAAGGTACCTGTTACCTGCTTGAGCTTCAGCAATCCTAAGGGATGTTTTGGACTTAGGACAAATTCACTTTTGCAGAACTTTTCTTTAATATTCTTCTACAACCAAGTCAGAGCTTGTTGCACACCTGCAGGTCTCCCACTGAGCCGCTGTCAGGACTGCACAGTATTAAACCAATCTTGGCATTTCACAGTGTCCACTAATTATAAGCACATCTGTTTAAGAGCACTTAGAGGAATGAAAATCCCAGCATCCATGTGTTGGATGCATGTGTTTGCTTCCCCTTGGAGTGAGGGTGGGAAAACACCACTTTAAAAATCTGTAATCTTCATTTCTTTTCCAAACAAATGTAAATGCTCCTGCAGTTCCCCTGGGGAACATCACTGGAATATGGAGGAATCTCAGTGAAGATGAGCAAGCCTGAGGGCAAAATTTTTTTGTAAATGTGTTCATGCCTGTTAAAACTGATTTAATATAAAAATAAAATTCAGAGAAAGCAACCAAACTCAGGTCCAGGCAGAGGTCTTGCATCTGGGATCAGTGGGAAATAGCAGTCACTGCAATATCAGCAAGTTTTGGATCATAGAGTTATGTAATATCCTCAGCTGGAAGAGACTCACAAGGATCATCATCCTGCCCTGCCTAAGGCCACCCTGAGAATCCACCATGTGCCTGAGACCCTGTGCACATCTCTTGACACTTTGTCCAATTGATAGCTATATGTGGCTGTAGATGGTGCCTCGTCTCACCTCTTGAACCCTGACTCAGGTCCAGCCTCATGTTTCTGGCACTGTGAGTTAACTGTCTTGCTCAGAAACAAGTTTGTGAGACTGAAATATTCTGTTGTTTATCTATTTTAGCAAAGAAAGCAGTGAGACCAAAAAGGTTACCATTTCATTTATACAATTTTCCTCATTCACAGTAGATGATCTTGGCAACAAGACCTCTTATGTTATAAGACCGGTTTTCATATTCAAACAAATATCACATTACTACAGACAATAGCATTTTACTACTTGGTGGTCTGAAATCCCATGTCCTGAACCTTTTGTATTAATGTGGTTGAGGACTAATGATTCTGGAGTCAGTAGTGTCAGTCAGTGTCACAGTCAACTGAGAAGGGTTTGTCTCAGTTTTGTTTGAACTTCCAGCTCCCACAGGAACTTTGCTCACACCGAGCCCTTCTTGACCCAAATACTTCTTGTCTCCCTTCACATGTCCCTTGTTAAAAGTAGCCAGATAGTCAGTTAAAAGCTATCAGCAAAAGAGTGGGTTCTCCAGACACAACGCTGTCTGTCAGCCTTTGGTCCTGTGAGCAACACCAGCCCAAATTTCATCCCACTGACCTGTCCCTTTTTATCTTGCACTTAAATGTATTTAACAATCAACAGAAACTGTGTCAGCCTGCGGTGTCCAGCCGCTATTTTTTGGGAGAGGATACAGCTGGTGCAGAGCAGGCAGTGGTTTTGCACCACGGATGGGTGAGCTGCAGCCACAGCAGCCCATTCATCAGAGACATCAGCCCGCTGATGGCTCCATTCACTGCTCAGCCAGATACTCTGGAGTCATCCTGTCTGCCTCCCAGTGCTCAGGGTCCTGGCAAGCCAGTTTATCTCTTTGCACAGACACTTGCAGACCTGCCTGGGCTGAAGCTGTGGGGCTCATCAGCACATTAGCAAAGCTGAGAGGGAAATCTTAAATCCTTCATGACCAGGCTCTGGTACTTGAGATGACCTGGGTGGGAGATGGGGGCAGAGGAATCTGACCTTTGTGAGTCACCACCAGTATCAGCAGCACATTGCTCAATCCAGGGGGTTTTCCCTGGCACCACTCATACCCCCCAGCTCTGCAGCGCTTTCCTGGGGAAGAAACCCAAGGTGGACTCACTGTATTTTGCCATGCCCCTGGATAAAAGCCCTACACTGTTCAGGGACACAGCTGAAGTGAAATTCAAGCTGACCCCCACTTTGCCCTGCAGGATAACCAAACCTTGGGCTTGGCTATCTGACAGTGTAGTCAGCAAAGGCTGTTTATTTGCAGGGTTTTGGTGAGTACGTGGACAATCAGTTTTCCTGGGAAGTGGCACCAAGCCTGCCAGAGTTCAAGAAACATTTGGACAATGCTCTCAGGCACATGGTGTGATTCCTTGGTTTGACCTGGGCAGGGTCAGGAGTTAGACTGAATGATCCTTCTGAGTCTCCTCCAACTCAGGATATTCTATGATTCTACAAATCAAGGGCAGTCCTTGGCTGCAGCTGGCATGGTAGCAGAGGGCAAGAAAAGGATCAGGCTGCAAAGCTGGCACTGTTTCATATGCCATGAAACCAGCAGAATATCCTTGCTGGGTCACTGCACTGAAATAAGCAGAGGATCAAACCTGTCCTGCTAATGACTCAGGTGAAGCCTCTGAGTGCTGTGCTGCTATGCTGAGACCACGAAGTGGGACGTGAGCAAAATTCCTGTCTGGTTAAAATAGGGTGAACTAAAGGACAAAAAACCAGCTCTGTTATTGTCTAGACCTCCAGATCATATCCTTAGAGGCTATGATGCAGTTTATTCAGCAGAGGAAATAAAAACTGCTTGGATAAAATCTTCTTACACATTCCCATGCTCTACTCTCTTGTGAAAGTGTTTTTAGTGTAGCACTACACCACTTTAATTATATGCACTCCTTCAATAAACAAGCATGACTCACACCTCTGCACGGGAGATAAAAGATGTGTGGAAACCATAAAAACACTAAACCAGCATGTAAAGCCAGCAAAGCCATTTATCTTCATGGAATATTTTAATGTCTGTCTTGTTCTTCCAGGAAAGCTATGGGACAATTTATGCCTTTAAAAGGCCTCAGCTTGTAAATATATATATCTAAAATATCTTTTCTAAAGCTGGTTCTGTAAAATGGTTTTTAAAGGACTGAGATGGGGTTTAACAGGGCATTCTAGGTTTTAACACCCTGTGTGTTGCATTAGCCACACCTTCCTCGTGTATAAATATAATGGAAAGGAGGCAGAAGAGCCTCCAACAGACATGGCAAGCAGAGAGGGGATGACAGGGTGTGTCTTCCTCAGCATGAATCCTAAATTATTAGTGGTGCCATAGGCAGAGCAATTAGACCCCAGCTCCCTTCTCCCACTTGTCTTGTCTCACCTTGCATGGAGGTCCTGCCTGTTCCTTTGGGCCACCTTTCCCTCTGGAATCACTAGCTGCACCCCAGCAAATCTTGACCCCTACCCCAAGTGCTGTAGAGCCTCATGCTCAGGGCTCAGCTTGGCAAACCCATGTCTCCATCCTCCTGGGAAGCATTTAACCACAAGCCTAGCAAGCAAAGTGAGGCACTGTCACCATCTGGCTTTGATCTAAACCTGGTGCAAAGTCTGGGGACAATCACAGGCACTTGATCTCATTTTTGGGTTGCCTCCCAAGGCAGATATCCCCTTCCTCATCCTCAAGTCACAGTGAGATGGGGTTCCCAGAACAGACATCTCAGCGCCTTTTGGTACCATTTGACAGGATAAAAAGTATCTGAGAGTCATCAGAGTCTGGTGGTGGACACAGAGGAGCCTTTGTGGGCTGGATGGCTGAGAACATCACAATCAGAGCAGTTTGGGCTCTAATTGTCCAAAAGTTTGAGCTTCTTTTCATGTACATGCACACATACACTCACAATAGTTGTCATATATTCAGTGATCTGTGGCTGTGCTGAGGGTGACCTCAATTAAAATGTGTCTTTGCAGGCCAAGCATGGTGATGCACAGGGGTCTCCAGGGCAGGGAGAGTTCCTGGATTTCCCTGATGTTCATTACAGGCATCCATGCAGCTGACACAGAGTTTGTTATTAATCTTTGGCTGTAGCACTCTTATTGCACATCCCACCAAACTGAGATTCACTAGACATCATATGGCCTAAGTTGAGTCTAATTTAATCCGTTTTAGAAGGGCCTGGTGTATTTTACTGGTGTCACCCCAAAGCTGAGCATGCAGCTGAGTCTGCAGACAAGGAGGGGAGGGTGATTTGCTGCAACAGGACTCCTGTCCTGGCCAGCAGCAAATCAGTAGCATGATCATTTAATGGGGACATCACATATTCCATGAATGTTCTGATGGAACATAAAAATCACAGGCAGCCACCCAGGCTTGTGTACATAAATATCTCCTAGCTATGGAGCTGCTCCAGATCTGGGATCATGTAAGGAGATGTATGCATGACTGGTCAGAGGTGCCCAATTTAGATGAAAAATTAGGATTTTATGCCAATGGTGGAAAGCAAGCCTCTTCAGGAGGTCATTTAGGATGCTGAATTAGGAGCTGAGCAGGACTGTAGCCAATGTAGAGAAATGAGTTTCCAGACTGAGGTAAGCAGCCCCCATGAGGTCCCTACCCCACTGACAAAACCCGTACAAACCTCTAATCACCAGTGTTTGATAAGAGCTGGGCAGGGAGGCAAGGTCTAAAGCCACACAATTAAATCACCTTAGGATACCCACAATTTCCATGGTTCATCAGCAATGTAAATCCAAGCTAATTTATATTTTTGTAATAGCTGTAAAGTGGAGGCTAAAAAGCATTTTAAAGATATTAAAGTAATAAATATCTCTTTGTCAAATGTCCATACTTTGCTATTCTCTCTCTGTCAGTAAGCTCAGCTCTGCTCAGCTCCAGCCCACCACCCCTTTATGGTGCATAGAAAAGGGAATCCATTGAGGTTGTTAAATAATTTTCTGCTTAAAAGTTGTTTCTACCACTTACTGCACTTCTCTGTCTTGCTGCCAGGCATGTGACCACTACTTTACACATCCCAAGAGATTCAAGCATGATTCTAACTCCTTTTAAGTAAGGAGAAAGCAGTGAACAGCTTCTCCCTGCTTTGAATCCTGCCATGGATCACATCAAAGTGACTTCTGTGCATCTAGTGGTGCGCTGGAGAAGAATTGAGAGCTCCTCTGTGAGATTTTGTAAAGGCAGCACAGAGGGATTAGCATACCATTAGAATGCTGCTTGTCACAGTATAATTTATTGAGGCTGATTGGTAATTTCATCAGTCATTGCTGTTGTGCAACACTTAAAAATCTGCAGCATTACATGGAGAAGGCAGTTCAGTGGGCCATAATATTTAGCAAGGGTAAAGGCAAGGGTAAAACTGTGTAAAAGTGTGGGGCAGTTCTTGTCAGCATTAGAGAACAAGTGTAATTAAGAGCCATCTCTGCTGATGAGGATGCTGAAACACAGTAAGAAACTTGAGCACATATTCTTGATGAGCACAATACTGCCCTGTGCAGGAAGAAGGAAAAAATCACATGCGGGGAGTTGGAGTCAGGCTGTGCAGGGAGGGGAAGGTTTTTGGAGGTTGCTTCTTGGTACTTGGTTCTGCAGCAGAAAGGCTGCTAGGAAATCTACCCACAGGAATAGTAATGGCACCTGTGTTGGAAAATTTCTTGAAATTAGCTATTTATTCTCTGTACTCCCTGCCTCCCCATTACCTGCCTGTCATAGCAAACCTCAGCTTCTTCCCAAAAGCATTTTAAGCAGCTTGACCCTCAAGCATTGCAGCAGAGCAGAGGGTTACTAGCTCTCCCTCAGAGGCTACATGAGCTAAGGATTTTATACTGGAATATCTCTGAAGAAACTACCTCTCATGCACCGAGGAAATTATTAAACCCTGTCAGACTGCAGCACACTGAGTTGTTCTTCTGCAAATGGTGTCATTGTGCTCAGAACATGGATACAGGAGAAGGAGGTGAGACACACAAATAATGGCCTGGGGAATTCTAGGTCTGGCACCTCTTAGAATCTGTCAAAACTTCTAATATCTGGGCAGATTTTTCCCTTTTAACTGATATCTTTCCATGTTTCTATCTCTCTTATTTTTATCTTTTTCTCTTTTTTACTTTTTCCTTGTTTGTTCCCTTCTTTCTTCCGCCTCAATACCTTGCCTTGCCTAGCTACCTTCCTAATTCAAACACACCCAGCTTACAAAGTTTATGTCTGTTAAAAACATCTTCACATGCAGAAATAAAGTCACTTCCTAGCTTTGGCATTTGCAGGAGTTGAGCCTGAAGTGTTAAAGTACAAACACTTTCTGATCAGCCATTCCCTTGATAACAGATGGCCCAATCTATGCTCCAAGATTGTCTTTAACTCTGTCTGACCCAACATAAAACCAAATGTTCATAAACTGCAGTTCTCCATACCCCAAGATGTCCATTTTTGGCTGTAAATCTGGAGCACATGCTGTTATCTGAGATTTGTAAGTCATGTGTGATACAGGGAGGTGCATTATCTTCTTGGGGGTGTCTGATCCACACAGGCAGAGCAGAGCATCCGCCAGCAACCTCCGCTTCTGCAGGGAAACTTTCTCTGCCAGTGTTTGCAATGTGATAAAGTCATTTTCCAGTTTCCCTGGATAATACCTCACCTTGTACCTTGGGTAAATATAGCAAGCCCAAGCCGTGGGAATCACATGGATTAAAGGCCACAGGAATCACACTGTCCTTAGGTGGGAGAGGACCCTCTTGTACATCACTGGAATTTTGGTACAAGATCTGCAAGGATGAAAGCTGCTTCTTTCCTTTGGCATTGGTGTTGCTTCAAGGGCAGGACAGCAGAGAAAAAATGCCAGATGTAGAGCCCATGGAGCTGCTGAAATAACACCTCAAAGTTAGTGAATTGTGAGGAATCAAACCACAGCTCAGATGTCTGGCTGAAAAGACTCTTCCCCAGCATTAGTTCAGCCACTAATGAGTTGTGTGACACACTGCTGCTGAGAAAGGAACAGGGAGATATCTCCAACTGGATACTTGGCACACCCTCATTTAAGGAGGAAAAGGGTTGGATCTGCTCTTTCTGATAAAGCCACAAATCCTGTTAATCAAATGGATGCAAAAAAAAGCATTACCTTTCTTATAATGTATTAAACTTTTGCCTCAGGCTTCAAAATAAGAAAATAAGAGAAAATTTGCTTTTAAGGTGTCCATAAAATAGACAAATGTTCAGGTTTCATTGATGTGAAAAAATGTCTTTTCACAGGCATTATTTTTTGCAGAGCAGGGGGAAGGGGAGCTCCTAATCTGTTTA
>NW_005054458.1:361756-368183 GCF_000277835.1 Geospiza fortis | reverse complement strand
TGAGGGGGAAAACAAAACAAAACTTATTTTCAGGAATGTTTACCAATGGGTTCTGGTCATGATTTGTGTTTTGAAACTTGGGAGGCCAGTCCTTGAGCTTCTCTGTTAGTGTTTAATTTAAGGATTAGGAATTATTGAGTTAGGTTCATTAAAAGAGCTGGGTTTTGTCCTTCAAAAATTTAAGAAAACATGGTGTAAGCCTTGGAGAGAAGGTCTCTTTCTGGGTAACAACAGCCTCATTCAGCTCTAAGCATATGGCTGTCTTTGTTTTAGAAACCTGTGTTAAAATAAGGATAAGGCTCCCCATTCCAGCAGAATCATCAGCTCTGTTCTCAGGGATTTACATTGCTCTCAATAATACTGGTTTAAGCCATGAGAAATCTACTGAGATCCCAGCATATTAAAACTACTGTTAAGTGTGATGGGAGTAATTTCTCCCCTAAATTTCATGTTCAGTTCCCAGTTTGAGGAGAGGGGAGTGTGAAGCACCAACATCACAGATGGGATAAGGCTGGCAAAGGGCAGCTCTGAACTCTGTGGGTGAGTAGAGGATGAAGATGCTGAAATATTAAAGGAAAACCCAAACCAAACCTTGAGGAAGGACCAGTTCCAGATCTCATCATGAGGATATCCTCTTGGAAATGCATGAATAGGACACGGGTGCTGGTCCTATTGCAATGGGCTAGTCTGCAAAAGGCAGAATGAATTCCCATGCCCTGACAGGAGGAGGACAAGGCTCCTCCAGGGCCAGACCTCACCCCTTGAGCTTCCCAAATGATTTGCAGCAGTCTGTGTGGCCTTTTGCCAAATGCATGGCAGGATCTTTGCACTGCCATTCTCAGCAGGTCCAGTTCTGCCCTCAGCCACTTTAATGTACCAGAATTCAAAGCAGCTGCTCCCTTAGAGTGTGGACTAGGACCAGCCCAAATTTGTCTACGTGTGGTTGTGCTCACAAATGTCCCATTAATTGAGAACAGTCCTTAGTGGGTTTTCATTTCAAGAAGAGTTTTAGAAGTTTGGGTCACTGTAAACAAAACTGTGCTCTCCTCTGTTTTGGGTGTTTTACAGCAACTCAGCTCTTTTTTTTCTGCATCCCAACCAGCTGACTGTAGCTGGCAGGAGGACAGTGAATCCATTTTATGATGGCTTTCAAAGTTTCAAAATGTGTTTTGGATCTGCCTTGGAGTGAAAACAAAACCTTTTGAACTTTTTTGTACTGTGAAGTCATGTCAAGACCATTTTTGCCTGGGAAGACTCTGAGCTTCCCTCTGTGATGCAGACTGTGAAGACAGCCTTGGCATTGCTGCTGGGTGTCAGGTGGCAGCTCAGAGCTCTGGGAACAGCAGCTCAGTGATGTATAGAAGAACCTGGAAACCTTCAGATATGACTACAAGACAAGCTGGTTCCTAGACCAGAGAAGATGTGGAGGCCCCATCCTTGGAAGGGCTCAAAGCCAGGCTGGATGGGGCTCTGAGCCACCTGATTTAGTGGAAGGTGTCCCTGCCCTTGGCATGGAGGTTGGGAGGAGATGATCATTAATGCAAATTCTGTGATTCTGTGATTCTACTCTGGACAGTTTTTCTTAGGTGGAATAGCTGCTCTGACTTTTCTCAGGAATGCTACAGCTCTTCCTAAGGGTGTAAGGTCACAGTGACATTGAATTTCTGTGACAACAAACCAGCCATGGCCAAAGTGGATTTTAATCCTGATTCCCAGCCTCACTTTCCACTTTTACACATACCACCAGCTTGCTGATGTAGATACCACTCTTCTCATCTTTCCATGCTTAGCAGGGGGGGATACACTATGCAATAACTAAATAAAAACAAAGAACAACAAAAAAAGCCTTATCAGGCTTGAAAATGCCTTATTTTCCTTCCTTGCATGCTTATATTCTTCCAGCATCTCTGTTTCATTTGTTGTTTAAGAGAGATAAACTTACTGAAAAATGCAAGCCCTGGTCCAGAGAATACCAATTCTAAGTTAATTTTTCCAGGAAGAGACCCTGACTATGCCTTATTTGTACTCAGTGGTGTATGTCAGACCTGTGAGGAATTACACCAACACTGGATTACAGTGTGCTTGATTTTGAAGAAAGGAGAAGCTGTACTACTGTAATCATTATTTAAACCATATCCTTTTGATTCGTTGGATGCCAGGCTACCATTCACACGTAGCGTATCGTGCAGCCAGAAATAAGGGGCCTGCCTTTGAGGGAAAAAAATAAACAACACCTTTTTTTTTCAGATGAATTACTCACTTTTTGCATAAAAAAACCACGATTTCAGCTAGAGAGAGGGAGAAAGAAAAATTGAAGATGTGATCTTTGGAACACAGGGGGCTTCCTGTGAAAAATGACTCCATGTGTCAGGTGCTGTGATAGCACAAAGCTTCTCCCTGAAGAACTTTCAATCTGAAAAAAAAAAACAGCTAGAAAAACACCATATTTTTAGTATAGATCCTTATATACTCCAAATGGAGAAAGAAACCAGTGAGAGAGTGGATATTTTATCAGAAATATGTCATGTGGAAAAGGAAGCCTCTCTGGGAAGGCAGTCAGATGCACTAACCATAAGATTATCATTCTTAGTTATTATCTTTTCGAAAGATTTCACATCATAATTTCTGCCATTCTGGTTAATACCACATTAAATGGAAAAAGCAACCTACTTGTCACATAAATCACTATGGCAGACCTGCCACCAGTCACCCTTAAGGAGGCATTGCCTGTTTTACATCCCTGGTGATGCTCTGAGGCTTATGAAGTCCACGTGGTTCACCCAGGCATTACCTCCACACAGCCTTTGCTGTCACCTTCTGCCTCACACACCAATTATTTCCACATGTTGTAGACCTCATCTTGCATGCTAGGATTAACTAAGAATCAGATTCAAACCCGGTACCCAATCAAGCTGGACATCAAGGAGCTGGCAAACACCAAATGCCCAGCAGCCCTTCCAGATGGAGATTAGTTATTTTCTCCTTGCCCATCCATCTCCCTGTTTCCCCATCAAACAGAACTGGGCACCTATGATTTCTTAGCCACAAAGTACATGGTTTATATTTGGAGAAAGGCATTTGTGAGGAAGATGACAGATTCACGTAAGCATCCAGTGAACTCATACTGTCTTCTTCAATGTTTATATTAACTTATTATGCTCTACTGTTCTCAAATAATTACATAACTATCCACAGTCATTTCAAACAGCCCTTCTACCCACATCAGCCTCATGTATAAACATTGGTGCTTTATGCAGTCATTTTGTATGAAGTTTGTCTGCAGGGCAGCAGTTTGCTGTACTGTATGCCTTTTGTGAGATGACTCAGGCAGCAGTTAAGACTCAAAGTACTTTTGATTCCCTTGCAAACAGTCTGTCTGCCTTCCCTGCTGTCTGAAGCCCAAGATCTAAGGGGTTGTCCAGTATGGTCTGTGTCCAGCGTCCTGCTAATAAATCACTGAGCTGCAAATAACAGTCACAAACAGATCCCAGGCATCTGGACCCCTCACTCCATAACTGCAGGCACAAAGTCTTCCATCATTTCTTCTAAACAGGTCCAATTTCAGCTCAGGCACCCATTGTTAATGGCTCAGATGCTGCCAGGTTGCAAGAATATGGTTCTGTGCCCAAGCAGCAATAATTTGTGTCTCATTTGGGGTCATTAGCTTGGGCTCAGCCCTGTCCTAACCATAAATGAAGGAAAACACAGCCTATCTGGAAAGATTTGGTGGCTTTCTGCCCTCTGAGGAGCAGTCCCATGCAGTGAAATAAAAAAGATCTGAAGCTCCAGAAAATGATGCAAAACAACACAACTCTCAGAGACAAAGACTGCCTCTTTGGAAAAACTTCAGGCACTCTTAAAAGCAAGAGAGCACAGGATGAGTCACTGTCTGACTTCCCACCCTGCTTTTGGGCAGGGAAGGTGGAGAAACAGGCCAACAAAAAAAATGTGTCATCATGACAAGCCTGTTCATCTCACAGTGTAAAAAGTGCCCAGGAGACAGCGAATCCCATCAACCAGGAGCAATTAGGTGCTGGGTGTAAGGACTGGCAGAAGACATAAGCGTAATGTAATTCCAGTTTAAGACCTTTCTAAACATATAAGGGAAATCTAAGCCAGCATCGTTGGCCTGGGGATAGATTCATGTCCCTCCACCTTCATCCTGAAGTGTTGTGGTTTTATCTCAAAGGGAAGAGGATTTTGCAGAGCACTAGCCCATATTCTCATTTTAGAGGAATGAAAGGAAGAAAAAATTCTCAGGAAATTTTACTGCTTTCTCTCCAAGTTTGAAGAAATGGACACTTCTGCCTTTCCTCTTACTGGCAGGAGGGCTTGTGGTCTTTGTTCTTTGAAAGGGAGAAAGATGAAAACCTCTCCGCTGTGTAAAGAGCATTTTTTAGTAGTTGTGTCTTCCTCAGTGACACATCCTCTTATTGTATGTACACACAAACACACACACACACATGAACATACAGACACACATTTTCTATTTAATTAAAAAACATTCTGGTAACAATCAGAGGCTGCTCATAAATGTCATATTTTGAAAAGCATAATGCGTGATTCCCTCCTTAGGGCAGTTTTTATGACAAACAGTATACCCATGTTTGTGTATAATTTCTGAGACTATAAAATAACTTTTTATGGTTCTTGGGCTAATATCTGAAAAGTAGAGTACATTTTCGTATGAAATTCTTTCACAGTATTTAAAGCACAATATCCTCTGCCAGTCCACCCTCCCTCTCGCTTTTCTTTCTATGCAAAACCATGTGACGAAAAGCAAAGTGCTTTTAAGAAACATACCTCTGGCTTAGAGCCAACCCCTCTTTTTATTTTTTTTCTAATTCTTTTTTTTTTTTTTTGGTTTTGCCAGTTGAAGCTGACAGATATCTATAGCAAACAGTTAACATATATAAACATGTCAGCTGTAAAACAAATACACTTTGAAAGAAAACAGAGAGCTGGAGTGGTTTATGCTGCAGGACAATGTTGGTGCAATTAGCAGACGCAGGGTGTGGGGTCTTCAGGGCACGTTTGGCAGGTCTATCCAAGGTAGAAGTACCTTTCTTCTTCACTCTGTCAAGTCCTGTGTGGATGGCATGGAAGAAAAGACAGGCTCCTGGTGTCACAGCCACCATCTGGTGCAGATGAAAAGAAGGCATAAGCAGTTTTTGATGCTGAGGAGGTGTGCGTGAGAGACAGCTGCTAGCACAAGTTCCAGGGATACATTTCTCAGGTCAAATAAGCGAAATTGTCACTGAATTGCAGCCACTCAGAGGCTTGGATCCTGCAAAGCTTCTGCCAGATGCTGAGCTCTCTTCCCTCTGCTCCAGCGAGGTTTCCTCTGCTGCTCATTATCGCGTGCTGCTTAAAGGAGCAGGACTGAATTAATTAGAGATAGGAAAGAAAACCAGTCAGGAAAAACAATTAGTGGTGTGGGATGGTGCAGTGCACTGTGGGCAGGCTCACAGCACCCCACTAGTGAGGAGTCACCTCAGCACCAGAGTCACTTACAAGGTCATGGGATGTTGACCACAGAGAGGTGGATGCACAAGGCTGGGGCAAAACCCAAAGGGTGATGACCAGGGAGGGAGGGAAGGGTGTCTTGCTTGGGTCTGCTCCCTGCTCTGCTGAAGGGCACATCCCCTCACTGAGCACTGCCTTTCATTGGGGCAAAGGTGTTCATGGGCCCAGGCTCGTCATTTTTGGCATTGCTGTTATCAGACTGAATGAGGAAAATAACAATTTTACCCTGCCTGTCAAGTCAACGAGTGCGACTAGCATCCTTCAGGGTGGGCTTTGGTGTCCAGGATGCCATGAGATGGATCCAGCCTCTGCTGAGCTTATGTCCAGAGGTTCTCCTTCTTGGTGGGCCCTATAAAACAGTCTAGCACAGACCAGACACCAGGGTGGCTCCAGGCCATCAAAACCTAACAATAGATTAAGAATAGACTAAACAGATAATTAAACAGATTAATTCAATTCTCAAACAGACTAGGAGTGCAATTAAATGGACTCTGGTTCCCCAGGCTGGGAAAGACACCGCTGAAGGGGATGTGATAGAGATCGCAAGACTGGAAAATATGAATAGAAGATGACTGTTTGCTGTCTTTTCTAATACAAGAGCCAGAGGACATCAGATGAAACCAGTTAGTAGCAAGTTCAGAGAGAAAAAAAGAAACAGAAGAAGAGCTATTTTCCCCAGTGTGTAGTTAAGAGGGGGAGCTCTTTGCCATAGGGCTATCACATACAATTGTGGAAGGAAAATCATTGAAAGGCTATTGAAGCCAGAAATGCCTCTCCTGGCTCAGGGCAGAGCTGAGGCTGACGGGGTGTGGAGAGTGCAGGGCAGGACATCACTGGGCACTGGCTCTGCTCACACCTCAGCATCTGTGGGGGGCACAGGCCAGGTCTGCCTTGGAGGGAG
>NW_005054458.1:328827-361727 GCF_000277835.1 Geospiza fortis | reverse complement strand
CAAATTCACATCTCAAATTGCAGCCCAAAAGGTTATTTCCAGCACAGATGCTGCCTGGAGCTGGAGGGGAAGGCGCACACCTCAGAGTCCTTTGCACAGCCCAGCCAGCAGTACCTGAGCATCCTGGAAGCTGAATCTTCTCGAAAAAATTAAATGTGGGGTAAGGAGGGGCTTCATCTTTCTGATGCCTCCCAGGGACACAGATGAAACCTTTCTTCGTTTGTGACAGGAAGAAAAGAGGGATTAACAGCAGTGATGGGTGAAATTCAAACACTTTGCAGGTTTCGTTCAATTTGGGTAAGTCTAAAACAGATCTGGAATGGAATTTAAGCAATACACAGATTTCAGAAAATGCCTTCCATCAAAGCAATTTCCCACATCTCAGCTTGCTGTCATTTAATGCAGATATAAATAAGGATGAAAGCACATGTTTTTGACTGCAAGAAAATGCTTAAGATGTGATTCATCAATAAGAAAATATTTTGCAGAAAAATAATTTTCAATTGCCTTTTAATTTTTACCAGAAATGTAAGATTTTTGAAAAGCCATTTTAAAATGAGTTCGATTTTTAATTCCTTTTCTTCTTTCTTTCTTTCCTTCCTTTCTACCTTCCTTTCTGATTCACATTTTTATGCTCATTAGTCCCTCACCCTACTCCATCTACTGCTGAAAAAAATAAAAAGATTTCTGAACCCTTAGAAAAAACTGCTGTTCACTTAAACCTGCTGGGAAAAAAATAGAAGAAAGAATTTTAAAATGTGAAACTGCATGGAAAACAAAGCTTCTTTTTGAATGTCTTTCTACCTAAAATATGGAGGGGGAAAGCACATGCAGGAATACTTTGAAAAGTGGGATGCCTCCACTTTTGCCTTTCCCACTGCAGGCGCAGGAGATTTGATAGGTCACACTCATTGAGGGACAACTGAGACATCACCTGCTAAAGAATAATATGAGGGATGCCAAGGTTCCTGGTTAGATCTACTTTTACAGACACACAGGAAGTCTGCAGCAGAAAAGGGATTAAGAACAAGCCTTAAATGAGTGACCTCTCCCACCCTCAAAGCAGCCTCTCTCATTTCTTTCTCCTTCCCAACAGAAAACACATGCTGCTGATGGGGACACAGAAAGGGAAGGTGACCCCTGAGACCACTGAGCAGACAATGCCATGCAAAGCAGAAGCAGCATTGTGATTTTCTTTTTTTTTTTTTCCCCCTTTTTTTTTTTTTTCCTCTTGGCTCCTCAGATATTTTCATCAATAAAAATGCACCTGATTTCCCCACTGCTCCAGTCTGGCTGGACCTGCTAATCGCCCAGCAGCTCAGAGAGTCCCCATGGCAGCAGCATCTCCTTTTCTGGGCCATTTCTGGTCCCTGCTGCACAGCAGCCCCCAGTGCTGGGGCCAAATCCTGAGCCAGCACATGCAGAGGTGCTGCTGACTGGCGCTGGCTGAAGGTCAATCCCCTGAGATTAACTGCTGACTTTATAGCTCTGGTTTCAGGGGGGATTTTCCAAAGCACCTGTTTGGTTCATGTATAGGTAACAGAACAGGAGAAACTGCGTAGATGGTTTTATCCACCGCCATGACATAGCATAAACAAATTCAGTCATTTATTTCAATTAATGAGAAAATCACTCTCCAAATAGCAAAAATATCCAGAAAAGCTTTCTGCCAAGCAGAAAGCTGTTCAGCAAAGCAGTGTGCTACGAGAGCTACTGGCACTAAGCTGCTTGAGAAGGGGCTTCAACACCAAGGCAAACATCTCTGGAAGCTTTATGAGAGCCTACACCAAGAGACAAGCCAGCAGTGGTCTTCTGTGAGCTTCTTTTGTGCCAAGCACAAGAGATCCCAGTATCTATTGTATGAGGAAGGATTTCTGGAGTTCATGGGCTTCACAGCTAGAGGTGAGGAAACCCTCACAATGCCCTTAGCTGGAACGTAACTGCCTGAGGTTTCTGACTCTTACAGGTTTATTTTCTTATATGAAATCTCCTTAAAGAACAAAATCAAGGGATGGTTGATTTATAGATAGATGAACTCAGCATGATTTCCAATATGGTTCTTAATGCCTGAAGCCTTAGAAGCCCTGGACTGGTAATAGCAGTTTGGCTTGGCCATTTGACATTTGCAATAAAACAGGGTGCTAATTGGAATTACATTTCAGCTGCTTACAGATGTCCCTGTCTTCATAGAATCATAGAATCAGACTGGTTTGGGTTGTAAGGAACCTTAAAGTTCATCTCGTTCCAACTCCTTGTCATGGGCAGGGACACCTTTCCCTAGACCACTGATAACTGCAGGAGATCATGCAGCCTTGGGTTTGTGGGCAGCCACAGGCCTGTTCCTAAATATGTATGGGCTCTTGTTGGATTTTTTTCAGGAAGATATTGGTTTGTTTTTCTCTCAGGGCAAATCCATTGCCTTTTAGGACTGAGTTCTAAGATTCAGAGATTGGAATGTCACTTGGGGCCACCAGCATAATAACTTGTCCATGAGCTTGTGGGTGACAATGACAAGGTGCTGTAAGAGATTGGGTTGGTTCAGAAAGCTGAAGGAGGGACATGTGGCTGTGTGGGACCTCTGGGACCACTAAGCATGATAGCTTGAGCTGCTGAGGAGCCATCATTCTCAAGAAACCCAGGAGAAACCCAGCTGACGTTCTCTCCCCAGCACCAGTTGCTGTGCCTGGGCCAAAATATAAATTGATCTAGGACAAAAACACAAGTGTGCTGTGCTCTTGTTTATTTTACAAGCATAGATGTGACCAACAAGTCTTACCACAGCCCTGAACTCCAGTTCAGCTGAACTGGAGACTGCAACACTTATGGAGAGGAAATGAGCTTGCATGAGTATTTGGCTGCTGGTGTTCCCTTTCAGCTGAAATTAATGTCAATGGTTGTTGGTGCTACAGGACATTTCCTGTCTCTCCCATTAAGTCTGGAACTTCGGTGGATTTGCCAATGGTAAAGAAAGATCTGGCCAGCTTTCCAGCCAGCTTTTCAGGCTTAGAAGTGTTCTTGTGAGCACTGGAGAGTAATTATGAGGCAGGATGTAACCCATGGCCCACAGAAGATCATAGCAGAGATTGACAGAGGTAGGGAAACCTGCTGCTGTCTGTGTGGGGTTCTTCCTGCATAGCAAGTAGCAAATGTCATCTGCAGATAGGCAACCAGATATACAGCAAAACTCTGCTGGCTGCAAATCTTAATGCCAGGGATCGTTATCCCAGATTCCTGCCAAAGTCAAAGAGTTGTTCCAATGCCATTACCTTAGAGGCTGGGCTTTGTCCTCTGGGTTATCTTCTAAAGCTGTTCAGGCACTGTGGACACAGTCACCACAAGGGGAGCCATGCCTTCAGTTTGTGGGTGACAGCTCTGGCCTTGATAAGCACATTTTGTCTCAGTGCAAGCAGCAGAAGAGTGAGTGACCATGGAAGAAGTCATGGGTAGCTTGGCTTCTTTTTGTGGTCAAGTACCTATTTGCTGTGACTCCTCATTCACAGCACACGGGCAGCTGAACCAGCACAGCTGGGCAGCTTCAGTCCTTTGAGCATCAGAGGTTTCCCTGGAATCTCCAGATACTGCACTCAGGAGTTAATCCAAGATCTCATAAGACAGCTGGGGTGCTGGGGCTGGGAGCTCTCTGCAGGACTGCCAGGAGTTGCACTGAGGTTTTGTACTGGTATGGGGCACTAAGTTGTAGTTTTGGGGTAGGAAGACCAAAGGCTGCATCCCAACACCACCATAAATGTGGAGAGGCCACTCACTGAGCACGTGAGCAGCCGTGGAGCTACTCACTGCCTGAAGACTTGGCAACTCCAGCTGGATATTTACCTTTGCTTAGTTCAACTTTCATGATTTTGCTCCATGCAAATTTGAGGCATGTTCTCTTCTCACCCCTTTTCTGTTTGTTGCATTCTTCTTTTTTTCATACAGGTCCTCTGTGTCAGGGGAAAGTGCTTGTAGGTGCATTTGGAAATACAACCCGAGGCACTTAGCTAAGGCAAGATCAACCCTGTGGCTCTCAGGCTTGCTGGGGAGAAGTTCTGTGGGTTTTTTTCATGTTTTTCTGAACATTTTCTGTCATATCTCTGGAGGAGCCCATTTCTCCCATGTTTCTGTGAAGAAAGCCTCTGAGGGCAGCTGGCTAAGTTTGGTTCCTAAAGTCAGGTGGGGTGAAAACTGCGGCCCTGCAGATGTCACAGGGAGTTCAGTTTGCCTAGGACAGGGAGGCACTTGTGAAAGCACAACCCTTTTTTTCTGAATTCTTTGTTTGCTGTGCCATGGCCCGGCAATGAAGGCTGGGATCTCTCTGTGCCAGGCACCACATAAAAAACAGAGGGAGAAACTTTTCTCACCCCAGAGTTTGCAGTCTAAACAGACGAATGCTGCAGAAGAGTGAGTAGAGTTTGGCTTGCAAATATTGTGTTAGCTCCCTGATTTCTTCATGGATGGCTGGGAGGCAGATGTATTGCTTTCTTTGAATGGTTTGGAGGGGTATCCGTGCAAGCCTGGGAGTGGAACAGGATCTTGTCTTTATGGCAAATTTGGCATGGGGAGATGTTCCCAATTAAATTTGTGCATGATCAGATGAGCACTTGCAATCCTAGCAGAAGGATTTCAAACTCAATTGGTTTAATTTGCTGCATACAAAGAATTGTGTTCATTTGAAAATGCTTTTGTTCCAGAATTAGGGCATCTCTGTGTGGAGCTTTTAAGGGACAGCTATTCTTTCTTAAATCTATCCCTTCCCTTAATCTAAATTAACTTCCCTGGATAGAAAAGTGTGTGTGTGTATGTAACACAGAAGGGGCCAGGGGAAAAGCAGGAAGGGATTAGTTGAAAGGAAAAACAAAGGAAGGGGCAGAGATTTGAAGGGGGGGAGATAAACTGACATGGAGAGGGAAGGAAAATGAAGAGCAGCTGGAGAGACGAGCCCATCAGACTACGACCTGAGCAGGGGGGGATCTCCCAGGGCCAGGCAGGGAGCAAGGGCTATGGGGTGCCCATCAGGATTTGTTTCATGGAGCCCTCAGCTTCTGGAGACACCATTTGCTGCAGAGCTCAGCTCTGGAGTTGTTGTTTGTTGTCTTCAAGGAAAGGAAGTGTTTGTACTGAAGGAAAATATTTTTTCCATAAAAGTTGCAAGGAACCCCAGCATATTTGATGCACTAATGCAAGTTGTTGCTTATTACAAATTGTTGTTCATCACACTTCTGTAATCAAAGGCAGTGAAGCCAAAAACGTCTTAATGTTTAAGTTACTGAAAAATAAAGGAAAATAAAAATAATTTCTTAAAAATAAAAGAAGAAAACAAAGACAGAAAGAAATAAAAAAGGACATTTGTCTTCCTTGTTAAGCCAAGTTCATAATTACCACTAAATAGGGTAGGGGAGAGGAAATTCTCCACATTTTGTCCACAACAAGATGACAATGTCATATGCAACCTGTATCTCATGAACAGGAGCCATCCTTCTCCCAACAATGTTGTGCCATGGGGCTTTCATGAAGGGGTGAATATATCACTACACACACAGGCTTCTGTCTAAGTGAACAATACTTTTTGCCGGACTGAATTTCTTATGAGCGGGAATTGTGTTTGGTGTGACACAAAAGCACAACCAAAGTTCAGTTAAAATTTAAAAAAAGAGATGGAACAGAATAATAATATTTTACATGTTAATTCACTGAGAAATAGAACAAGAACACTGAGGGCACCAGTCTTTTCCAAAAGCTTAGCAGCACCTTCTCCATACTAATTACTGTGGTTCCTGAATCCTTCGATTTGTCTATGCCCTAAGCCATTAGGGTGAGTCTGAGCTCATTGGTGGGAATTTCACCATTAATCTTGATAAAACCAGGCTCAAAAGGGAGAAACCCATGTGGGTGCATGTCATACAGTAAGAGCTGTCATATATAGAATCATAGAGAGCCTTGGGTTGGAAGGGACCAAGAAGGTCACTTGGTTACAACCACCCTGCCATGGGCCACCCACAAGACCAGGTTGTTCCAAGCTCCATCCAACCTGGCCTCAAACATTTCCAGGGATAGGACACACACAGCTTCTCTGGTCAACACTTTAAGTGCCCACCACCCTTTGAGGAACACATTTCACCTTAACAGCTAATTTAGATCACCTCTGTTTTAGTTTGAAACCATTTTCCCTTGTCCTGTCACTGTCTGCCCATGCAGAGAATCACTTTCCTTCTTTTTTGTAAGCCTCCTTCCACTGCTGGAATGCCTCAATGGGGCAGGGAAGCCTTCCAGTACTTAAAGTACATATAGGGTCTCCATTTCTGTCAGTGTAAATTAGGTGAGGAAAATCTCACAGGCTGATGTGATTCCCTGTACAGTCTGACTGGAAGAAGGGTGACGCTTTAGGCCCGTTCCAGGCTCCCTCCTTGTTGATGCTGCACATCCATGATCAGGACTTGATCCCAGGGCCAGGAGAGCTGCTGCAGCTGTTGAACTTTTCTTTCCAGGTACAGAAGGTTTGTATTCCTCCATGGAGTGGTTCCCACTCCTGCACTGTCAGGTAGCAGTGGTCTCCTGGGGTTCCTCATTCATGTTATGTGCAGCCGTTCAGACGAGGCTCTTTGAACTTGATCTTGCACTTGGCAAAGCTGGGGCTGCTCCAGCTCTCCTGCAGGCTTCCTGTGTGGCATTTGCAAATGTGTTTATCCATCCCACACTTCAGTTCTCCTCATTGAAAAAGAAGAAATGGGAATCATGTTCTTATCTCCCAAGGGACTGAGAGGTGAAATTGTTACAGACTGGGAAGTGCTGAATCTGAGGGGCAGTGAGGTACAGGGATGTCCTTGTGGTCTGTATGTGATTAGAGAGAGTCAGATGCTCCTGTCAGCCTTACACAAAAGCAGATGTGTGAGATGTGCAGCTACATTTTTTAATGTTACTTTTTACCTTGTCTGCATTTTTCTTTTCTTTCTGTAAAATTATGACCTTTTAAATATCAAATGGACTATATATTATTAGAGAACAGTTGCTCGGTTTTGTAAGAGTAACAAATATGTTTTCCATTATATTCTCCAGGTGCATTCTATAAAAGGGGCGTTTATGGTAGAATCATATATATTTCAATAAAGGCTTAGTAGTTTTATGTCAGAAAGAGGTGGCCCTGAAACCAAAACCATACATTTCAACTTCATTGAGACTGCATTTTTGTATGAAATAATGTAAACCCTCAAATGGGAACAAAACATGTTGGGTATAACACAGGGTTTAGAGAGAGTCACTTAGGAGTTAGGGCTGAAAAAAAAATTGATCATTTATATGGGATTAGGCAAAGTTGGAAAACGTAATAAAACCCCACAAAAGTGGGCAGAGAGTTGCATAATACTACAAAACCTGGAAATTGATACCCATGGCCTTCACTTTTACTATTTGGAATCTTACTTGGGAAAATGGTTAATTAAAGCTAAGCCATTGAAATGGTAATTTACAGCCCCGTTTGGAGCAGAAGCCTGGAACAGTGAATTCTGCAGCAAGGCTGTGCATCCCAGAGCTTCAGCTCAAAACTGCTGTATAGACATTGCTGCAAAAGCTCTGTTTCTGCTGTCTGGTGTCTATTAATCAGTATCTCTGTGTATACACAGTGGTTTGAACCATTTTACAAATACTTGTAGGAGGAGATGTTGCCAAGGCCTATCTTGATATTACAACTATAAATAAAGTGTCTCAACACACAGTTCTGAATTCAAAACAAACTGCTTGACAAAGGTGAGGACAAACATTTTTTATGAAATATGAACAAGCCTTCAATCTTTAGCCAAACACGGAAGGAGTCTTTGAAATTGAAAAATCTGAAGAACAAATGGAGATTTTGGGGTTCTATCTGTCTTGTGTGACTCCTACAAGTGTTTTCCACTATCACAGATTTATTCAAGTGTGTTTTATCATTTTATTAAATTTGCCTCATTCTCACTATCCCTGAGATTTCCAGAACATTTAAAAAGTGGTTAAGTTCTGTCAGGGGGTGTTTTGTTCTCAGATCCTCTCCCAGGAAGGGAAACAAGTGAAACTGCCTTTTTTCAGGCAAATTAGGAAAAAAAAAAGAAAAAAGAGAGAAGTCGTATCCATTACTTATTGAGAACATCCCCAGCAAGACCAACAATATTCCTTTTCAGAGAGAATGCAAAGTCCTACAAATCTGAGAAAGAAACTCCAACAAGCAAAGAGACTTGAAGCTTTTCCTTGTGCATCAATTATTTAATGTACATTTGCTGTGTGTTCCTTGCATTTTTCCCTGCAGCTCCTGGAAGGGGCTGTTCGCAGATGTGAGAGAATTCTAGAGGTGAGATCAGGCACAATGAAAGTCTCTGGGTCCATTTGCAGACAGAATCTCCAGGATGATCAAACCAGTCAGCACACAGCATCAGTCTTGAAATAACTCAAGATACACCCTCAGAATGGTGTCAAGCAGGACATGAGGTGAGCACAGCAGTCACTACCTTACACAATTACCTCACCCTGGAGAATAAAAACCAGTGTCCCTGCTGTTTATAAACCAGAGCCAACCCTGGCACATCTACACTGTCTGTAAGGAGCAGATCCTGAAATAATTATTCCCTCAGTCACAATGAGCCTTTTTTTTAAATTATTATTATGAAAAGTGCTGAGATCCTCTCCAAACAGAAGCCCAGGAGCAAGCCACAATGGATGTGGCAACAGTGAGAGCAGAGACCTGGAGGCAAACAAAACCAAGGGCATAAATATATATTTTTTAGCATAATTGGGCTACATATTTCCTCCTGATGCTGCTCTATGCTCATTCTCTCTGCTGATTTCACTCCCAGCTGAGCTGAGCAGTGGCTTTTGGAATAGTTTGTTATTCCACATCTGCAGAAATATTGCACAACATTAACTTTCAGCAGCCTTGAGCCAGCATGTCCTTTGTGTGCCTGGTGCGTTCTTCTGGCCTTGAACCGTGACAGTAAATAATGAAGTTCTGTTGACTCAGTGTTATTCCTGATAAATCTCAGCACTGCCCCCCCCTCCCCCCATGCTTTTCTTCATGCCTAATACCTAAATGTGTTCTCAAAACCTTTGGCCAAGTCACATCCAAACAAAACATCTCTTTGCTGTTACATTTGCCCCAATTCTCTGTGTATTTCTATGAAAACAGCCACGAGATTGTATCATTGCAAAAGGTAGGACAACTGCTCTGTTGGGCATCTTTCAGTGCTGGACACACACCTTTGTGTCTCATCTTTGCCTTTTTCTTGATTTCCTCAAATACTGTTAAAATTGGCAGAACTTTCACTTAGAATCTAGGGACATTACACCATCTAGTTCCTACTGAATTCACCTTCTGTATAGCTCTGAGTGATGAAAAAGGGCGTTTTAGTATAAAGATCTGTATTGCTAGATGATGAGGGAGGTCTTTGAAAGGGATAGGCTGGGAGTGCCTGTGCTGCCTGGGGGCAGCTGGGGTGGACTGCACAGCAGCAGGGCTGAAGGGGGGCACCAGGGAGGGACACCCTGCACTCACACCGCTGTAACTGGGACCAGTCTGGCCACCAGCAGCCACTGGGACAGAGGAACAGGGAAGTTCACATCTTAGCTAAAGGATATAAATAAGGATAAAAGCTTTTCCTGGATTTTAGGCTTAATGCTGGAGGTGCTGCACAAACCTGGTGACTTGGTCTGCTGGGGCTGCTTTGAAACTATGACTTGAATAAGAAGCAAGAGCAGTCTGACCAGAACTGATTCAAATTTCTGCACTATTTGATCCAGAGCAGCATTTTCTTCTGGGATCACCCCAAGTTGGGCAGGAAATAGATTAATTCTGAATTTCCACGTTCCTTGTCCTTTAGTATTGAGTTCCTCTCTGTCAGTCTGCTCCAAGCATTTCCAGCTACGAGCTGACATTCTTCTGCAAGATGTTTCAGCTTTGACCAAGCCTCCTTTCTGTGAGCAGAGGAGAGGGATCATTACAGACAGCTCTGGCTGCAGTTTTTGACTCCCCACAGGACAAATGCTGATACCCTTTCCCCATGTTCTCTACCACCCTTGCAAAAATCAGGGTATGAATCAAGCCTGTGCTATTTTGGACTCATTTCATTGCCTGAAATAGTCAGAACTATCAAAGATATTTGAGTTATTTTCCTTCCTCTTCTTCCCATGAAAGAGATTGTTCCTCCCTTAAAATATGAGAGAAGATTCTGAGTCCAGCACAGATTTGCCTGGCTGTGATTTATATCAAGTGCTGCACATGCACTTTTTAAAGTAGGTTTAAAAATTACATTCCCTAATAGAGATTAAATATTGATTACTTAAGTAATAGCTCTGTCTGCGATAGGAAATAGAGGTGCAGCAACCTCCACACATCAGTCACTCACAATCTGAGGAAATGGCATACCAGTTGAAATGTAGGAATTTTGCAAATTCTTTTCTTAAACCATCCTCTTCTTCTTCATAGATGCATATAAATATATGCAACTCTATTTTTATATCTGTATATATATGTATATAAGTCCTTTGAGTGTCCCTGGAAAGCTGGCTAGCTCCTCAATTTTCATTTCACTTCCTCCTGATTACTTGGCACTTCACTAGTGATGTTAGTGCACCTTCCCCCATAGCTTGTCATTGATTTTGGAAGTGGGTGAGCCTCTTACATGGAAAAGTGGGGCTTGTCCCTTGGCGTGCTGGTGGCCTGACGTGAGCGTGTCCCCTGCCAGTGGCAGCGCTGCGTCAGTGGCGTGGCAGTGCCATCAGTGCCAGGTCATGCAAGGAAGGGGAGGGACAGACAGTGTGTGGTGTGATATGACCACAGTGACCAGACATGCCCTGTCTGGTGACCAGACATGCCCTGTGGGTGTTTCTGTTTTGTGGCACTGAAAAGCTGGAAAGAAGCACCTCATCTTGGAGGGGAAGATGAAGATTCTTTTCTTCACCCTTTCACTCCATTCTTCAGTATGGGCCAACCTGATCCAGTGAGTGGCATCCCTGTCCGTGGCAGGGGGTTTGGAACTAGAGGGTCTTTGGGGTCCCTCCCAACCCAATTCTGTGTGTGATTCTAGGTATGACAGCTCTTTCTGTGTGACATGCACCCTGGGTGGGCTTCTGCCTTGTCTGCCTCACTGAGCCCGGACCCCATGGCCACTGATCACTCACAGCCTGGATGCCACTGGCAGGATGGGACCAAGTGTTTGCCACTCAGCTGCCTGGGCCATAGCCTTGGCTGGTGTCAGCTCTGTGGCACCCAGAGCTGTTCAGGCCAGAGCTCCTCCTGAGCTCATGTCCTTGCAGCACTGCCAACGCTGCTGCCTGACTTTAAACAGGAGACTCCCTTGCCAAATTGTATTGCAGCACTTCGGTTGTCTACTCAATTTGCGGGGAAAAGATAGCAATTTTCCCTGACCTTCCCCTTCTGAGATAGCATCAAAGCAAGGTTAGATCTTAGATAAAGCCCAGGGACACGTGTGTCCCTGCCTGCAGAGTGCACAGCATCTTTGGAGTGTGTGAACATAGCACAGAAACTGAAAAATGTCTGCAAGAGCAGCACCTGTCTGATTACTCTGTTCAGATTTCCTGAATCTTGGGAAGATAAGTCCTTTTCATTTCTCTAGGATATCTCCTTTGACTCTTGCCGCAGTCAGAGCGTAACATGAGCTTAAATTGATGAAACCAGATTTTTCTGTTGCAGATGTTTTATTTGAAGTTTACTTCATTTAGATGGAGGGGTGCAGAAGACAACGGCCACTCTCATTCCTGCAGAGATCCCACTTTGGCCTTCCAAGGCCTAACATCACTTTTCTGAGGCCAGGGAGTTGTTCATAAGGGAGTTGTCCATTGCTGACTCTCTGCAAGGCCTCTCATGCCCATCTTCCTACCAAAGAGTTGGGGACCCATTTCCAGAAGCTCACTAATAATTAACTCATCTGCATCATTCCCAAAGAGATTACCATTACCATGCTGTCCTGTAGGCAAATAATCTCTAACAAGAATATCATTCTAAATAAAACAAACACAGCAGGAGGCTTTCAGAGGTAAAACATCTACTTGGTACCTGGCTCCCTTTCATCTTCTGCAGGAATGGAGCCTCCAGCTGGCACAAATCCCCAGGCAGGCAACAGTGTGAGCATCCTGCCAGGAGACACTGAATTGCACTCAAATTGTGCAAGCCAGGCCAGTGGGCTGCAAATCCTTCACTGTGCTGCCAAATGCTTTGGCCTGAGCTGGGGTAGTAACATGGTCCTCTTTAGCACTTGTCAAAAACAATTTATCTGGCAGCAAGGAGCTTAAAGCAGCTCAGAAATAGGAGTTAAGTTTCAGCAAGACCCTCTAAATTTGAGTGAGACTCTGGCTACAGAAGGAGTTTGTCAAGGCCATACAGCAAATATATGTGGTTGCATCAGAGGAGCCCTTTCTTAGCCCTGCCATACTTGGGAGGATGCAGATAAAACATGGGATATATTGAAATATGCAATCAGGGTTAAAGTAATCCTTCTGCTCTCAGTGCCTGTGACTGTACCTACAAAACTTTCAGAGCAGCCAGAACTCCTAAAACATCACACTGGCCTTTGTTTTGGCTGGCACATTTGAGACAAAAGGTTTTGAGGCTCTTGCTAGAGGATAGAATGGGACTACAGCAGCATCTACTAATTCAAGGACATCTTATATCACCAAAAGTCATTAATCACATGATGCAAGCTCCCACACACCAGACTGAGAGTGTGCCTCTGTCCTGCAGGCATCCTACAGACCCCATGTGGAGGACTCTGACTGAGGCCATAAACTGCTACAGAGACTGCAAAATAATGCAAAAATCCGTGTGAGCACAAACTTGGACACAATGGGTGTGTTTTCCAAAGCCAGGCACAAGAGTGTGAGCTGAAGATGAAATAGCAGCCTTTCAGCTCAGTATGTCTGCACATATGTTGACTTGCTGTGACTGCATCAGTTTAATGTGGCACCGTTTGTACCAGTGTGCATTTATGTCTAGGAAATTTTTATTTTTTCACACCCCTCAGAGCCATTGAAGGCCCTTCAGGAGAGCTCTGAGCATGTCAAACAACCACCTTTGGAGCACCCACAGCATGTGCTGAGGTCACTGGTGTTTGGTGGTCTGCAGGAAAATGTCACTGCACCAAACAGGCACAAGGCAGTGGTGGTTCAAAAAATCCTCCTTTTGTTATCTGGTGCTCTAAAGCATGTGATAAACACCTCCAATTGAACTTTGATCCAAACTAGCAGGAGAAAGGAACTTCTCTCTGTTCAGATGTCTGAAAAGTAATGTTTCATTAACATATTAACTCTGTCCTAGTTCATTAAAAGCACATATTCATCTTCATTTTATTAAACCCCTCCATGGCATTACAGCTGGGTTATCAATCAGTCGCCTGATCTGCCCATTTCCTTGCTTTTAATATTTCAAAACCACCATTAAAAAGTAATATAAGCAGAAATTTCAATCTCAGATAATTATCAGTATCTATTAATTGCTTTTCAGTTGGCAAATTGTGCGCCAGGTGAAACATTAATAAAAAAGACATTTCTTGAACTGTCCTAAAAAAGTACACTTACTGGGGAAAATCTTGATATTTTCAGCAGGACTCAAACATCAGGCTTGTTGGCTGTTTCAAGTACCATTTATAATACTGAATTTTAAATTTTATTTATATTTTTAGTTTAAAAAGAGAGTTCTGTGGAAAGCATGGATTATTGTGAAAAGGTTCTTAGTAAAAAAGCACATATTCTATTAAGGGAAATCGATTCATAGCAATGTTTTTAATATATCCCTTTATCCTTGCAACAACTACTACATGCTGTTGGAACTGATTTTTTTTTTTAATAGTTGTATTGTTCATATTTTTAATTTAAATCAAGTCAGACTGAAAACATTACTAGAAGAAGAAGTTCAGCATGAGAAAGAAACTGAGTTTTCTTTGTATTTTAAAGTGCACTCAGACAGCATCAAACATAAGCAAGCATAAACCATAAGGAGTGAACAGAAGTTTGACTTTTTAGAAGTATGGAAATTAATCAGGAGGAGGAAAACTGAAATTGTGACCAATCTGCAATTGCTGAAAATGCTTTTTATTCTGATGTGTGTGTATCAGATGCCCTGATTCTCCTCTCCTTGACACAGTTGTAAATTGGGAGTGGGTTTTGTGGGAGTCCGCCTGTTACAGCCTGAGAACGAGACTCAGAGACCCGAACAGATTGCAACAAATAGATCCTCTCACATGTACATTGGTAGGAATTTTCTAAACATGCTTCATTTTGAAGCAATCTGTATTTCCAGAAGCCTAGATTTGTGTTATCTAATTAGGTTCTATCACACACTGAGGACCTGCTCAGCCGTGGGCACCTCTCTGAAGGACAAACCCAACTGGGGGAGAGCCAGTGCAACAAATCAGTGCAAGAAGACACTGAGGGTTCAGCTGAAAACAGCAAAATGAAAGATGGATCAGGGATTTATCAATTCCACAGAGAGAGGTTTTGGCCTCAAGGAAATATTGTGAGATGGATCCTGTCTGTAGGCAGCAGTCCCATCTTCATTTATGTCTACTGAGAATTTGGCCATTCTACATGTTGATTTTGGGGCCAGAACTCTGATGGCAATGCTATACTCTTTAAATCATGGCAGTGCCGAGTAGGAGCAGATTAAAGGCGTCAGGATTTGGCCCTTTGTAGATTAATAAAGGCATGCTGAATGGGAATTTTGTCTTTGTGATTTTCTTGGAAGGGGACGAATAAAGCGCTTTGATCTAGAAAGGGGAGTGTGAAAGGTCACTGGCTAAGCATGTGTGCTGAAGTGCCCTGAGCCATCCAACATGATTAGCATAAATTAGAATCTGACTGCCCAGCTTTATCCATCTTTATTGACATCTATATAGTTGCAAAGGCAGAGGGACTCTAACAATCCCAGCCAGCACAGAGAACCAACTGGGGCATGTGAAAATCCATAAAATGTTTAGTATTTCCAAGTAGAAGCAAATATATGAGTGTTATTAATGCACAAGCTTCATCATTTTAAAACCTGGGTTTTGTTTGGACCTTGATCCAGACCTTTGGAAGCTTGTCTGAAGTTCCAAACCTACTTGTGCTTGCAAAATTGCAGCCAAGTTTTGTGAGTTTATCATGAGATTTTTTTTTTCCATTGTTTCTAGCCCTGGCTGAACCAGTGACAGTTGTTATCAGTGCCCAGCTGCAGACCTACCAATGTAATATGGACACGTTCCCTGAGGCAAACTGACACACTGACTACAGTCCTGGGAAAACAGAAGCTCTACAAAACTGGACAAAATAGGCTTACGCCATGTTCAAAATTTCTGCTTCAAGGTCACTTTGGGAAGCAAAGACCTATAAGCCCTCCCCCTACCCCCCCCCCCATATAAAAAAAGACATTAGATGTATAGATTTGTGACAGCAGGAAGAGGTACATTCAGTTTTGTACTTGCTCAGAGCATCCATCTCAGTCCACCAACGAGTCATACAAAATCCTCCATCCTACCTCTGTGTCTTTTTTAACACCAAGCTACCAGAACTTCATGGCTCCATCCCCAGAAACAGAGGCCATGGGGTTAAGAGATCTCAATATGTTACTCAAGCTGACAACTGTCATTTCACCCCCTTGGAAAATGAAGTTTTCCTCTTCCAAAAATATTAGCAATAAGTAAGAGAGAGAGAGCATAAGCATAAGCAATAATAGAGAATCTTTCATTTTTGACTACTTGATTATCTCTCTTGGACAAACAGTAGGTGATATTCAGGGTTCAGTGATTTGCAGAAAAATGCAGTCTTTGAAAGCAAAATATAAACAGAACAACATCCAAATTACATATCTCTGTTAAGGAAGTTCCTATGGTCAAGGCTCAGCTATGTAAAAAGCATGTCCCAAATGACAATCCCTAAGCCAAAAATCTCTAGGTCAAACCCATCATTTTGATCATTTACCCTGACCTCTTAAGAAATAAACCTTAACAAGCAATTCCTGCTTGAAGTCTGTAATGCTTGGCATATACTCTCTGCAAAAAGCTATGCTTCTGAATTGAAGATCCCAAATGAAGGCAGAGTCCAACATTTATGTTGGCATATTCTTCTAATAGCTAATAATTGTCATTGCTCAAACCAAGAATGTAGTTTCTGTAGTTGTACAATTAGGGAGCAAATGTTGTCACCGCTGTAAAGAGCTTGACACAAGAACACAGTTAACTTGCAGCTGCCAGTTCTTCAATCACGCTGATTTTCCTTTTCCCACTGGAGAAATTTTTCCTAAATGGACAGTGAAATAATGTAGTTACTGTAGGTGCATAATAGAACCTAAACCAAGTATTCAAATGGGCTTTTGTTTTTAAAAGTAAAGAAAAAAATATATTTACAACACATGCCTTTTGTTTCTCTTTAAACTGGAAACACAGTATGTAATTTTCAGGAACCACAGTGCCTCTATTTTTTCCGACCACAAATTAACCATAGTTCAGTGCAGTGAAATGCAGTAAGACTGATGGAATGCTCTGCCTAAGGGATGACTTACCCCTAACAAAAATTATGCTTTGCTTCCTATTTGTTGTGTTCAATAATATTGCCTCTCTAAATACTTTTGGTTCAGTACTGACACCAAATGAAGAGGAAAGCCTCCAGAATGTACAGACGTGCAGGATTATGTTTCGTTTGTCTTTGTTCGTTGTCCTAATTCAAACCAGTCACCCAACCACTGACTTATGACTCGAGGAGACATATTGTGGGGTTTTTTCACATGTATTTCACAAAACCACCCAAACTCAAAGAGCCAATTTCTGTCCTCAGCTACACCCCTGCAAGAGCAGCAAAGTTTATAAGTTTGCACATGTGCAATGGTGTGGTTTGCAAAAAATCCTGCACGTTGCCTTTTTAGTTTGTTATGTTTGAAAATACAAATTACTTACTCCAGACATGCCTGACCAGCTTTTGCAAGAGGCCAATAAACAAAATATAGATACTTTGCAAATCTACCAGTAGATGAGTGGATTTTTTGGCCCTTATTAGAAATCTACTTTTTGAGCATTTGTTTGCTCCCCCGGTTGCTTTAGTGTCAAAATTTTCTCATTAAACATGGAGAAGGGCGATAAAATTCAGCTTTTCTCCTACACCCTCCACCCTAAATTGCATATATGCAATGAGAAATAGTTCAAAATTCTTTCCAGATGTTAATTAAAAATCTCAATAACCATTAGAATTAGCCCTTGGTACATATTTATACCCATAGCAGATGAATGTGTGAGAACATGCTTATTAACAAAGTACTGAAAAAATTCCTGTTCTCCATCAGATCAGCCCCAATTCCTTGGGCAGAATTAGTGGCCGAGTGCATCAACTGCCTGCCATGTTTCTGAGGCCTGGTGTGAACCTGTAATTCTGCTGCATGCAAATAGCTCCCCGCAGATTAATGGGAGTATTCAAGCAGGCAAATGTCGTGCACACTGGGTGGCAGGATCAGGCCAGCAGTTAGCACATCCCTCACAGTTACAGTGACTTTTCTTCAGGTTTAGCAACTGTGATTGCTACAGAATTTCCATTAAATTTTCTCACTTGCATCCCAAAAGAACAGAGACTTAATATTACAGTAACCATAATTAGGAAGGACTTAAGAAAACTAAGTCCTACTATGTGCAGTGTCTCATCACTGGCAAAAAGAATGGTGCATATTTTCATTTTATCACTGTCTGGTTTTAGCCACTTTATTTAAAATTTGATTGAAACTCTAGTAAAGATTTGCTCTTTAAATCCTTACCTGCTCAAGTCTCCCTAAGTTAGAGAAGTGAGCTTTTTTTCCCTTAAACTGTAAAGAATGAAAGTTTGCAGGGAAATATTTTAGCTGTCAACAATAGACCTGAAGAAGGAATTAAAATTCAAGAACTCTTCTGAGGAATTTATCTAATGTTAATCGTGTGAAAGTAGGAATCTAGTCTAAACTTGCTGTCTCAGATGCCTCAGTGTCCAGAGGATGAACAATTCCATCTCAAAACAACTGTCAAAGTTAAGTAATTACTCCCAGAAATGTGTTGGGGTTTTTTGGGGTTTGTTTGTTTGTTTGTTTGTTTGTTTGTTGTTTGTTGTTTGTTTTTTTCTTTTTTCCTGCAGGGAACTCCAAAATGAACAGATAGGATCAAGTATCTAGGTTTTAGATTTCCAGCATCCAGCTAGGTTAGCTTCTGCTCAGTGTCCATTCAGTATCTCAAGCCTTTCCTGGAGTTTTGATCATAGAGGCAGCTCTATCAGCAAGCAGTGCAATTTGCATCAGTGGCATGGCCTGGGATGAGCTGTGCTGATGCAGATCTTGTTGTATATATATTGTACATCTGTACCCACACAGTCAAGATCCCAAGTGCTGTCTCAGCCTGTTTCCTTGGTTAGCCTGAATAAAATGTATGTTTTTGTGATGAAATCCAGACTAACCTCTGTTCGATATTCAACTTCCATTGTAATCTTGAAGATTCAGGCTGATCTTGCTCCCAGACAGTGCATTTTGATAATGCCTCAGCTGCATGGCTGGCCCATTTCCAGTAAAAAACAGCAGTTCTGGTTGAGTTGTGTCTGCAGGGCTGGATTCATCCTGATCATAGGTCAGAAGAGACTCCCGCTCTTAATTCTCTCTTCTGTGTGAATAGCTCCTGAAATCCCTCTAACAGGTAACATAATATCAGGAAGCCTTCCATAAAACTTCAGGAGAATCTCAGTTTAGAGCTAAACTCTGAAACTCACACAGATCTCAACCCTGATGCCTGCCCTCAGCTCCCAGGCAGCAGTCACACACAGTTAGGACATAACATGGTCCTCAGAAAAATTCACTGAGTTACTGTTGGGGCATTTTCTTTAGATGTTGGGCCACTGCCCTGAAAAAACTTGGAGTTCCAACCCTATCTGACAATTTTTACTGCTGTACCTTGGTGAGATATCCATGCAGAAGGGGGTTTTACTGTTTCCCACCAGCCTGGCTCCATTGCCTAGAAACCTGTTTCTGAAATGCAAGAAGTTGCATTTTCCATTTTCCTCTTCCTTCATATCTGAGTTTTTCTATGTATCCATCAGGATCGAAGCATTTATTTTAATTCTTTTTTAATGCTTATGCCAAGCTCAAATTAAGTTAGAAGTGTCCACTTGCACTGAGAAAAATGGATGAGAACCCTACCCTGTACAAGGGGTTTCGCAGATGCCCTGACCCAAGGACTGCACTGCTCTGGAACAAACCAGATTGATCTGACAGAGTGCCATGGACTGGACAAGAGATGCCTAGAAATAAACAAAACAATAGGTGAAAATATAGTGATATTTTACTCCAAACACTTTCCAAGCAAGAAAGTTCCTGAACCCAGTGCAAGTCATCTGATGTTTTGTAGTCTTCTTTGCCATGGTGCTGCCCAGTAAGATATTGACCAGTGTCTTGAAAAAGAAAAAAAATCAATCCCCAGTGTCCTCTGATACTGCAGAACTTCATAACCCACAAGTGATGGACCACCTCAGCCTGTTTCAAACATGACCCAGGTGGTTTTGTGTGGTCCACTTGTGGGAGGGGATGGATGACAAACAATAGTTTCCTCATATTTTCAATCACAATTTTGTCTTTATATTGACTGACTGTTTTATCATTTTTTTTTCTGGATAAAGTCTTATTCTGATTACCTTTTTGTAATTAGTGCAGAGACACTAATCCAGAATTCTGACAATATCTATTGCCCTCTCTGTATCTTCTTTTCAGCTCTGCTGTGGTTCTTTTTCTGAGGCAGGGACACTCACACTGTGCAAAGGTGCTGGCACACTATGAATTGATCAAGGACCGATAGTATTTTCTTTTCTGTCCTCTATTCCTTCCATAATAATGAAGCATTGAACTGATATTTCTCATTGAGCTATCTCTTATAACTCCAGATATCAAATCTGTGTCATAACTCAGCTTTGACCTCGCTGGATATATGATGCTGAGCCTGTGCATAGCAGCCCAGATTACACAGGGTTATTTAAGAATGGGCAATGTGAAATTGCCTTTAATTGCCCTCCATGAGTACTATGGACAGCTGCAGCCTTTTGCTGTGAAGTGCAATCAAAGCAAACCTGCTCTGAAAGAAATATTCCTCCTGGCCAGACATGGAGGAGAGACTGAGAAGTTACTGGAGGCTCCTCTGCTGCCATGTACCTCCGTGACTTTCACCTGCAGTTGTGCTGCTATGGACCCAGTGGCTCTGAGCCCTGGGAAGCAGCCTCAGTGCAGACTGCAACCATGAATAACTCTGGTCCCCTCAGGGCAGAGACAAGAGGGCACAGCTCAGGACAGCCAGCTGTCTGGGATGGAAGCGCTCAGAGCCTGTAGGCTACGTGAACACATGCTGTGCAGGAAAGACAAGCAGAGGTCTGGGTGCAAGGTCCAACCCCTCACTGGTCAGATTTGTTGGAGCACTGTACTGGAGAGAGCTGACTGCCTTCTCTCCTGGTGGGGTTCATGCCCCACTTCTGCAGCCAGGTCCTACATAACCCATAAACTCACTTTATTCCCCTCTCTGTGCTGCAGTCTCACTCTTTAAGTGCTTCCATGAACTCACTCAATTCTTTAAGCAGGATCCCCACCAGATTCCTGCATCACACTTCTGCTCTGCTGAGGAAGGGAGCTGGGAGGAGAACAGCAGAGCAGTGCTCCTCTGTTTTTCCTGGATGTCTTTCATTCACCCTCAGCTGAGTTTTCTCCCCATTCAGAATAACTCACATTCTTTGGGGCACATTTCTCCTCACAAATCTCAAGGAGGCGGAAGCACTGCAGAGCTGCTGCTGCACTAAAGAGCACGTTATTCCAAGGCTAAGATCTTGTTACAATTCCCTTACTACAGCAACACATTTTTTCCACTCCTTTTCAAAACCTCAACTGTTGTTATGGCGTCAATGGTAAAGAAGTTTCGGCTTGCTTGGATTTCAGTCTCCTGGCCTTGGATGGAGGGGAAACATTAGTTCTCTAAATACATGAACCCTTGTGCACACACACACTTGCATGCTCCTAGACCCCAATCTTGCAGTAAGATCTGCTCAAGCACAGCTTTCTGCCTGTCTGGAGTTGTGTTGAATGTAAATCAAGCACATCTGACAGATCAGACTCTTTCAATGCAGTGCTTTGGTATTGCTACTACTGATGTGATCCAGGAAAACAGCAGCATGGATCAAACACAGCCAGGCAACTGTCCCAGAGTTGTGGCAAAGATAAAGTTTGTACAGACCCAGATGATGCAGGGACCCTGTAACTATCCAGGTCTCTACTTTCAGCCTGGTGAGGAAAAAAGTGATTTGTGCTCCCCACTGCAAGGTGGGAGGTGGGAAGTGGTGGGAGGTAGAAACCCAAAGCTCTTGCTGATGCAGCTCTAAGCAACCAGATTCCATCATGGCACAGGGGCACAGAAAAGCACCTGCTGGCATGCTTCCTCAGCCCCCTGGGCTTCTATTCTCTGCATGTGTAAGATGGGACAGAGCTGAGGGGCATAGAAATTAGTGCTGGATTTTGGGAGATTGTGGTGCTGCTGTTGTCTCGTTGGGCTCAGTTTTGTGCCCTGGCCTGAAGCCTGGCCACCTTCCACGGTGACTAAATGGGTCTGTCCCTTCTCACAAGCCCAGTACAAAAACCCAGCCCTTCTTGGTGACTTCTTCAGCACCCAAGGCACTTGGTGCTGTCTCTGACACCAAAGCATCTGGTCACCTTCTGGCCTTCAACACATTTTTTTCTTTCAGCAACCCAGGGATAGGGTGGTCTATTTAGCACACTTGAAAACAAGGCATGGAACATAGCCAGACTACTAATGTTTGGGTGCCTGAAGATGCAGATATGCATATGATGGAATTGTGAAGCATGTGGAGGCACTTCCACTGGGCTTGAGCCGGGTCCCACAGTGGGTCAGGGCTATATGCAGGAGGATTTGGGCAGAGTTTATAACAGATTCTGTGGATGAGACTGTCAAACCCCCCTGAACACTCCAAAAACAGCTTGTTTCCCACCAGTGAAAATTGTTATTCTCTTACTGTTTCACAAGTTCTGTTTCCAGCAATGCCTGATCACAGATAAGAGAAATGCAATCTCAATACATACATCTTGGCCTTTGTTTATCCAGGACCAGCCATTGTGGTGGCAAGAACAACATTTCACTTCTTTCCCCACACCTTCATTTTCTTCCACTCAGACTTGAGCTCACAACAGCACTGCAAACCACTGGAATGGGGATAGGATAATCCCCTGATCTGGAATCAGTTTCAGTCTTGCCACATGGACATGTACTGATATGATTCAAAAACAAATCTGCATTTCATGCAGTTTACATTCTACTAGTGGCTTCCTAGTAGAATGCAATGCCCAACACCTCTCACAGAAACGGTAACTGAGCCCAGCACTTCCTTCTCAGCTTCAAAGCATCTGGGATGCCTTGCCAGAGCAGAGGGGATGAATGAGATGCCTGGGAGTTGTCCTCTCCATGACTGCCATAACAATGATAATCTCACCAGAGGATTCAGTGGTATGGCATTAAATCTGTGGCTGGGCAAGAGACCTTTGCTACCGACAATTCTGGAGCTGTAAGTGATGAGTGCTTGCAGAAGGAGAACCTGCATTTCTGAATCTCAGTCAGAATTACCTTTTTGCAAATTAAATAAAGGAGAATGACTGGACTCTGGTTCCCCCACTCTGAATAGCAAAGGTTTGGGAGATTGGCTGGAGCCTACAGAGAGGGGTAACTCTGAATTTCATCTCACACAGGATAAACAGATTCTGGAGATGAAGGAAAGATAAACAGAAATCTTGTCTTTTGAGCTAATTTTCACTGTTCCTGTGAGCTTCACAGTTGGATATAGCACTCCAAAGTAATAACTGGTGGAGTGATCTTTGCAAGGATGGGAAGTCTCTGATGAATTAGAAGTGATTTACGTGACTTGTGAAAAATCTGGGTATTATTTTCTGCCAGTGCCAACCTGAGATGTAATAACTCAGACACAGGATGGCAAGGCAGAGTTAAAACAAACCTGTGAGGCAGGCACAAACTGTCATCCAGCATGGCCAAGCAGCTTCTGTGTCCTCCTCCTCCCCTCCCTGCCTTTTGCTGATTAAATGCAGCAAAAACAGTGCAAAGCAAAGCAAAGCAAGAGAGTTAAGTTGCAGTTACTTTGGAAGAAATGCTGGGCAGGAGTTTTTTAACCCAGCCCCTTGACCTGATTTCTGACAACAGGAGGCAAAAACCAGTGAAAGCTGATATACCTTTTATCATAAAAAACAGGGACTCATTTTTGCTTCCCTGATTTAAGTGTTGCAAATAGGAGGAGGTGGGAAGAGAGCAGCTTTTGTTCATTTGCAGGTTGCATAAGTCAGCCACAGTGAGCCTCTCTGTGCCTCCCTGGGACCAAAGCATGATGGTGACACTGGGATGGAGGTTCCTACCTCATGCCCCCCTGTTCTCAAACCACAACATCCTCTTACCCTAGAAGGGTAGCATCCCCCCAGCCTCTCTGCATTTTTCTGGTTCTTTACTGCATGGTCTCTGGGCACTTTTGGTGCCTAGTCCCTTTGGTCAAGGATCATGCTCTTAGGCAATTTGACTGCTCCAGGACTTCCTTCTAGTGGTGATGTCCCCTGAGAGAGACCCAAGCCACCAAAACCTCCCCCAGGTACCCACCTCTGTGACAAAGCTTGCATTTGGCCTGGAACTAAACCCTGAACCCCTGTAATCTGGGAAGCTACAATGGTCCTCAGAGGTCAGGACATCCTTCTCAAAACCTAACCCTCTGAATGGGCAGAGCATGATAAAAGCAAGCCTGAGAAAGAGAGGACAAAAGTGAAGACCTCTAGAGCAAAAGCACATTTGAGAGTCTCTGAGTGGTATTCCCTCTGGTCCTCTTTTTAATTGTTGTCAAAATTCTCTGGTCCTCTTTTTAATTGTTGTCAAAATTCTCTTAGTTAAATCTCTTCTGCCAGGCTCATGCCTTGACATTGGTCTGCCACACCTGGCCATCTGCTTTGTCTGACCTCCTGCCGTGCAGACCATCCCTCCCTGAGCAAAGAAAACTATCTCTGCTGTCCTGCCAGGCATCTTTTAACAAATCCAGCATACTGGGAGACGATATCTCCTTACACCATGCAAAGTACCTGAGAAGTCTGCGAGCCTCAAGGGGCATCACACAGGGGAAGGAGAGAGAGGTTGGTTTCCCCAACTGAACCTCAGAACTAATCCCCGGAGGAAAAAAACCCTCTGTAGTCCTCATGAGGGCTCTTGTTGGCAAACTTTGCACAAACAAGACAGTAGCACAAGGGTCCTCAGTGTTTCCCCCAGGCCGTGAGGAGTGATGCGATATTTGAATGTGAATGGCGGGCACTTGCTGGCCCAGAAACGGGCATTAATCACCCCTGAACCACAGCTCCAGCAGCTTCCAGGCTCTCTGCTCTAGAGTAAGGAGGGGAAAGTGGACTCAGAGGCCAGCCCTTGGCATGGCAGAGGTGATTGTGACAGGGGAAATGGCTGCAGCAATCAGCCAAGGGGAATTAGGTTCAAAGGCTCTCCAAGACCTTTAGGATTCCTCTCCTTCCTATTATGGCTTGTGACAGAGTTGATAAAGCACCCCAGAAAAACCACCAGGCAGCCATCAGCAGACATCAATCTTTCTAATCTTGGTTTTGGCCTTGCCTGATGGAGACCAGGTTGGCCATGGAATACAAATGAAGAACACGTGAGTTTTGGGAAGAACTAAATCCAGGCAGCAAGCCGTGTCAGAGGAATAATAACTCAGCCAAACCGACATGTATCAGACCTGGCTTCCACAGCACAGTCTCAAACTGGATTTCTAGTAAATATAAATCAGTGCAGCTCCACTTAAACATGGGATTCTACACACCAGAAACAGCCAGCCAAGATGTCAGAGATAGCTGCCACCAACAATAGCCCATGGATTTCAAATGCTGCTGGGAAATGCAGGCATCCACCTGACAGTCAGTAAAGCCCTCTGGGTCATGGATACCAGTTAAATTCCAGGCTTCTTTCTCCTGAGGAGAGTTTTCATCATATGGCCCACTTCAGGGAGGGCCACTGGTCCTTATCTCTGCCTCTCTGCTGTGGTCACACTGTGGTTTGCCAGTGGCTTCCATTTGGTCTTCCTGACAGAGACCACAGGTTTTTAGAAAACTCAGCTAATCTCCTATGCATCAACAAAAAACATGCAGGTGAATTAAGAGCTTGAAGAGTTTCATCAGTTCGTTATAAAATATTATTAACCTTCCTTTAAAAATAGGAATCTTGTGTAATCTTGTGTAAGGTAAGGAAGCCCAGCTCCTGGCAGAGCAGGTTTTTATTACAGGCAGACTTAAAGCATAAGTCTTTAATAAGGCTGCATACAGCTAGGTCTAATACAGTCGTGTCTCAATGGAGCTGCTTCCCAGATGCTGACAAATCAGACAACTTCTCCTTTGGCTCAGAGATCCTATCGAAGTAGTAAAAGTGCTTCCACATGTTCATTATGTAGTGCAGGGTTGCTCTGTGGTTATTAATGTGTTTGCTGTGCAGAGCAGAGACCCTGGCCTGTCTAAAACATGGGTCTCCCCTCACTGCTCAGTGTCTGTCTCCAGCAGCATGGCCTCTGATGTGGAGAGAGAAAAGACACAATTTTCTACCCCATGAAATGAGTCAGATTCTTAAATCACTTCCAATCATTTTGTAATCCTTAGATTTAGGGCATACAATATTCTGAGTTAAGCAGAAAGGCTCTGCAAAGGTTAAAGATAATAAATCAGAAGACAGGAAAAAAAGACTAAAAAAAATTAAAGGAAAGGCTATATAGGACTTGAAATAAGCATTTGATGGTGCTGAACAGAGTGAGTTTGGTGACAGTTTGATGGAAAGAAGTCTTAAGTAAGAATGTGCATCCAAACTCACTCCTCTGTGGTTGGGTTTTTTTTTCTTCAGGTGTTAAAATTTGCAGCAGAATTGTGGCAGTAACTCACCAGCAAATGTACCTTGTACAATGGTGATAACTCAGTCCCAGCTCGTGACTGGCTGGGCTTTGTTTAGGGCTTGTGATAAAAAACTGATAGGAAAGCTGACCTTAATTATTCTTATTTCTGATTGCAACTTCCTTCATCAGCATGGACAAGCCCAGTAACCTCTGCACCCCAGTTTCCTCCTAAGCCGTGCACCTGTGCAATAATGGAGTTTTAATGCAGGCACTGCTGCCCCAAGGTGAAACATGAGCATGAGAGGTGGCAAAAGCATGGTCTGAGCCCAGGAAGGCTTTTCCATGTAAAATATGTGGGGTACCTGCAATGCTGGTGTGACCACTGCCTTGTAGCCGTGGCCATGGCTGAGAAGATGGGCACCACTACCTGAGGGGCTGGATCTGCCCCTGAGGTTTCATGTAGCCTCTGCTCAAGCAGTGATGGCTAAGAGAGGGAAAAAGGCAGATACAGAGGAGCCATGTAAAAAAATAAACAAATCTGAACCCCTGTGACAGAGCAGGATTTGCATGGAGGTGTGTTTACCAGAGAGGCTCACCCTGTTCCCATCATGTTTATTTGCAAAGTGAAGGTGAAGCCATTGAAATAACAGCGTGATGTAGAGTGCATCAAAATCAGTGGAAAGACTGCCACAGTGCTCAGCAGTGCTTGGCTTAAGTCATAAAAATGTCATGCTCACAGTGCCATTTCACTTCTCTGTTTTACAGCATTTCCCAGACAGGAATGGTGTCCATCCTTCACACATCACTGGATGAGAGAGGGAAAGTTGTACATGGCTAAACAAAGGAATTTGTTGGGAGGGCAGAGGAGTGTTGTAGGCTGATCTAATTTGTAACTTCAGGTCAACACAGTGTGTTAAGAGTCAATGAATAGCTTGGCTGGGAAAAAGAAAATGGAACAATAGTTCTTCAGATATATTAACAATAAAATCTCTCATTTGAAAAAGGTCTTTAGATGAATACCTGTGTTTGCCTTACTTTAAAGGTTAAACATAATATCAGGAAATTAACATTGAGTTTGGGGTCGGATTTTGAATCAGCTTGACTCTGCTTTGGATGAATTTCATCCAATTTTTTTTTCAAGTGTTTCATTTCACTGTGAAAACTACAAAGCCAGTTCTGTTTCAGGACTACTCCAACTTGTATTTTCTGTTCCGAGCTTTTAGTTCTGTGGCAACACTAGAAAAGCAGCTATTCAGAACGTCTTAATTATAGATGAAACCACAGTCACCTCAGTGCCAGTAATGAGGAGATAACTTCTTGGACCATACTGACTGGCAGTACAGCAGAAAGCCAGTGCTGTGCATTTCAAATTTATTAACATTCTCTTGTAAATCCATTTCTCCTGCTCCTCTGCTGTTTTCCCAAACATCAATACAGTGGAATAGGAGCATCACAACAGTACAGAGCAAGACAGTGGAAGTTTTGGAAATACAACACGCACAGCCCCTTCCAGGCAGAAAGCAAAAGCCAAAGAAACACTGACTGACCAGACCTATATGTACATTCTTTCTTAGAAACTCTCAATATCTGACTACAGCCCCTCATTTCCCAGCCATCAACTGCTCCTTTCAGGGTTTATATTAACGTGCTGACACACACACAAATCCTAGAAATGAAAAAGATGCAATTGCCTTGCTAAACTTATAATCCTGCACTCATACTCAGCCTCCCAGCATGTGTGCAAAGGTTTTCTGCACACAGTAATCAGCAGTACCAGCACATCAGGCACCTTCATTCAGAGCTGCCTCCTGTGTCTCCTGTGATGCTCTCTGTGAAGGCAGGACCCTGCCAAACCCACCAGTAACAGAACCCATAAAGGATCAGTCACTTGTCAGCTGGCAAAGGCAGAACAGGTTTTCAGCTCTATTTTTCCATGCATAAATAGCTGTGTTTTTAAAAACTAAAAGATAAGCACACTGACATGGGGAATGTGAGAACAGACTCTTTGGTAATCTCCATTGCATGTATGGATGCTCAAGACACATGCTGGGAGAGGATGACAGCACAGGGCTGCAGCAATGACTTGATTTTCCGAGTAGCTTCATTTGTAATCAGAAAAGGTATTATAGAATGAGATATTTATTCAACTGTGAAACTGCTGCCATATAAAAACACTGACAGATCTATGTAGTGTTAAATATTTTTTGTGTCTGTGTTGGTTTGCGGATATGTTGAACATGACTCTTACCATCCATAACTGCTAGAGAATTAAGGTCTGGATGCACAATGTGTTTTGGAAGAATATGATCCTTTAGGCTCAGGAAGGTCTAATTTCCAAGCTGAGAAGGACATTTTATCCACAGCAGGTCAGTCCACAATTGCTTTCTTTAGGAGCAGTCAGCGCTGCTTGCATCGGACCCAATGGCCAGATGCCCTGACCACTGGGCTAGCACAGGCAGGTCTGATTCAGTCTGGCAGTGATCCCACTGCATATGCTCAGCGCTTCTGGAGCAGAGTATCCCTTTTAATAAAAGTTTTTCTAAGCATTTTGTTGTGGGAATTTCTTTGGGGGCATTATTATTCTTTGGACTTTACAGGAAAAAAAAAACCACCCTCCCTTCTGGCTGATTTTTCAAAGTTTATTAAGAACATAATTGGAATCCTTCTATACTAAAAATATTTCACCAGAGATTGATAAGGGTGTGCAGACCAAGGATAAAGGCAAATTTAATCACTGCTTTTATTATTCTGTTTTCCTGAGTAGGGTAATTTCCCATCATCCTGAGTGGCTTGACCAGCCACAAACTCGAAATAGTGATGATGGAATTTCCTGGGAACAAATTAATGTGGAGGCACTGGGATATTACAGCAATAGTGTGCTAAAAGAATGTGCCTTTTACCACACGCCTCCTTCGTATTGATGTATATTTTGGCTAACACCAAGTGTCACTTGCAAAATGTGCACCATGTTGTGGCCTGTGTTTTTCTGGCCTCTCCCACACTGAAGTGGGGAGCCCTATTTAATGTTAGTCACTCCTGATCGTGGTCCTGCAGCTCTTTCCCATGCAGGCAGAGCTCCCACTGATTTCCAGACGGGCATGTACAAGTGAGGGCTGCTGGATCTGTCCCTAACATAGTAAAAATAGACAGTTACTTGGTTGTTTTCATTAAAAGGAGAGGAAGGAGAGCATTATATAACAGGAGGGTTTTTGGGGGGAGTGCTGGTTTATTTAAAACCTCCAGTGATAGCTGCCTTCCCTGACTGGAACTGGCTCTGCAGCAGGGCAGGAAAGCTGGGATCTTGCCATTCCTGAGAGCAATGCTCTTTTCTTTATCAGCGGACAATAAGCCACATTCAAGACATGCTAAAGAGCTGGAAGACAAGCAGACAAGCAGAGAAATTCAAAGTGAGGGTGAATGCTTGGGAGCCTGGTGTTTGCATTTGCCTGGGAGGTAGAGGCAGATGCCACTGAAGATGCTGCAGCTCTTTGCCAATGCTCTCAGTGCTAGCAGAAATCTGGAGGCACCACTGGGTTGGTTTAATTGACATCTGTGCAAATTCCTTTCCTGTAGTAGGCAGAAATCCTGCAGGACTGGGGCAACTGGATGAGTGCAGCAGGCAACGCACTCCTGAGAGGAGATGGCATTTTTTTTTAAGGCAGGGGAAATTTAAGGACCTTGCAGCAAGTGAAGAGAAAGGGTGCACAGGGGCTGGAGGTTCTGCTGCTGGGAGTTTGGCCCCTAGAAAAGTTAGAAAGAGGGATCTCAATGCTTGCAACCTCTGTTCTGACTCTGGACGCCGTCAGCTTTCTCCTCATGGACCACAGCCATGTCTCACCTGCCCAAAGGATATGGCCACATGAGCAGGCAAGGCTGCTGTCTCTGGTAAGAGATAAAATGCGTGAAGAGAGCTGAACTTATCTACTACATCCCTAGATCATCTCCTGGCTGGGTCCTGTCCTGATCCATGCCTTCTTGGAAAGGCATGGCTCTCCAAATACCTGGAAGAAGTTTCTCACCTGTGCCCTCCCAGCAGAGCTCCATGTGCTGTGGGACATGGGAGCAGGTCTGAGGCATGGCCATGGAAGGGTGCTGGCACACCCTGAGCTGGCTGCAGGCTTCTCAGAAGATGCTAGCCCTCTGATGACACCACGCTGGGTGTCCCCAAAAGTCCTCAGAGCAAATTATTTTGCATTGTGCATGCGTTGATTCCAAGCCTAGTTTTCCTATTGTTTTCAGCAGAATTTGTTTTTGGCCACAGGGCTCTGAATCAACATAGTGTTGAGTCTGGCAAGTCAAGAGAACTAGGACACCTGATTAAGAAAAGGTATTTTAAAAAAATTATTCCCTGCCTGCAAAACTTACATGTAGAATTGGATGTAAAAGGACAAAATGCTGTCACTTCTGTGAGACTTCAGTAAATCCTGATGTGCTTTGCAGAGCATCTGGTTGTAGACTACAAAAGTAGACCCAATTCTGAGTGAATTCTCACTGTGGACAATAGACTGTGTTCATTCCAATTTTATCACAATATTGGGGTTCACAACATGCAAAGGCAAGGAGAAGCATCGGAGTCCTGGTGAAGGCCGTTTGAAAAGCCTCGTTTCAGAACGATCACTAAATAAAAAAACACAGCAAAAAAAAACTGTAAGAAAAAAACTATTTCAGCAGTGAGACATTCATTTTCAACATTGAGCCAAGGGGCATTTCTCACATGTAGTTTCAAATGAAAAAAAAAGAGAATCGTTGGCACAGCCTTTTCTCCAGCGGTTCCAGAGGAGTAATTAAACAGGAGCCACTTGGAGCCGGCTCGGGGGAAAGCATACACTGTGATCTTGGAGTAGTAAGGACTGTGTGCCTGCCTGCTTGCCTCTGTGTGTGTATGCACATTGGGGTTTTTTCATCTTTTAATCATATTAGCGCATTATTTTCCTGTGTGTCCATGGCACCTTATTTCAATGAACAGTTTGAAAGGCATATGCTGTTGAGCAAAGGGGAGAGAAACTCTCCTGATCTTTTTTTCTCTTGTCTCAGTGAACATGCCATTTTTTTGATGCTTTTCCTAGGACTTCTGTGACCTATGCTTTACACCACCTGGCTGGCTTAATTCATGAATCCTCTATTAATATGACAGGCTCTGCAAAGGTGACTAAAATGTTAAGGAGACAGATGTCATCAATATCTCTCAAGGGTAAATACTTGAATTTTGCTCCCTTTTTCTATGGCTGGTCTCTGTTCTGATCTTGGCACTGTGGCTGAGCCACTGAGACTAATTCATTTTTGTTTCTCCCTCAGATGCTCTGGATGAATGCTAATCATAATTTTAACAGCTCCCTGTGCTTTCCTCAAGTGTCAAAGCCTTTCTTCTCTGCTACTCCTGGTGCAGAAACCCCATCTTACACAAATGAGCAGTGTAGCTGCAAGCATCCTTATAACTCAAAAGACGACACAGGCTGCTTTCTATTGCTACCAGGGCACAATTTGTCCTTCAGGCAAGAAAACAATTCTTTGCTAATGGTATTGCTAGCTCCATGCTGAGTCAGCTCAGCATCTTGCTCTCATAGAGACCTCACCTGGAAAAATATCTCAGGGTCTGATGTGGCTGTCCCAGTGGTGACTAAAGTGGAGACTGGACTAAGCAGAAGCAGATCTGAGGTAGACATAGCGCAGGGAAGGGAGAAAGGGTCCCAGTGGCACAAATAGATAATTTAAACAACAAATGGTCATCACCAGAGGGGCTAAGGAGAAGATAGTGATCTTTGGGGTCGTCTCAGCATTAAGTGGGAGATACCACAAGTGAACTCAACATTTGCCTGTGCTTAGAAACCATCAAAAGCAAGGAAATGAGTAAACCTCTTATCTTAATTTCCTTGTAAGTTGCTTGGTACTTTGGACCACATTAAACTGCCTGGATTGAGCCCTTGTAAGCAACCAGATGTCAGGTTCAGATCCAGCCATGCTGTCGGCTCTGGGACACAGTTCATATCTGAGTCCAAGATGCACATCATGGGCCTGTTCTGGCCTAAGCATGCTGCACTTCTCCTCCCAGACAAAGCCCCATATCTAGGCTGTCCACATCATATTTATCCTTAGGAGACCGAAGCAGGAAGATTGTTTCATCTTTGGAAAAAACCTCTTTTGCAAACAGGCATTGTGCTGGTCTCATCTCTCCTTTCACACTCCTTCCCAAGGCAGTTACTTGTCTGCTGTAATTTACTCTTTAATGCAGCACTTTCCTATTCTGTGAGACAACAATCATGAAGCATTTAAATTCCAATTGAGTAGGGCTGGAGTGCAGAGGGGCTGCGGCTTGTGCAGCGGGGACAATGGGAACCTGAGACAGGGGACACCAGTTCAAGGCCCCCCAGGAAGGAAGGCTACAAGCTTCTCCCTCACATTCCCATCTCCCTAGAGATGTAAATCAAGAAAAAGAAGGGAGGGGAAGAGGAGGAGGGGGGTGTTTATAGAAAGAAAAGGGAAAATGGATTGAGTTGTGCTGAATTCTAAGACAAGGATCAGCTACACAAGAGAACTATTGAATAGCTGTGAAATCTGGAATTGAGCCATCAAAAAAGCTGCTGAGCTGCATGTGAATCAGGTTGATTGTTTTTATTCATCACCTGATTTTTTTTTTTTTTTTTTTTTTTGCCCCTCTCTCTCTCCCAGGCTCCGTGCTTAGCCTTGGAATTTGAACATGACTGCTGATGTGCTAAACTGCTTTTCCCGGAGATAGAGACATTTTAGGGACCAGCAAAGGAGGGAGGGCGGGGGAGCGTCTCTCTGGATGTGAAGGCCATGGTACTGGGATTGTGAGCTGACAGGTTCCCCATTGCTCTGGGGAATGCCGTTCCCACTGCTGGCAGACGCCAAGCAGGGAAAGCAAAGAGCTGTAACTCACTGGGACAAGGAGTTCCAAGGGCTGCTGGCTGCCCTGTAGCTGGGCTGCAAGTACATTTTGCCAGCTCTTCACTGGGTTTGTGCTCTCAGGAATTCACATTTCCTAT
>NW_005054458.1:306844-328784 GCF_000277835.1 Geospiza fortis | reverse complement strand
GCTGGACTTTGGGAAAATGAATTGCAAAGCCCTAGTTTAATACTACACTTATCAGCATAGTGTCTGATTCTCTCCTATGCAGTGGTACTTATAGTTCCCTCCTCAGCATTCACTAGTGAGGGAAGCAAAGCACGGGGATGCTGTTTTCCCAAAGAGAACTATGATTCCAGAGTGGCCTAAAAAGGCACACTGAAAGAAAGAAAAAAAAATAGCAAGGCTGCTTTGAAAAATCTAGCAGTTTGCCTAGGGTTATGGATGAGTTGGGATTGCAAGAGTGAAACCTTGCCTTTCCTCATTTGGTATGTCTGAGAACCGTCTCTGTTCTAATTTATTATTATTGTATTGCATTATTGTGTAATTTTATTGCATTAAAAATCATGTGAATAGCACCATGGTGCTCTGCAACACAGAGCCACTGCTCCAAGGAGCCTGGTTAAACTGCTTCCAGATTTGACTCAAGAGGCATACACTCTATTACCTTATGCAGAAAACATCTGCATTGTTTTATTGTTGTTTGTTTACTGAGCACTGAGGATAAGCACTGCACTGGGAGAACTTGCACAGTCTGGACATTTCTATCACACTTGAGCTCTTCTGCAGTGGGATGGGCTCATGTGGCCTCTTTCTTCTTCCCTCTGTCACGGTACCCCAGCTCAGCCCAACCCCACAGCCTCTCTGCCCCTCCAGAAGAAGTTGACAAAACTCAATTTCCTCCCAAGCCTTGGAGGGGTATTTAGACCCTGCAGACCATCTTTGCCTGCAGACCATCCTTGGCCTGCCCGTGTTGGTCACACCAATGGCTGAGAAGACCTAGGTATCTTCGAGCAGCCCTAGGGTTGGTCTCAGTGCCGCCTTCCCCCCACAAGAGTGTGTCTCTGGAGCCTGGGTAGGCCCCACACAGCAGGATGAGCTTTGACAGCAGCTGGCTTGCCACAGCAGCTCAAAATGGCCAGGATGCTTCTGTGCTGGTGTCTGCAGGGACACTGGACACCCCCAAATGGGCCTGGCTAGGGTCTGGGGACAGGGAAGGGAGCCCAGCACACCCTGCTCAGGCACCAGATGGGAAAAGGCTCAATCCTCAGGGGGTTCTTTCTTTCCTTTCAATGGAGAAGACGCTCTCATGGGATGAAATGTGCTCCTAGGGGGGAGGGAAGCAAACACCCCAGCATCCCCTCTCAGCCCCCAATCTGCTTTTGTGCCCTCGATCCCTGGGCGGACCCCAGCACCCAGTGCTGGTTACCTACAAGGTGCTGCCCTGAGACAAAACTCCCAGCACCAGCAGCCCTCCATCCCGCTGGCTGAGGGACTCTGAAGGGCTCCTGGCAGCAGTGAGGTGTCTCAGCTCCGGCTGAGGTCAGGGGCACAGGGAGGGCAGTGGGAGGGCAGCGGGAGGGCACAGAGAGGGCAGGCTTTGTGCACCGGCCCTGCTGCTTCCCGAGCAGGCCCCGGCCATTCACACCGGGTCTGGCTGTGGCCCCTTGAAGTTAATGAAAAGATTCTCCGGGATGTCAGGGTTTGGGGCTGAGCCCTTGGTGTGTGAAATGAGATCTACATCCTCTTTAACCCAGCCGAGCCCTCAGTGTGAAAATAAGATCCACATCCTCTTTAACCCAGCAGCACTGCGAGCTCCAGAGCCCCCAGAGCCGCCCAGGCTGAGTGCTCTCAGATAGGCCCAGGAAGCATCTTCCCATGCCAGTTGCTAAAGCACCTCAGGTTTTTTTCTTTTTTCTTTTTTTTTTTTAACGGGGAAAAATAATTAACCTTCACCTCAGGCCCCGACTTGCATAACCACAGATGAGATTCTACGAATAATTTGCTTGCTGAAGTGACTCATAATAAACACTGTTAGTTTACTTTTGCTTTGGGAGCAGCTGATCTTTGGAACAAACCGCCCACAGGCGTAAAATCATGTCACCTATTTGCTGATTTAACCCCCTGAGTGCTCACACATCTGCAGACCCTGCTAAACTGCTGCTTGCAGGAAAGCCTGGAGTCTGGCAAATTTTGTCATCAAATGTAAAATAATATCCAGGGAGGATGCGATCTCTTCTTCACCTGTTTCAGGCTGGGATGCCTTTGCTCAGGTTGGTGGCTCCCTCATAAGGCTCCAGGGATGAGGGTGAAGGCAGGGACTTCCTGCTCCATCCAAAAATGCTGACCAGCTGTTTACTTGCATTTTCTGAGGTAGCATATTTTCCATATGACAAGTTCTCCTGAGAATCCTTTTATCCACTAATTATAGATGAGCATGCTGAGCCTTGATTCCCCCTTGGGGCAGCCTGAACCTCAGCAGTGCTGACTGGGTGTATGGAAGACACCAAAGCTCACTGTGACCTCGTACTGAGCACAGGTCACCACAGAACTAATGCCAGACTCAGGAGGACACATTGCTGGTGCAAATAAAAAGAGCCAGGGTCTGTTTTCACAGAGCTAACCTCTTTTCCCTCCAGAGCACAGAGTGGGGTGCTGTCCCTCACTGCCTGCACAGAGAGCCCTGGCTGTCTGCTTTCCCTGGACATGGCTGAGGTGCACAGACCAAGATCAGGAGGAGCCCCACAGCAATTTCATGACCCCTCATGCAATGCAGAGATGACAAGCACACACTGGCCTGGGTGTGCAGCTGCCTGTGCCAAGAGTGAAACATCCTCTCCTCTGCCAAGTGTGACCCAGGCACGCCTGGTGTCACAGCCGTGGTGCAGGAGGGACTGTGCCCCATTCTGCAGGTGGAGATAACCCAGCCTGAACCAACAGAAGGGCTTCCCCAAGGTCATACAGAAAGCCTGCAAGAGCATGCCCTGTAATGTAATTTAAACATCAAAACCCAGTCCATGGAGTAGGCAATTGCTCCTCTGCTGTGTGCACAAGTTCCTTTGCCCTCTGCGCTTGGTGCTCGATGCAAGGAGGGTTTGCAAGAGCAGCAAATTGGCCTCAGGCTGCTGAACAGCAGTTTACTGTGGAGCTCTCAGACTAATACATTTTTTGGAAGATAATTTTATTTCTCTTCATCCCCAGCTTATGGTTTCAGCTAAGCAAAAACCTGCTTGACCTAATTTCTCCACCTTGCTGATCAAAGGTCGTGTTTACCAGGATTATTTCTGTCTTCATTGTAGGCACAGCTGGTAAACAACAGGGAGATTTTACAGTATTTAACTTTCTGATAGATTTATGGAGGCTCCCTGCCTGACTTCCTTTGCTTCTTTCAAAGCTATTGCACTCACCCTTCAGATGACTCCATGCACTGAGTACCTTCAGGCCCAAAACCCAAGCTGAGTGAGAGAAAAGAGCCGTGTGTCAGCAATTATTCACCCTCCCTCCCCATAGCCAGCCCCAAACCTCCACTCTGGCTCATCTGCCTCCCACAGAGTGCTCATGTTAGGTCAGGAACAGCCCAGCCCTGCCCAGGTGCAGTGATGGGCATTGCCAGGCTGCCAGCTGCAACCAAAGCAGATGAAAGGTCCTACCACCTTCCCTGGGCTAGAAGCTGCATAACCTCCACAAGCCAGTGGGAAAAAGCTCTTCCTCCATAGGGAAAATGTTGAGGGCTGGGTCTGGCTCTCAACCCCTCACTGCCTTTAGGCTTCAATCTGAGGGGAAAAACAAAACAAAACAAAACAAAATAAAAAAAAAATAAGAAAAAGAAAAAAGAAAAAAAATGTTTGCTGGTCCAGCAGTTGTCTAAAGAGTTTTGCACCCTTGGGAGCTGTAACACACTGCCAGGAGAGCACAGGAATGTATCTCCATCCAACACCTGGCCTTCTCACAGCGCAGTGGTGATTGGAAGGGTTCAGGCTGGATTTTCCAAGTTGCAAAGCCTCCCACTCTTTGGATTTGAGAGACAATTTCTTCTGTCCCCCAGTTAAACAGCCCCAGGATGATAGAAGAGGGCAACAGTCCAGGCCTGGGGCTCCAGCCCTGCCTGTGCCTGGTAACACCTGGGGGCAGAAGGAGCTGAGGGTGTCCCTGCGCACACCAGGTGTGCTCCAGAGTCACTTGGCAGACAACAGGGACCACCCAGCTTCCCAGATGAAGATGCTTTCCCCATCCTTTCCCAAATAAAACCCTGGCTTCTGCAGCACCTTCCTCAAAGCAGTGTCTGCATCACCAGTTACTGAGGGAGGGCAGTTTGGGAGCTTCTGCTTTTGCCAGGGTGCTCATGCCAGCAAAGAGATTATCCAAATCCTCTCTCCTGAGGAGTCAAGCTGCTCTACGTGCAGTTATTGCCTCTGTACCATGGTATTGATCCACAAGCAAAGTCAGTGACTCACAAGGAAATATTATTTCACCTACCAAACAATGGTCTAAATATACAGTATTCAGTATATTTTATCTTCTTTCCATCAGCCTCCACAGGCTAACATATCTTATTCAAACACCATGAAGTCATACTTCCCTGGTACAACCATTTTCAATTATTTCTGGAACAATGGAGGTTGGAATGGACTGAGTCCTGCTATGGTCAATCATTTCTTCTTTCTCTAATTGAGTCAGCAAAAGGTAGTACAGGTGTCTAGAGGTAGTTACTTGTTAGTTACTGTTTGGAAATGTTTTGGACCAGATGCCCAAAAAAAGGGCATTGCTCCTTCTTCAGAGGCACTACCCTCAATAAAAGTAGTCAGTGGAAGGCTTTACTTGCATTCTTGCCCTGGGGAAAAGAAGCAGGCCTGTACTTTTTTATATGCTTTAAGTCTGAGCTGTTTTGTTACAATTGTAATGTGATGCAGTCAAAGACTATGTAGAAAAGCCCTGGAAATACCAGCCTATCTGCTTGAGGTTTCCAGGAACCTCAAAGCAAGCTCTAAGCAGAGTATAAAGCAAAGTCCAAACCTACCCTAGATTTCCTAAAAGTGCCACCACAAATAAGTTGGGTAAGAAGTTACTCTGCACTACCTGAGACAATCTTGTCACCCTCCCATGCCTTCATCCATCCTGCAGCAGCTGAGGAATAGCTGAACTGGCAGCTCAGGTGGTAGATAGATGTGTGCCAGGACCAGATTTCCATTTTCAGAGAGAAAACTTAAATGAGACACATGAAAATGCATTTGTCTTCTTTTTTTAGAAAAAAAAAATCCCCTCAGAAAATTCTGGCCAGTAATGAAAAAACAGGCTTTTTTTTTAGAAAATTCTGAAGCTTTCTGAAGAGCACAGCAGCCAAAAAGTATTGCTGTTACTTCAAGATAGGAGTAAAGTATTTAAAAGCAAAAATATTTAGAAGTGTGAGTTAAATTCTTGGCTTTCAATAATCTACTGATTGCAATGCTACTGACAGAAGATGGGGCCTATTTGCTTCGGGGGACTGCCCTGGCTTTTACAAGGAAATGGTGTAAATGAAGTTAAGCTGTAATTTGTGGATAATTGAGTGATCAGTGACAAATGTCCCTGTGACACACAACAAGCTGTCATGGAAAAAGTATGCTGCTACAGCAACATGTCACATGTGGTCTTAAACTGATTATTCTAAATCATCCAGTATCTCTGCTCAGTGTTTGCTTAAATTTAAAAAAAAAATCCCCAAATTTGACCTTTACAAAGTTTAATTTAAAACTAAATAAACAAATAAATAAAGGGCATCCAGAGATAAGTCAGAGAAGATTTTGCTGCCGATTCAAGTGGACTCTGGCTAGGTGGCTGAACTGACCACTAACGTGGATAAAGTGAGATGCTCACCCTCTTCTCTTGCAGAAACGTCATGCAAACAAACATTTTCAGGTCAAAAACCCAGATGTGTAAAATAATAACCCGATGTGGAGAGCTGGTGTCGCAGCTCCAATTTTCACTCTCAGGCTGAGGGTAGCCTATAATCACAAACCTGAGCCTTCCCAAATATGCTCTTTCTGGAACACTGTACCACAGAAAATTAATTGCATTCCAGCTCCAGGGAGCATTAGCACTTCTCTGAATTCAGGGCCAGCCTAAGGAGCTGCCATGCCCTAGGCAAAGAATTCAGCCCCCTCCTGGCCTTTGCCCCTTCCTCTGCAGGGCTGAAAAGGAAAAATTATAATAAATCACAGCCTTTAGAGACACATACTAAACACTGACTGGAATATAAATGTATAAATTAAATAGGAACTGAACATACTCATCTCAGCCCTTGATTGTGGCTTTTCTTCCCTTCTCACTTTCATTTCTTCTTCCCTTTCTTTCACCTTTGTTTCACACATTCTCCTCTCCCTACCCCCTCCCCCTCGCCTCCCTCAGTTTTTCCCCTCCTTTGTTGTCTTTTACTTTCTAGCCTCTTTCCAAGACTGTCCTTTCTCACCCTTTCTCTTCATCACTCCCTATTGGTAGTTAGATCTCTTTCCTTCTTCCTCAGCACTTTTTTTTATTCTTTTCTCTTCCCCAAGAATGTCCTGAAGATAAGAAAACAGCCTGCTGGAGAACAATCTGTATCTTTCAGAGATTGCATCCTTATCATTATTTTCCTTACAAAGAGCAGTTCCCATTTAAGATACCTTATAAGTTTTCTCAGGGCTGGCATTTAGGTATAAAAGAATCCAGAATCACTGGTTTCCTTTGGAAAGTTTGGCATATATGTGATGCTTTCTTTAGATAATATGCTACTTAGGAGTAAACCTTTTACCCCCATGCAGATTTCTGTGGCTGTGGAAGGTTCAAGCATGCAGGTAGTTAAAAACCAATCTGTCTTGGCAAAGGGGCTTAGTTCTGGCCAATTTATACACTGTTATTCTTACAAGTTTGAGTTACTGTGAGTCATGTAGAGTGCAAGGAGTAGAAAAACTAATTCATGATCCTACCAGATTCTCTATTCACAAGTTTTATCACATTAACCATCTAAATCTCTCTAACATGATATAACACCCCCAATGGGGATGAATTATGTCAATATAAAATTGCTTATACTGCTCCAGTTACTCTGTCAGGGGAAGGGAAGGAAATATGTACAGAAGGTCCCTTTATGCTGAGGTGCCTGATTCTGCCTGAGCAGCTTCAGCTCTGAAAAGTCTCTCACTGCTGGTCAGTGCAGTTCTGGCAGTACAGAAACTATCTGTAATAACCTGAATATGAGAAAGAAAAACTATTTTGTGAATGAACAGTTCTGCAGCGGAGAAGCTGTGCGGTTTTTCTGGGATCCTGTGGTATCCTGTTGACATCTGAAGCATTTTATCTTTGTTACAACACCTTTCCAAGGGAAGCATTTTTCTTACTGTGTTTCCCACAAACTCCCTCACCAGTATGTCCCTTTCTAGCCTGCTGACTCCAGCTTGCTCTGTGTGTCCTCATGATTTGTGTTGTAGAGGCACTGCTGGAAATAAAAAGGCAATTTCTGCTGCAGTTGGTGTCAGGCTTAGCCCATCACAGCTCTGCTCCTGCATCCCTGGCTGTGTTGAGGATGTCTCCATGGAGGAGTGTATGGAAGTCTGGGAAATCTGGCAGTGGTGTTTCCCCTTTGCTCCATACCCATATATACAAAACATTGTTGGTTTTCCTGCACCAGCTCTTCAGCAAACTTCCCATGATGGTGACTCGGCAAGAGTGGGCTCTTCTGGTCTTGGAAGCTGAGAAACATCCCAGGAGCTCTTGTGGGGATATATCAGAGGTCTCAAGAAGAGAAATAAAGGGTTCAGATTTAAATATGGATCAGGTTTGCCCTGGTAGTGTGAAGCATAGTATGCATCTGAGCTCAGTGTCACAGAGCTCAGTGCAAACTGGTCCTGCCAGGAGTGGGGCTGTGACTGAGCTTCAGACATATCTCTTCAGCTCCTATTAGCTGTGGTCAGCTGCACCTCGAGGGCTGATGGAGACCCACTCCCTGATTTACTAATTTTTCTGGATAGTGCATCAGATGTGTGTTCCTGACAGGTTGCAAGCGCATGGACAAAGATCCAGTGTGACATGATGTGCCTCAGGAGAAGTGTGCTCTAACTCCCAGTGTGACTGACCATATGTTCCTTCTCCCTTAAAGTGCTCTGCAGAACCTTTTTTCTGGCTCCAAATGAACTTCTTGGGGTTGGTGATGGTGGTGCACCTCAAAGGCTTGCCACAGACTAGCAGTGCATTCAGACAAACCAGTGCAACACCACCTGGCACATACACGTAGAATGTCTCCGATATGTTGGGGATAAAAGGCATGATCTTATCAACTTCATAGAATCACAAATTTGTGAGGGATTTTTAAATATCATCTAATCCAACTGCCCTGCCATGAACAGGGCCATCTTCATCACGATCAGATTCATCTTCCAGGGTTGTCCTGCTGTCTTGGATCCCTGCCCCACTGGAGTCACCAGAACATTCTGCCATCACTTTCGGTGAACGGAGCTGCTCTTCTGACCAGAGTTAAATCCAAATAGAGCATTGCTACTGAAAACAGGGAGGCTTGTTTAAAGTATTGAAAGCATTGTAATTCCTCATCTCTGTTCCTCAGATGGAATTTAATGTTCTGAGAAAATGTGCATATTTTCTCACCAGAAGAATAAACTTAATTGATCCTTTCATTTTTAACTCTCTGCCCGGTGGCAATCGGTCACCTCTTTGCAATAATAGCTGCAAAGAAAATAATCTTTGCTGGATCAGATGAAAAGGTGCAGAAAAAGTCACAGAATTAACTGGCAGAGCAATCTGGTTGTTACCCTAACATATGGAAATAATAAGTGCCAACCAGATAGAGCCTGAACACTGAGCTTTCATTTTGTTATTCTGAGCACAAAAATAAATATTTTTATAACTACATGTAAAGAGCAAAAGCAAATAGAGTTAATATGTAAAAATATACATTTTGCTTCATTATGTGTAATAATACATATTGATTTCATTACAATATTTTTGTTAAGATCAGTTTGCCTGGGAATAGTAGTCCATTCCTAAAGCACAGCCTGCCTATTTCAACCCATCTTTCTGAGGTGTTGTGCTAGTATAAAATGAAAGGGAAATATTAACTAAGCTGTATTATGAAGAGTTATACACCGGTTTGAGAGGGGAGGAGAGGAATTTGGAAAAATGTGAACTAAAAACATTTTTATCTTTACAGTTGAATGTCTGTCTGATTTTCAGTCATGGACTACTATGAGCATGAAAGAAGAAATAGAGAGGGAAATGGCAGCAGTGCTCCGGCAGTGAAATGTTCCAAGCAGTAACACACCAGGCTGCTTTGTGGCATCTCTGCAGCCCCTGTAAGATGAGGGCAAGGGCACAGCTACAAACCTGGAGCTCAGACCCCACAGAAACTTGGAGCCACTACAACCACAGAAAAGTACAACGATTCACAGCACTGCCCAGGCACAAGCAGAGAAGGACTCACCCTTCCGCAGGGTTGGCATTGCAGAGATTTTGCCCAGCACCTCCACTCACCCAAACATTGGGTGTCCCACCCTTACCCTGTGTATCTCTTGTGATGCCCGAGGACCACAAACACCTGAATTTTGACAAACAGGTGCTTTCTGCAGCCCAGCACTGGAGAGTGATGTCACAAGCAGCTGTGTCATTTGGAGTCCCATTTCATGTCACCTCTGCCCACTTAATATCCGAGGTAATCCAGTTTATCACTGCCCCATCCCAGTCTGCAAGGCTGGCAACTGAGCAGCTGACAGACTCCAAATGTCCAACCACATTTCATACAGCACTAGGGAAAAGCTGTGAAAAAAAAGTCACAGTCCCTTAGGATAAGGACATGGAATTTTACAGGCCCCGTGGACAGTAACTGCTGTTTGCTTTTATTATTCATGACCTGGTTTAGCCCAAGAGAGAAAGTGATATTTATGTGGATCTTGGGGGAATTCATACAGTAAAAAGATAGAAAACAGCAAAGCCCAAAACCAGGCAGCCATTCCTCAAGGTGCAAAGACTGCAGTACCTGCAGTGATTTTGCTGACACTGAAGTTAAACTCACCTCCTTCTGCATCCACATTCTGAGAGCTTCATTTCCCACTCCAAAAAAGACAAAAACCCTTGACCAACTCCAAGTTTCTTTGGCTCCATGGTCATACAACTTCCCATCTGTCTGTTTGAACTACAACAGGCAAATGGTCCCACCAGTGTCATATCTCTCTATTGATTTTGGTCTGGGTGATGACACTGAGGTCAAAGATCAGCCTATATGTACATTATGCAGACTCTGAGGAATGCTGACATGAGGTGCTTGCAGCAGCAAGAAAGACAAACCAGAGAGCTCATTCAAAATGTTGGACAGCAGATCTTGGCTTTGCAAACATTAGTGCTGGCTGCATATGGGAAACTTAAGCTTTAATATCCAGCAAGTCTATTCTATCATGTATCACTTAGGCTGTGGGCTGATTTGCTACATTTCTGTACAAGTGATTTAGCAGATATGGATTCTTTTTTAGAAATGTGCAAATGTGCTTATTTGTTTAAAAGCCTGTTATCATGTCGTGGATTTGGACTGAAGTGAATTTTTTTTTTTAAATCTAGTGAGTGGGTGAGTTTGGCGAATTTTTTTAAAGTCTAATGAGTAGGTGTATGTATTGCAAAATATTTCTGAAAGTGGGCAAAAAATTTTGTTACAGCAGATTTCAATGTTCCAAACTCTGGATAAATGAAGTGATATGTCAGCATTTGTTTTCTTAAGGGAGCAAATAAATTGTGCCTCCTAAAAGGGAAAAATAACATGTAGGTTTCCATTTGTAACAGTCCTACAACTAGTGAAAAACCTCTCCATAAGCAATGGATGTTCCTGAAAAAGTGTGATATTCCCAAAGAAGGTTGCTTAATGGGAAGAATGAGAATAGGTTGACTCTGAAAGGAGAGAAATTAGGGTTGACCCAAAGAACAGAAACTCAGGGATGTAGGGTTGGGTCCATGAGGCTGGGAAGAAATTCAATACTGAATTCATTGCAGCTTTAGTTTCATCCCAGATTTTTTCCAGAGTTCTATCTGAATGCCTTAAATCTGCCAAACTGGGTTGAAAACCATGAATGGAGCAGTGTAGTCCCTGTGTTTTTGTCTCAGCTAGAATTCAACTTCTATTGCACTGGTTTTAATTCCAATTTGAGAGTAAACAAAGCACAACCAAGCATCTCAGGAATTTCTGAAATGGCTCATTCAAACACAATTTTAAGAATGGGTGAGGATGTGATATGGTTATTTTGGGAAAAGGGTGCTCTCACAATCTCTGAAGAGCTGATGACCTCAAGGAGACTTTATGAGTTGGATGCCAGAATGTGAAACTTTGACCTTTTTTTTATGATTGTTGGTAGAATTGGATTTTAATTCAATAGGTGAGGACAACTGCTTACAAAATGCATTGTCAAAAAGTACTTTTCATTTACTCCTGAGAATACAGCAGAACCTTTCTGATCACTCCTATTGCTAAGGACAGGTAACATAAAAGGACAGTGGCAATACAGATCTCTGCTTGGTTCCACTACCCTTCCCTCTGCCTAAAATATATCCCTTTTTTGTTCAAGTTTTCCTTTGTTTGGCAGTTCTGTGGCTGTTTGCTCTGTCTTGTTTTCCTTCTGCAGTTTCTTCCTGACCTCTCTGTTGTGACTAGCTCTTCTCTGGGCCACATGCAAATACTCCATATTCTCATGCCCTGGCTCGTTTCATGATGTTTCATGTTCTTCTCAAAGGTCTGCCCTGAAGTCAAGTCATTGTGCAAGATGCAGGTTTTGCTTAAGAGCAGGCTAAAGACTAACAACAGAAAATACTTTCCGAGAAAGATGAAGAACCTCAGCTATTTTTATTTTCATCACCTTCAAACGACATCACATCCAAATGTCTGCTTGAAATAATGGACTGAATCAACACAGGATTTTGGCTCTTCTTCCTTATTCCACTCTAATTTTATATCTCCTTTCAAATAATCTTATTCCATGTCTCTCCACAAAGATACCTCTTTTGGAACCGTTCAGCTCCATGGCCTCGTGCCATGCTTTGTTTGCTCTGTATTATCCTACTCTTGTGCAAATTTTCTTTGGTGGAGGGATTTGCTGGGCTTTGGCAAAGCTCTGTTTCTGCATGACTTCCATGACTGGGAAGCTCTGTAAATAGTCATGAACACCTTTGCAAATTGCGAGATGGAGAATGTCCTCCTGTGCATTTGATGTAAGGGTGCCAGTTCTTTGCCATAGACTTAGAGATAGGACTTGATGATCTTAAAAGTCTCGTCCAGACTAAATTATTCTATGATTCTATGATTCTATGACAACTGAAGTTAGTGGAGATGCACCAATTAACAGCATCTAAGAGATGGGGCAGGTGATTTAGTTACCAAGTCTTCTCTTTGATGGTCAGAGGGTGGCCAATAAAGGCAATCTCCCTTGGTCTTTGTTTTTCTAAAGTTGACTAATAAACCACATTGTTTATTGGTTTCTACAAATCTAGTTTGAGGAGGCTTTAAGTCCTACACCCTTGAGTTTTGCTGGTGCACATATGTGTTTTTGACAAGGAAGATGGTGTCCAGCAGACCCCATTCTCAACCTGAATCAAATCCCTGAAGCCCAGTAAATGTGGGGACGATTTTACATCAGCTGAGCCATCGTTCCACAGTCATAGAAGAGGGATGCAGCAATGGACAAGAGGGGCTATGTGGAAGCCAATGGCAAATCTCCCAATGATCTCCTGAGAGCCAAGACTTCGCCCAGTGGATGTGCGACCTCCTTCTAGGGCCACACATACCCTGCAGCATTTAGCAGATTAATGAAACCCCATCCCTAGGCTGCCATAAAACACATTTGTGGTCACGCATGCAACTCTTGGGACAGGCTTTATCTCCTCTCATTGTTTGCTGTGTGTGTTTTAACACAGAGCCTCAGGACACAGCTTGGCTGTGGTACAGCATTTTGAATAAAGCCATCCCCTAAGCCAACCACAGCTAAGAAGCTGTAATTCTCATAGAGACACCATGTAATTTTTATGCTCCTTAACTCAACTGTAGTCACAAATCCCTGTTTGTACTGGCAGATCCTGTGAAAATAGGCTTTAGGAGGTACTTGAAAAAACTGTACCTCTGTGATGTTTAGCTGCATTGCCTGGTCTTGCCTGCCTGCTTAGAGTAGCCCTGCATAGCTTGCCTAAAAAAACCCACAAACTTTTCAGAACTTGCAATTCACATTATATAGCATTCTGTGGAGTCTGTAATTAAAACAAAAAAGACATCACATATTAAAAACCAGCTCTGCAATAATCTTCTGAGTACAACCTGCCTACATACCAGTAGCTGGCCACTCTTACCACTTGCACATCTCTTTCAGCACATGACATCAGAATCATAGAATAGTTTGGTTTGGAAGGGACCTTCAAGATCATCTCATTCCACCCCCCCTGCAATGGGCAGGGACACCTTCCACTAGACCAGGTTACTCAGAGTCCCATCCAGCCTAGCCCTGAACACCTCCATGGATGGAGAGTCCACAGCCTCTCTGGGCAACAACATTACTAACCACCACAGAAAAAAGAGCTCTTTAAAGCTGCTTGCTGAGACACACAATGGGGCTAAACACAATTCAACCTGCATTAAATTTCAGTAAAATTGATTATTTTTGTGAAGTCCCTGAACTCTAAGCTAGAGTGATCCAAGCCACTTCAAAGACATGATCTCTGCCCAAAGGAGCTTTCAGCCAGACAGAAGCCCTGGAGGTGGGGCACTGGGGCAGCCAGGGAGACAAAGGGCAGCTGAACAGCATCAAGAGCTCCCAACAGTACAGGACAGGTCTTTATGCATGCTGTTCTTGTAGATCACTGAATAGATTTATAGTCCTGCTTGGGTAATTTATTGTTGGCTAATTAGATATAAGATTAATTAAGTAGCTTGCTGGCCCTTAATTACAAATTTGGTGCCTTAATTTATTGTAATTTCTTCTAAATAATGACTATGCTCAAATAATGCTGATTTATATTATGGTAGGGTGCACGTACAATGAGCCTGACTCTATGTTGTGCCTCTTTCACACTGCTCCCAGGGCATAACAGGGTCTTAAAGTGAGCACAAACATAATTTCTGCCCTCCAAGGCGCCTTTATAGTACCAGTGAGCCGTGATTCACCGTGAGTCAGCAGCAAGCCACTGTAAAGGCCATGACTTGCACAGCTGCTGAGAAATTGGCATCAAAGGAGCCAATTGGACTCCCATGAGGCTGCCCTTAGACAGGGGAGCCCCGAGGGCAGGCAGTTGGTGTTTGTGTAGCACAGCCCACTTGAGCAAGTGGGGGTTGCTCCAGCCTTCATTATTGATGTGATTTTGCCTGCCAGCTCCCTCTCCCAGTTATTGCTCTGTTTTGTGTTGCCTTCTGCAAGCCTGGGGCAGAGCAACCAGAGTGTAAACCAGAGCTGGGGCAGGGGCTCAGAAAAAAGGATGTGAAACATTGGCAGGAGCAGGATGGCTCTGGACAGCGTGAGGGTTGGACGCTAAAGTGTGCAGGAGGAGTGGCAGCCTGGACCAAGGTGAAGAAAGGGGGTCTGAAACACCTGACCTGCTGAGAATTTTAGACTTTCTGTGTTGAAAGGCACAGACCCTCAAGAGAACACCACATTTAATAGGTAGAACTCTACACTGACTCACAACTCCCAGGGGACATCCTGACAGCAGTTTGGGGTAAAACGTTGGTTGCAGCTGCAGCAATCAGGGTTGAGGTAAAAAATTTTGCTTATGGGTGTGTTGATTTTCTTCCCCTCTTCCCGTTCCTCTGCTGAACGCTAGGTCCCTAATGGAAGGAGGAATGAGTACAAAATCTCTTTCCCAGCACCCCTTCCAGCTCCATGGATTCAGCTTTCTCAGCGTGACAGCATGTGATGGTAACAGCAGCTTTAACCAAAAATCTCAGTCTTTACTCTACAACAGGTCCTATAAGTCTTGCAGCCTGCTCTGTTTCTCATGAGATTTGCATGGTTTTTTTCCAAAATACCTTTTATCCTTGGCCCTTGTGAGGTGAAGGAAGTGTGCAAACATCATCACCTACAGATTTGGAAGTTTGGTCCAGGTATATTGTATTTCTTTTCACTTTTTAAGCTTGCCACTCAGAAGCAAAGAACTGACGAGTCATCTGAATCCTTGCCCATAATCCTGACCACTGAAGGAATGACAAAAATCACTATTTTGATTCCTTGGTCTCTGAAATACTTACCCACTGTGTTATTGAGGAGTTTGTCTGGACCCAGCCTGTGCACATCTGTAACTATCTAATGAAAAGGATTCAGCAGAGATTGTGAACACCAGACACCCTGCAGAACCCTTTCCCTTTGCTTGACCATCCCTTGGAAGTGAGTTTGGATCTGAATTTCTGACACAGATTAATAGCCGGATGTCAGGCCCAGTGAAAGCAACACTGCATAAGGATATGATCTAACCCTGGAGTTCCCTGTTTGGATTAATATTTATGAAACCTATAACCCCAGCTTAAACTTAGAGCTCTGGGACAGGAATCATGTTTTCCAGAAGCACACCAGAGCCACATAAATGTCAGAGGGATGAAGATAAGGCTTTAGCAATGTCCCTGGTGCTGGGATTTAAGTTTTTGCAACTGAAATAGAGCAGGGAGCACCCACTGCCAGGTTCAGCCTGGAGAAAGAGCTGTCCTCTGCAGCCTCAGCCTCAAAAGCAGGAGCCATGCCAAGGCAAGGGGCTGTTAATTCCAACAGGACTACCTTCAGAAAGGATCCTCTTGAGAAATCTGTCTCTAAAATTATCTTGACCCTCTGCCATACGCGTGCACGCACTTTTTAAAGGGGTATGAAATGAATGTTCTCTTTATCCGTCCCCTTGTGAAATATAAACAATTCTTGATGGATTTGCAGCTTACACTAGTAACTGACAGCCTGCTAGCTGCTGGCATGATTACTTACAGTCTGGCAAGCACGAGACAACTGCGATGCCTACGATGTGCACTCCCTGAAATGTGGTATTTTTCAGTGTTGCTGAAGATCAGGTCTTCAGATTGGCTCAGTTCTTATCTAAGTGGCAAAACAACTGGCCAGAGAGCCAGCAAACTCTGTTTTGAGACTGATATCTGCTGAAAACTTGGCCTGAATAGGTGTATTAAAAGGGGCAGGTCTCCTCTGAAACGTTAGTCTAAGCTGTGAGTGCTGAGCACTTGGAAAGCAAGCCCTGAATGTGCACTTGTGCAAGCTGGGTTTTTCTATATGAACAGTTAAGCAGACCCTGCCTATGTCCCATTCCAGGGAGTTGGATGCCTTGATGGGATTCTTTCTGAGTGAGAGTCTAGATCACAAATAGATGGAGCACTGACTAAGCACGGCAAATAAAATTCCTTATTTGCTCACATAAAAGCTGCATTCAAAAAGTAGGGCACCACTGTTGCATACAACTACTCTCAGCCAGCTAGCAAGCTCACCTCCATGCCAGACAGAACTTGGAAACTTGCTCAATTTTAAAGCAGATCCTGCCCAGAGCAATAAAAAGCTTTTGTGGGTGTAAAGGCACCCATTGGCACCAGCCATGTGGGGAATAGCCCTGCTTTGAAGAACTTTTTGCAAACAAAGGTGATCTGAGCATTCAGGTGCCCACTCTGAGCATTCTGCCCACCCATCTGGCATAGGTGAGGCTGCATCAACCTTTGCTCAGACAGCAAACACCCCTGTGGGACCATGCAGCACAAATTCACCAGGGACACGGGGAAGCATGAGAGAGTAGGACTTCTTTATCAAACATAAAGGTTGGGCTTTGGCTGCCTGTGGCCACATAGGTCAGATCTGCTGCTGGAAGATGCCAGGCAGGCAAGAGGGCCAGTGCCTGGAGACATACAAAGAGTTCTTGCCCTTACAAAGGCAGGTGATGTGCTCTCCCAGGAAGTGGACGCTGACGTGGTGACCAGGCTGTCACCACCACCTCTGGGAATAGTTTGCCTCATTGTTTGGGAAAAAAACCCACACAAAAATATATTCTTGGGGGGAAAAAATCAAAACAGCCCACAAACATTTATGTCATGAGGCAGAGCAGACCTTCTGCTCCCACCTGGCCTACAAAAGGTGACAGGCTCCAAACCAGCTTAGCACCTGAGTTTATAACAAAGTGAAGCCATTAAAGAAAACCATGAGCAGCTGAAGCAAGAGAAAAGGAGGGAATGGGGTCTGAGAGAGAAGAAAAATAAATTTTGCTCTGTCTCCTGAAAAAGGGTGGGAAAGGGAACTGATCTGTATTATGTGTGTAGCTTGCATTGAAAATAGGAATTAAATTCAAGATCAAGGACACCAACCTGATTTTTTGCTTAGACCCAGGGTTGTCTGCTTAAGTTCTGTCTGTTACAGAAGAAAAACCTTCTGCTGGCAGAGCTGGCAAAGTCTGCAAGTACCAGAAATATACTAGAGATGCTGCTTTGAAAGGTAGTCCTTGAACTGCTCTGACAATTCTGTTAAAGGAAACACCACTCTCAGAGGACACCATCATTGTAGCACTTCCACAATTATCACATACAAAGCCCCGACTGCCCCTTGCCTGTGCTGCCTCGCTCATAAGCAAAATAAATTATTTTCTCTGTGTTTTGGGGGGCTTATTTGCTGGCACATTGTGTCTATTATCATTAGGAACGTGTGGGCTGCAATACTTTTTAAAATGGTTTGTGAATCACCTGAACCCTTTCTGTGTGCCCACATCATCCCCACACACCTAAGGTCTTTGGGGCGCCATGGTAGAAGCACACCATAGGTGCCCTGTTGTGCCAGCCCTGGGAGAAAGGAAAAGAAACACTGGACAGTTTAGGAACAGTTAATAAACGAGAGAATTTTCTTTTCTACACTGCTGGTTGGCACTTGATGTACAGCCCGGGGTGCTTTGACTCCACTGTCAGAGGATCCAGCTCAGCGCTGCTGTTGTGATCACGCATCAGGACAGGCTCTGGCCCAAGCTGGAATTTGGGTATGAGTACAAGCCACTTAAGGCTGGCTGGGAGCACACGGCTCTTTGGTAAGGACTCAGTGCCGTGGGTCCGTGCCAAGCCCTGATGATGCAATTCTCTCCTAGCCCTCAGTCTTTTTGTAATCATAAGTGATTTTTGTATTGGAAACTTTCAAAACAGTTGCCTAGTTCAGTCGACGTTACAAAACTCCAATCACTACTGAAATCATGGGATCCTAGAAACTGAGGGCAGAACAAACCACTGTGAAATTTCCCTGTATCTCTCACATGCAACCTGCTCCAGAAAAGGAGATGTCATAAGCCTGTTTCTTCTAATTTCAAATATATTTGAACTTTTCCTAATATCTGCTCAAAAGTCATGGGGAGAAATTACTATATCCCATTACAGCTCTCTGGTGCTTCAGATAAAATTGGTTTTTTTCTTACTAAGCAGGACCAACAGAAGTAGGTTTGTGCTCATGCAGGGAGCAAGAAAATGTGAGTGCCTTCCGCATCTACCTGCTAGATACTTGCACTCTATTGCCATGTTCTCAGAGAACCATGTCCATGGGCTGTGGCATGCTTTACAAAAGGCTGTTGTTTTGTTTTCCTTCCTTCCTATGTTTTCTGAAATTGGGCATTGCCATTTCTAAGCAGCATGGCTCATGAACAAGGTACATGAACCCAGGTAGTGACCTTTTTTATACTATTTTCTCTTTACAGAGGGATAATTAGCAAAGCTTTTAAGTCAGGAGCGTGCAATTTCTCCTGATCCCTACATCAGAGCTGTGTTTCTGGAGGAGCAGGAAAAGAAGTCTTTATTGTATTGCCATGGCAGCCTGAACACCTGATCAACCGTGTCTCATTTCTGGTTCCAATCTGACCTAGTAATTTTGTCATGAATTAAAAACAAACAAACAACCAAAACCAAACCAACCAACAAACAAACAAAAAAATCAAAACCAAACCCTCCTAAAAACCCCACTCTAGAGACTGATCCTCATTTAGTGCCAAGGAAAAATAGTGGTTTCAGGTGGTGGCAAGTGATGGCAGTTGCCTGTGATTACCAGCATCCCTACAAGAGGGGCCCCATTTTGAGTGGAGGTATGACAATAAGGTATTAAACCCCCTATTCTAAAGGTATTAAACCCCCTTGTCATCTTCCAAGCTTAACTGCATTTTCCAATACTGCTTCCAAGAGGTCCCTTACTGTGCCCTCCACTGGACACTCCCTCCTCGGAGATGTGATCCCCAAACATTCATGCAGCTGCCATACACAGTCTTGCAGCAGAGCAACTGGAAGGTAGAGAGACCATTCTTAATCCTGGCAAGATTTTCTCTTCCACCTGTGTCAACCTCACACTTCCAGCATGAATCATTTGTGAAAAAGAGCAGCTCTTGTTTTATAGATCTCAAATTGTTCCTTTCACAATTGCATCCAGGTTTGTGGATAATATTATGGTAATTCCAGCAATATGTTACGTTCAGTCATTAGACCTTATCAGTCTTCTAAGGGAGATATGACAAAGTTGAGTGCTTTTTATGAGACAAATGTGACATCCCAGCATCACTTTGTCTAGCAAACTGTCAATTTGCAGCAATTGAGAGCAACACTTTTCTACCCCGTAACTCATAACAGTTCAACCAACATGTGCTGCAGAACTTCATCTTGTTTGCAAAAACTCTGTGTTTGCATCCTGTAACCTTTCTCTTGGTCTCTCCAGTTACAAATGCCATTGTCAACAAAAGAATTGCTGCACACACCTCCACTTGCCTTCCAGGACTACTGAGCCATGACTGATAAGGCAATCACTGGATTGTTCCCATCTAAAAGCAGTTTAACACAGCAGTGCCTGAGTCCTCTCCATAGTTTCCACAACATGTAAATTTGTATAAAACATGGTGCATGAAACATTTGGCTGGAATGTTGCCAGGGAGTATTTTTCAGGACCTCTATGATTCCATCTTTATTTGTGGTTTCTTAAATTCAACATGACCCTAAAAACTAGAGGGCAACTTGACACCTCTGAAATATTGCAAAATACCAGCAATTTCTGGGTATGCCAGAGCCCAGGAATTTTGTGAGTAATGGCTGTCAAGCTCTGGTCATTGTTCTCAGTGGAGAAGTATTGTCCTTTGGTTGTCTGGGGGTTTTTTTAGGTGTAGGGATCAAAATTGTTTTGGCATCACTTGCTGCTCAGGCTGCCAGGCCCATGCGCAGAAACATTGCTGGCACAAGCCAGGCAAACAATGTGATTTTTCTGAGCCTGGGAGAAATCTCCGTCTTGTAGGAGAGAACTAGAGAATCTTTTCTTGTCTTGGCATTCAAAACACACCTGGGCTGACAGGTCAGGGAAGAAGGAATAAATACCTCTGAGCTTAGCTCAACAGGGTTTGAGCAAAGAGAACATCTGTGACAGGGATGTGGCACTTGGGACATGGGCTAGTGGTGAACATGGTGGTGCTGGGTTAATGATTGGACTCAATGATCTCAGAGGCCTTCCCCAACTTTAGTGATTCTGTTATTCTGTGAATGCATCCTCATAAGCAAATTTCCCACGTGTAATCTAAGGGTCAGTGTGCACTGTTCCCTGAGCCCAGCTTGCCCAGCTAGGACTGAAAACAGAGATCTGCCCTCCCCCTGCAGTCTCTTGGGAAAACTAGGAGCGGCCAGATTAATACAAAGATGATTAACAGAGATTAATACAAAACTGCAGGAGCTGCCAAAAATGTGGAGTATTGCTATTTAAACCTTAATTCAGTTACAATCCTCATCACTCCCTCAAACACCTGTCTTCCTCTTAACCAACACCTCTCTCTGGGTCTGCACCCATAGGAAGTGTGTCCATGCCAATAAGGCTTGAAGCCAAATAGCCCCTGGTGGTTTTTGTGACTAGATTGTCCCCTAGAAGCCATAACCAGGCCGATGCAATTATCTGTCAGCACCCAGTGCCTTAATGTGTAGGAGCTGCGCTTCACACCGTTAGAGCAAATTCGCACCCAATTTGCATCCTGACCCCTTGCAGCCCTGCTATCTAAGGGTGTCCTTTTCTCATGATAAATGTGTAAGTAATTGCATGCTGAGGAGGCTGGTTGTACGGGCAGCTTGGTGGGGCTTTGAGCTATGCTTATCAGATTTTTTTGTGTGTCTTTTTTTCAAAGAAAAGACATAAAAAGTGAAACATGAGCTGATGTGACTGGTTTTATATGCTGTGAAGCAGGGGCCTTGAACAGTTTAATATTTACCACCATCAATCAGTCCTTTCTCCCCAGCTGAGAATACATTTGGACTCAGCTCACTGAAACTGCTGTTTTTGCCAAATTAAAAAAAAAAGTCAAACCCAGCAAACAGAAGATATTTTGTACGTTTTCTGAGATCTGCTAGCCAGTAAATACATTTTATTCTAAAATGCATTTTCTTTTGTTAGCAGCACAAACTATTCTGTGTAGAAGAGTTTGTAGAAAAGACACAGTGAGTATTTTTGTATATGATGGAGCCTTAAGTCATGAAAATCTATCAACATATCACTGGATTTTAACAGGAGGATTTGAAATATTCTTAAAGAAATGCAAATATTTTGATTTGTTTTACTTTATCACCCCAGTGAACTCAGTTGGTTAGAGCATGGTGCTAATAACACCCAAGTTGTAGGTTTGATCCTCATAAGGGTCATTCACTTAAGAGTTGGATTCGATGATCTCTGTGGGACCCTTCCAACTCAGAATATTCTATGAAATCTATGTATATCTGTATGACCACAAATATTAAGGTTCCAAAGCCTGAAAAAAAGGAGAAAAATCATGAATGGAGATAAGAACAACATCTCTGCAGTTATATTTTCCAATTACATTTGTTACCTCACACAAGAGAAATGCCTCATTTTTTCCCAAAAAACACACTGGACTTCAAACAGGAAAAAGTTGCTTTATACAATGGGGCTGGGTGGCAAAAAGAAACTGAATCATTTCCAAGTGTGACCAGTTAGAAACAAAATACACCATGTGGCATACATCAGCGACATGAGGGTTTGTTGTACTGTGAAGTTTTTATTGCTGTGGGTTTTGGTTGTCTGCATGACACATGAAATGACAGAAAGACAGAAGCTCCATTGGTTCTGACCAGCAAGAACCATTCAGACTTCATAGCCACACTCAGAGTTGCAGACCAAGAGCAAAAATG